>NC_085139.1:116218122-116818122 GCF_024139115.2 Armigeres subalbatus | reverse complement strand
AAAAATTTCCACAAAAAGCTCGTTAATATCCGTTCGCTCAATGACATTTGTGAAAAATTGCGCTGCTCGGATTTTTCCCCACGGAATGCATCGCGCTCCACCAGCATTAGTTGCCACCACCCCACCCGTTACCCGGTCGCTCGGCAGCAGAGTTTTCTTTCCACCCCCGATCACTGTAAACAGATCAAACGGAGAAAGCCAAAACCATTATTCACTTCAGATTTGTGAGCACGAGTGTTCATCTTCACTGTCTTCGTTCTTTTCAAGTTTTCAACTCGCCGACAGTTTTTCATCGCTTTGAAAATAGTTCAATCTCGTCGAAGCAGTCACTCATCGAACGGGCTTCTCAGTTCTCTGTGATTTTCCCGCAGTGGTGATGTATAGTGATCCAAAAGAATAAAAGTGAACATTTTTTACGTGATTTACTGTCTAAAGTAAGATTGTTGCAATTAATATCATCTCAATACAATACCACTGCCTTCAGAAATAAAAGCTGGCCAGTAAAAACTAACAGTTTATTAGACCATTTTCTCAGTTGTAGAGCGTTGAATCGGAAATGGGTTAGGTTCAATGCATCAATTACAACTTGTTTCTGAGGTTAATATTAAAACATTGATTAGTATTTTCATTTGGAATGCACAAATTCATCATTACTCCTCAATAATTCAGCATTATGACGTTTGGTCAAGTGAGACGAACAAAAAGAAAAAAATCAAGAGCAAAAATTAAGATCAAATTCAATTACAAAATAATAAAATGCAGAAATACATTAACTCGACTGCAGCTACACCAATTTGGATCACTGTGTGCCGCTGAGCACCGCAGCTTCAACAAAAAAAAAATGACTTCTCGTTCTTGATTCAGCATCCCTTCCGGTGTTGTTGAAGTTCAAACAGAACCCCCGGCTATCGCAGCAAGAAACCACACCAGATCGGTTGGTGGTTCTGAGGGCTCCCACGACGTTCCGTCCCGATATGAGCCCGTACGGTTCGGTAGGGCTTTCGTTGGTTCGTTCTTTCGTATGCAAATTATTTGATTTATGAGCACTTCATTAATCAAAACCGAACCAATCAATCGTCAATTTTTGCGCGGTGACTTCCATCCAGCAAACAAACGGGAACCGACAGTGGGAAAGATATTTCTCGTGTTTTTGCGAGTAAATCATTTGGAGTTTGAAGCGGGAGTTTCTGATTATATGATCAGAGATTTGGGGCTTCAAATTGATCAGGTGACTGGTGGCGGGTTTGACTTCAAGAGCGGGAAGGCGGAAGAAAGTGTTAGTTTATTTGCAGTTAAATCAAATGTATAGGCATTAACAAACTGGAACAGGAAATTGATCGCATATAATTTGTAGTGGAAAGCGTATGACGAAGATCAAAAGTAGCGTATCCGAAGCTTGTATTATCGCGAACAGGATATTACTGAGAAATTCCGCTCATCTAGGTATGAGAGCCTTATAAAATTGTCACGAATGTTGTAATTTTATCACAAGAAGGCACAGTTGGGTCTAGGGTAAAAGGCCCAATAGTGGAGACAATAAGAACGCCCAATCATTGTTCTACACCCAAAAAACAATTACGAGGAAGCCGTGCAAGTAACGCAGCTCAACCTCAACCATTGTGCGGCCGCCCAGCAGTTGCTGTGGCAGTCGGTAGTAGAAGCGAGAACGGACGTCGCTATCTTGTCGGACCCGTACCGCATCCCCGCGGATAATGGGAATTGGGTAGCGGATAGATCCAAATCAGCGGCGATTTGTACGACGGGAAGATACCCGATCCAGGAAGTGCTGAACACAAGAGCGGAGGGTACTGTTATAGCGAAAATAAATGGAGTGTACTACTGCAGCTGCTACGCCCCACCAAGGTGGCCGATAGAACAATTCACCGAGATGGTCGATCGGCTAACATCAGACCTAGTGGGTAGCAAGCCAGTAGTAATTGCAGGAGACTTCAATGCGTGGGCGATAGAGTGGGGAAGTCGCTTTACTAACCGGAGAGGGCAAACGCTGCTAGAGGCTTTCGCCAAGCTGGATGTCGTGCTGTGCAACGAAGGCTCCAAAAGTACCTTCCAGCGAAACGGAGTGGAATCGATAATAGACGTAACGTTCTGCAGTCCAAGTTTGGTCGGTGATATGCAGTGGATGGTCGACGACGGTTACACCCACAGTGACCATCTAGCTATCCGGTACAGGATAGGCAGCGAGGCAAGAAGAGAAAGCCGGAGAGCTACTCCCACAACCCGGTCGTGGAAGGTCGCCCACTTCGACGGTGGGACCTTCAGTGAAGCTATGGGTCTGGAAGAAAACACGGGAAGTTTAAGCGGCGACGAACTGGTTGCGGTCCTGTCTCGAGCTTGTGACGCGACCATGCCGAGGAAGGTGCGACCACGGAACTGCAGGCCACAGGTATACTGGTGGAGCGATGAAATTGCAGCCCTTCGAGCAGCCTGTCTCCGGGCTAGAAGAAAACGCAAAGGACACGCTTGGCGGAAGTGAGGGAGGAACGCATCGAGCAATTCAAAGCAGCGAGACTGGCTCTAAACAAGGCCATCAAAGAAAGCAAGAAAGCCTGCTTCGACAGACTGTGCCAGAGCGCCAACTCGAACCCATGGGGAGACGCCTATCGGGTGGTGATGGCCAAAACAAGAGGAGCACTGGCTCCTCCCGAGCGATGTCCAACGAGGCTGAAGACTATAATCGAGGCACTATTCCCGCACCACGGCCCAACCCACTGGCCGCCAGCAGCGAGGGTAGCAAATGATGAAGGGGTGGAGAGGGTGACGGTAGAAGAGATATTGACGGTGGCAAAGTCCCTCGACCCGAGTAAAGCACCTGGTCCGGACGGGATCCCGAATATGGCATTGAAGGCAGCCATAACGACTCACCCGAACATGTTTAGGTTGGCCATGCAGAAGTGTCTGGACGAGAGGACATTCCCGGATATATGGAAGAGACAGCGTTTGGTCCTGTTACCGAAACCTGGCAAGCCACCAGGAGACCCCTCAGCGTACAGACCAATCTGTCTTATAGACACGGTAGGGAAGCTACTGGAGAAGTTGATCCTGAACAGACTGTCGCCGTACGTCGAGGAGGTAGGAGGATTATCGAGCGAGCGAGGAAGGTCTACTCTGGGTGCCATTAAATCGGTGGTTGACACTGCAAAGGTCGCCATCGAATGCAAGCGGCGCGGTATACGTTACTGCGCAGTAATAACACTCGACGTGCGGAATGCATTCAACAGTGCGTGCTGGATGGAGATCGCGAACTCGTTGCTTCGGCTGGGAGTACCGGTAGGGCTGTATAAGATTCTGGGAAGCTACTTTCAGAATCGATTACTGATCTACGAGACAGACGAAGGCTTGGCTACCGCCCCCATCACGGCAGGTGTCCCACAGAGATCAATTTTGGGTCCATTGCTGTGGAACGTGATGTACGATGGCGTGCTGCGGTTGAAGCTCCCGCCAGGAGTCAAGTTAGTGGGATTCGCCGATGACGTAACCATGACCGTGTACGGAGAATCCGTCGAAGAGGTCGAATTGACTGCAGCCTATTCGATCAGCCTAGTGGAGGAATGGTTGCGCAGCAAGAAGCTACAGTTGGCGCATCATAAAACGGAGATGATAGTCGTTAACAATCGGAAATCGGTTCAGGAGGCGACAATTAGAGTCGGCGGCTGCGACATCACCTCAAGAGATCTCTGAAACAATTGGGGGTGATGCTCGACGATAAGTTGAGCTTTAAAGTCATGTCGACTACGCCTGCCAGCGCGCGTCGACGGCGATAGCGGCACTATCGAGGATGATGGCGAACAACTCTAGGGTGTGCTCCAGCAAGCGCAAGCTGCTGGCAAGCGTGGCGGTTTCAATACTACGATACGGAGGACCAGCTTGGGTGTCAGCGTTGAGCGTAAACTGCAACGTGCGAAAGCTGGAGAGTACTCATAGGCTAATGTGCCTGAGAGTTATCAGCGCATATCGCACCGTATCTCGCGAAGCGGCATGTGTACTCGCGGGCATGATGCCTATCAAACTGGTGGTAGAGGAAGACGAGGAGTGCTACGCCCTCAGGGGCACCGATAACGCTCGAAGGAATATAAAGGCAGCAACGGTAGCCAAATGGCAGAGAGAGTGGGACAACTCGCCTAAGGGAAGGTGGACCCATCGCTTAGTCCCAAGTGTGTCGGCATGGATTAGCAGACCTCATGGGGAGCTAAACTTTGGCTTGACCCAGTTCTTAACAGGCCATGGATGCTTCAAGTGGTACCTACACAGGTTTGGTCACGCGGCTTCTCCCACCTGTCCGCAATGCCCAGACGTGACAGAAACGGCTGAACACCACCTGTTCACATGTCCTCGGTTCGAAACGGAGAGGAGTGCGATGTTGGGGGCATGCGGAACGGACACCAACACCGATAACATCGTCATAAAAATGTGCCAGAACCCAGAACAGTGGAGAGCGGTTGCAAGAGCGACGTCCAGGATAGCCGACATCCTGCAACGAAGTTGGCGCATAGAGCAGCAGCAGGCAGCCGTTACGGATAGCGGACCATGAGTCGTGGAAGTCGTGAATATATATGTCGATAATGGATGGGAACGACAGCGTCGCAACTGTATTCAGCTTGCAGCGAGCGCGTAGCCGCAGAACGTGGCGAAACGGCCGGTTTCGGTGGAGCTCCCGCCTTCGGGGAACTTCTCGTCGGAGTAGGTTAGATCCGCCGTCGGGGACTATCCGAGTCGTTCGCGATCGCGACCGAGGCGGGAGCTAAATGGCTCAATGAATAAGGTGAGAGCTGAATGGCTCAAGGCAAATGAAACTCGGTTATCGGAGTAGGCTAGGTCCACCGCCGGGGATCAGCTGAGTAGACCGTGGCGTGCGAATGAACCGGCTTCGGGTCGTCGGGGCACCATTGAACTGGAAGTTATCTCCACCCGGAATCTTTGGATTGACCTCGGCACTCGCCCGGTCACCCGTTGAGACGGGTCGTCGGTTACGGGGGAGCTTCCGACGTCGGGGAACTCTCTGTCGGAGTAGGATTGATCCACCGCCGGGGACTATCCGAGTAGTCCGCGACCAAGGTGAGAGCTGAATGGCTCATCGGTTAAGCAAGAAGTTGAAAGGCGCAGTTCATGGGAAATCGGTTAATCGGAGTAGGCTAGGTCCACCGCCGGGGACCAGTTGAGTAGATCGTGCCGCGTGAATGCACCTGCTTCGGGTCGTCGGGGCACCACTGAACCGGAAGCTATCTCCACCCGGAATCTTTGGCCTGACCTCGGCACTCGTCCGGTAACCCGTTGAAGTGAGAATGTGCGTAGGACTTGAGCGGATCTATGAACATGCATACCAGGTGAATGTGTAGTGTTGGTAATGTAACAGCCATCCACGAATGCGGGTCGTCGGTATCGGGGGAGCTTCCGCCGCCGGGGGACTCCCCGTCGGAGTAGGGTAGATCCGCCGCCGGGGGACTATCTGAGTAGCTTGCGAGCACGTTGAGAGCTAAATGGCTCTAAAAATAAAAAAGGAAAGTAGATGCGTTGCTGAATGGCACAAGGAAAAAAAAAGTAAAGGGCTTAAGGGCCCACGCTTTTGTGTGCTTGCTGGCACCAATAAGGGAGCCAAAGGGCTCAGACGTATGACAAAACATCGAAGAGAGGCACTGTGAAAGGTGTTGTTTTGGGAGGAGTACTTTTAGTACTGCTTTCCCCACAGAAGTAATACTGAAAGGTAGTCCCGGGGGGAATTGTGCATTAGAAGAGAGGGTAACTCAAGTAACCTTCTGTTGCTTGGGTGGGTTTAGTGGGTCCGGCGGTCTGGCCTTCTGCCAACCGCGTCAACCCCACTCCCTGAGTGATAATTTCAGGTGTCTGTATGCAGATTTGCCTTCATCCCTCCATAAAAAAAAAAAAAAAAAAACACCCAAAAAACAAATCTGACAATTATTGTATAAAATCTGGGCATATACAATTCTGAAAGCTTTTTATACAGATATTGTATTAAAATATTACAAATCTGTATTATTTCAATACAACAATTGTATTAAAATCTTCCGAAATTGTATATGCCCAATTATGATACAGTTTCTGTATAGTTCTTATGTAGAATTGTATTAAAATCTGCCATCCGCTGGTTAGGTGTATAACTTACATCTAAGCGATACTACATTTCACTTACCTTGAGGTGTATCCAAAAGTCCATAAACACTATTTTAAGCGAAATATATTCTAGTCGCAATGTAAACTATCACTGCTGGTTGAAATCCATCCTCCAAATATTGGTACAATGTGGAGGTGATTAGACTCACTTTGAGCGATTCTCTGAGTCCAATGCAGTGAGAAGATTCGTTGTGAATGAACTAGAATGAACTGTCACTGTATTCGGACAGTCGATTTTCAACGACGAGTGTCCCTGTGGGGTGACTTTTAAGTAACGACTACAGTCATGATGTTTTCATCTGTCCAGTAGCAATGGAGGTGAAAAAGTAAGTTTCATTTGTTTCTATCTATACATAACCCAGTCTAAATAAAACAAAAAGTTCAGGCTACGAATAACAAACTGGAAGCAGTTCCAGTTGCTGGTGGCGAAAATGGAGGAAAATCGACATGTAGCTAAAGAATTGAAGTTCTGCGAAGGGATGCAAATCTGCAAGCAGAACTTTGCCGAAATTTGGGGTGACTTAGCACAAGGTCGGGACAGTTAGGGTCCGACGATCAGATCGGACACCGTGTAGCAAAAGGTGAGTGTATAACATTTATGCCAGAATATACTTCCCGACAACCAAATATTTTATAGAAGGTCTGGAGACCCATCTTCTTCTTATTAGCATTACATCCCCACAGTGGGACAGAGCCGTCTCGCAGCTTAGTGTTCATTAAGCACTTCCAAAGTTATTAACTGCGAGGTTTCTAAGCCAAGTTACCATTTTTGCATTCGTATGTACATCATGAGGCTAACACGATGATACTTTTATGCCCAGGGAAGTCGAGACAATTTCCAATACGCCTAGACCGGCACCGGGAATCGAACCCAGCCACCCTCAGCATGGTCTCGTTCTACCGCACGGCTAAGGAGGGCCCCACAGTGTTATATACAAAGATAGGCTCAGCTCGACGATTTGAGGTGAAGTGTGTGTGTGCGTATGTGCGCAAAAAATATTTGTCATTAATTAATTTGAATGGAAGTGGTTGGATCGGGCTATGAGTTGGAAAGTCCAAGCCAAAAAAGAAAGCCGTACGTATTTACTCACAAGGCTAACTGGATGGAGGGTATATTCAGTCAAATATAGATTTTGTTCAGAAACGTTATATTATTGGATATAATGTTAATATGCGTAACATGTAGGGAGATTCTACATGTTATTGTTAGCTACTATGCAAGCATGATTTATTGGATTTCTCTTTGCTCTTTTATACAAATAGAGAGCAAACATGGGACTGTTATGAATTTGTGGGCAGTATATACAAGGAAAAGACACAATAATTGCTAATTCAATAAGTGGTACTGTTTTAGGTATGGGCGGACTACAAACTTAACATTAAGCGGAAGTTGGCGCATAATAAGAAGGAAAGCCGAGCGGCAGGTGGGGGACCAAATCAAATGGTCAGTCTGACATCCTGCGAAGATGCTGTTGGTAAAATACATTCCCTGGACAAAACTGTTGATCAGGTATTTTGATTTTTTTAAATGTGTATGATATTATTGATTATTATTTATCAATAGGTTCTGTATTCGGCATCCCTGTATCTCAACCAGCTCAAGAAACACGACCGCTCCGCTCAAGTACTCCAGAGCAAACGGACAGCAATATTGCCCAGTCGCCAATGTTTGATATAGACGAGGACCAAGAAAACACTGAGAATGAAAACACGGCGATGAAGAACCTACCGCCTAAGAACCTATCTGATCTTCCGCCGAAGAAGAAAACTCGCAAGCAGAAATCAGAAGATGAGGAGGATTCAAGGATCGGCATGCTGCGGAAGCAAACAGATTACTTGAAGAAGATAGCGGAAAATTCTTCAGTACATTCAAAGTTAATTGCCTATATGCCGGGTATTAAGCCACCCGGAGTGGAAATTAATTACTTTGTCTGAAACTCGATCATGCATATATACAACATGTGATCGATTTAGTTCGGAAAAGGTATTGGAGGGTCATCGCCCCTTCAGTGGGCTTTGATCCCACGACCCCAGTACGCTGGACAGGTGCTTTCCCTACTAAGCTACGAAGGACCTCCGACGTCCTCCACAGCTTAGCGGGTACTGATGAAACCAAATTCCCAGCACCAGGTACCAGCCGAACTCTCGCAATACATTTTCAGAACTAACCCTCTCAAATGTTTTGTTCTTGGAATGCAATTTAGAAACATGCGAAACCACGTACTACATTAAGAGAAATTTAAGCTGGAGCCAGTGTTGTTGAAGAGCGAAAAAATCGCAAAAGTAAAACGAATTCCACTCGGTCGAGTAGCAGCGACCAGCGAAGAATTCATTTTGCCTTTCTTGCGTTCTATTCTTCAGCAGGCGAATGAATGCAGAAAACGAACGTTGGTGTGGTTCATTCTTCATTTTTTCGTTTTCCTTTGCGACTGTCTAATGACTTTGGCTCGCCCGATGATGCGTATGCTGTTTGACGTGCGGCTTGCTCTTCGCGAAGAATCATAATTCTACTCGCTTCGAATGCAAGCATCGCATTGGTGGCAAAAACTATCTGAGACTGAGGCATGATGTAAAGACTTTCTAGCAGATAACAATTCATGTTTACATTTTACTTATTTTACACTACACCCAACCAGGGGATGGCAGATTTTAATACAGTTCTGCATAAGAACCTGGCGCCTGCCTAGGATGTGGTGGGGTTTGACAGTGGGCCCTGTTAAACCTCTATAAAAAGCTGCATGTATCCGCAAGTAGGCTCCGCCAAAGCGACCGTGTGCCGCTCAAAGCGCACAAGCCCAAGTCCTGGTGTTAGGTGGGACGCTAAACAGCCCTGACACGACGGCCCTCCGACGAGACAGGAGGTTTGCGCAGGCCCAATAAGCCGCCTTTAAAAACAACCATTACGAACGACATAGAAGATAATACGACTCGATACAATCGGCAACGACCTAGGCGACGAATAAAGGATCACGATTGGAAGCTTGGAACATGGAACTGCAAGTCGCTAGGCTTCGCAGGTTGCGATAGGATAATCTACGATGAATTACATCCCCGCAACTTCGATGTCGTAGCGCTGCAGGAAATCTGCTGGACAGGACAGAAAGTGTGGAAAAGCGGGCATCGAGCGGCTACCTTCTACCAAAGCTGTGGCACCACCAACGAGCTGGGAACCGGCTTCATAGTGCTGGGAAAGATGCGCCAACGCGTGATTGGGTGGCAGCCAATCAACGCAAGGATGTGCAAGCTGAGGATAAAAGGCCGTTTCTTCAACTATAGCATCATCAACGTGCACTGCCCACACGAAGGGAGATCCGACGACGAGAAAGAAGCGTTCTATGCGCAGCTGGAGCAGACATACGATGGATGCCCACTGCGGGACGTCAAAATCGTCATCGGTGACATGAACGCTCAGGTAGGAAGGGAGGAAATGTATAGACCGGTCATCGGACCGGATAGTCTGCATACCGTATCGAACGACAACGGCCAACGATGCATAAACTTTGCAGCCTCCCGCGGAATGGTAGTCCGAAGCACTTTCTTCCCCTGTAAGAATATCCACAAGGCCACATGGAAATCACCTAATCAAGTAACGGAAAACCAAATCGACCACGTTCTAATCGACGGTAAATTCTTCTCCGACATCACGAACGTACGCACTTACCGCAGTGCGAATATTGAATCCGACCACTATCTCGTCGCAGTATGTCTGCGCTCAAAACTCTCGACGGTGATCAACACGCGTTGGAGTCGTCCGCCGCGGCTTAACATTGGGCGGCTACAAGACGGTAGACTAGCCCAAGACTACGCGCAGCAGCTGGAAGTGGCACTCCCAACGGAAGAGCAGCTAGGCGCAGCATCTCTTGAAGATGGCTGGAGAGATATTCGATCCGCCATTGGAAGCACCGCAACCGCTGCACTAGGCACGATGGCTTCGGATCAGAGAAACGACTGGTATGACGGCGAATGTGAGCAGTTAGTTGAGGAGAAGAATGCAGCATGGGCGAGATTGCTGCAACACCGCACGAGGGCGAACGAGGCACGATACAAACGGGCGCGGAACAGACAAAACTCGATTTTCCGGAGGAAAAAGCGCCAGCAGGAAGATCGAGACCGTGAAGAGACGGAGGAACTGTACCGCGCTAATAACGCACGAAAGTTCTATGAGAAGTTGAACCGTTCACGTAAGGGCCACGTGCCACAGCCTGATATGTGTAAGGACATAAACGGGAACCTTCTTACAAACGAGCGTGAGGTGATCCAAAGGTGGCGGCAGCACTACGAAGAGCACCTGAATGGCGATTTGGCAGACAACGGTGGCGGTATGGTAATGAACCTAGAAGCACGCGCGCAGGACATGCGACTTCCGGCTACGAATCTCCAGGAAATCCAGGAGGAGATCGGCCGGCTGAAAAACAACAAAGCCCCTGGAGTTGACCAACTACCAGGAGAACTGTTTAAACACGGTGGTGAAGCACTGGCTAGAGCGCTGCACTGGGTGATTACCAAGGTTTGGGAGGATGAGGTTCTGCCGCAGGAGTGGATGGAAGGTGTCGTGTCCCATCTACAAAAGGGCGATAAGCTGGATTGTAGCAACTACCGCGCAATCACATTGCTGAACGCCGCCTACAAGGTACTCTCCCAAATTTTATGCCGTCGACTAACACCAATTGCAAAGGAGTTCGTGGGGCAGTACCAGGCGGGATTTATGGGTGAACGCTCTACCACAGACCAGGTGTTCGCCATACGTCAGGTATTGCAGAAATGCCGCGAATACAACGTGCCCACACATCATCTATTTATCGACTTCAAAGCCGCATATGATACAATCGATCGGGACCAGCTATGGCAGCTAATGCACGAAAACGGATTTCCGGATAAACTGATACGGTTGATCAAGGCGACGATGGATCGGGTGATGTGCGTAGTTCGAGTTTCAGGGGCATTCTCGAGTCCCTTCGAAACCCGTAGAGGGTTACGGCAAGGTGATGGTCTTTCGTGTCTGCTATTCAACATCGCTTTGGAGGAGTAATACGAAGGGCAGGGATTGACACGAGTGGTACGATTTTCACGAAGTCCGTCCAGTTATTTGGTTTCGCCGACGACATTGATATCATGGCACGTAATTTTGAGAGGATGGAGGAAGCCTACATCAGACTGAAAAGCGAAGCTAAACGGATTGGACTAGTCATCAACACGTCGAAGACGAAGTACATGATAGGAAGAGGCTCAAGAGAGGTCAATGTGAGCCACCCACCACGAGTTTGTATCGGTGGTGACGAAATCGAGGTGGTTGAAGAATTCGTGTACTTGGGCTCACTGGTGACCGCCGATAACGATACCAGCAGAGAAATTCGGAGACGCATAGTGGCTGGAAATCGTACGTACTTTGGACTCCGCAAGACGCTCCGATCGAATAGAGTTCGCCGCCGTACCAAACTGACTATCTACAAAACGCTTATAAGACCGGTAGTTCTCTACGGACACGAGACCTGGACGATGCTCGTGGAGGACCAACGCGCACTGGGAGTTTTCGAAAGGAAAGTGTTGCGTACCATCTATGGTGGGTTGCAGATGGCGGACGGTACGTGGAGGAGGCGAATGAACCACGAGTTGCATCAGCTGTTGGGAGAACCATCCATCGTTCACACCGCGAAAATCGGAAGACTGCGGTGGGCCGGGCACGTAGCCAGAATGTCGGACAGTAATCCGGTGAAAATGGTTCTCGACAACGATCCGACGGGAACAAGAAGGCGAGGTGCACAGCGGGCAAGGTGGATCGATCAGGTGGAGGACGACTTGCGGACCCTCCGCAGACTGCGTGGTTGGCGAAGTGCAGCCATGAACCGAGCTGAATGGAGAAGTCTTTTATGTGCAGCACAGGCCACTCCGGCCTTAGTCTGAAAATAAATAATATAAATAAGAACCTTACAGAAACTGTATAATAATTGGGCATATACAATTCTGTAAGCTTTTTATACAAATATTGTATTGAAATAATACAGATTTGTATTATTTTAATACAATATTTGTATAAAAAGCTTACAGAATTGTATATGCCCAGATTTTATACAATAATTGTCAGATTTGTTTTTTGGGTGTAGTATTGTCGGATAGAGTTGAAATATGTATGTAAAAGGTAGGTTTCAGAATGTAATACATAGTTGCGTTGCGTTGCGTTGCGTTGCGTTGCGTTGTAACAGAGTATTTCGTAGATTGCATACTGATAGCTGTCATGTATTTTCTTTAACTTTCTTACCTCAACTGCTTATGGATTACTATTTGGGATTTAATAGCAACCCAATTGGGGGTCAAAAATGATAAAGCATGAAAGCTACCATTGCCGGCCACGCCCATCTTCTCTGTTACTAAGGAAGGGAAGGAAATGATGATATGACATCTACTTAACGAGAGGCCAGCGACTCACCGACGCCCTCATAGATGTCAAGGAGTTGGATGGTTGGTAGGGAATATAGTTTAGGAATATCATCATAAGCAAATGATATAATGCGTTTAAACAGACGTTGGGAGTGACCATGCTAAGAATGTTTTGTCACTCCATTGTTAATTGTCCTGGGATGGGGCGAAGCTATTAAACTTGCCCTGGCTACCCAAGTAGCACACATGTCCCACATAGATTACTGCAACGGATATGCGACTAGATTTGGTCACTATCAAGTTGCTGCAACCATTTTAGTCTGACTTGTGCTGCTCGGGTAATTAGCCTAGGTTTAAGCGCCATTGTTCGCTCTCTGAAACGAGAAAGAATATAAAATATTAATTTTCCCTTCCCCTTATGCGATCCCAATTGAAATTATGTACTCATATTAATATATGCCCTTAGTAATAAGCGATACATCTACACACATTAACATATACCCATATACCTACATAAACTCATGTTCAGCCCTGGAATTTAGATACTATTGTAAGTCGTTGTTCTGTGTTCTAAACATAATCACTATTTATTCGCATTTGCTCTATAACCGAGAGGACAGTGGCGATAAACCGATGCACTCCGTATGTACTTGTTGTCTTTACTGTTCTAATAATAATAATTAAAAATACACAATTTAATAGTGTAAATGAAAAGAACATAACAGCCAAAATTGAATAAATAAAGCTATGTATGCGGAAGGATTACTAAAAGTATGTTTCTGACAGTAAAATGAAGAAAAACTTATTGCAGACATCTGTGTTCAGTAAGCAAATCAAAAACCAACATACCTGGACCGCAGAATACCTCTGATAACATCTCCGTTCGTAAAAAATACCACAAAAAATACCTCGTCCTCTCTGGAATTCGATGGTAACAATTTCTTGTAGAATTCCTTACTTTAGCCGGTTGAACTGCTGGCCATGTATCCTCTTGGTATTGATGATCTGCTTTCTTAGGGAACCTGCTTTGATGGTCGCACTAGCCATAGTTTCAGCCAAATTTTAATCTTCGGTGCAAGCAAAAGAATTCCACTCGAGTAATTGGGCAGAAAAATGCAACAATCCTTCCGGCGTCAACTTGAAAATCTTCTACAGCTCCCAGGAAAAATTGAAAAATTTGACGGGACAAATATTTTTGCGTCTGCTTTCTCCCCGGTCCCAAAAACCTTTGTATACAAATTTTCACGCCGATCGGTTTAGTAGTTTCCGAGACGAGACAGACAGAAATTCATTTTTATGTATAAGAAGAAGAAGATTGCGCATAAATACCAAAATTTTATTCCCACCTTTGGGTTTCCGCGCCGAGCACCTAGGTTTCAGAATGTAATACATAGATATATTAAGACTTAGATTTTTTATAAAACATTTATATGACGTAACATGGTCGGAATTTTGTCAGGAAAAAAATCATTTCATATTAATTCATGCGTATATTTGTTGTGAAATATCCTCAGTTACGGGGTTGAGGGATATCCGATACGATTTGCAATTAATTAAATCTGCTAAACGAAAGCTTTTTCTTTGGCGATTGTTGCAATTTTTCAGAAACTCGACCACATGCCATGGCGTTACAAACCACATTATTCGGAGTCGCGTTTGATGTGGATGTTGTGATCAAGAATATTTACATGGATTTTAGGATTTGCGCGGCACATTACGTTACACCACACCGTCTTAATTGTAATGAATCAAATGTGTTTGAATATAAGCGCAACATGTGAAATGAGTAAAATGTGGCACATGGACTGCCCATGATTTCATAGTTGACGTATCAACCATTCTGAATTTCAGCGAATATGACTTACTACGCGTTTACAAGGGTAACTCAACCGCTGTAGCATCAATACGTTGCATGATTCAAATCTCATTTAAGTGTCTATGGGTTGACATGTGTTGAATTTGTGATGTTTGTCCGTAAATCATCCCAATTACATCGGAAAGTGCAATGGTTGATACGTCAACTTTGAAATCATGGACAGTGGAATTATTTCGTTAAATACACGTCCATAAAACTAGGAATGCTCTCGATAAAAATATTATTCAATACAACCAACGACAAGCTGCATATGAACTTCAACGTTGATAGATTGTTTATCTGTGAAATTCATAGCTTTAATAGAATACATGCTGAATAATATGCTAGACAGATATTTTTAATACTTAATTTCGGTGATTTTTCTATAATAAAATAAGTCGGGATCGACTTGCGATTTAGACTTTACTTATTTTGTGAACAAACTTTGGCGAACTCCTGTTATAGCAATAATTTCCTGCGAAAACTACGGTATGTATCTAACAGAATAAGCTTTACTCTGTAAGGTAAGGGATTTAGTTTTAGATAAAAACGCTTGCATTTTACGAAATCCGTCAAACAATGTTTGTTTTCAAAACAAGTTATGCCCAAATCGCAAATCAATCCAGTTTAATAAATATACAAATTGTAGACGGAAAAACAAGTTCAGATCAGATAGGCAAAAATTTGACGAAATTCTAACAAGCCTTCTTATTTTTCTTCAAAGGCTCTACAATCTAACTGTAACTTAGCCTGCTTATAGGTAAACTTAGTATTAATTTAGCATTTCCACAGCTCCAAGCACGCGAAGTGTTGTAATTTGTACAATACATGTGGATTTTCAGCTGCCATTCTATATCTAAGTCAAATATCAACATGAAACCAACGTGTTTTTCTCAAATCACTTACCCAACAAAATGATTTTCGGTCTATTTTTGCCATTATTGGGTGACCGCCAGATAATTTACTGAAGTAGCCTCCGGGAATCCGATGATACGGAGTGATAGTTGAAATTTTTTACCACCATGACCAGATATCTCGAAATTTATAAGATTTAGAAAACTAGCATCTCCAACGAAGTTTTTCGGAAGGTAAGAACCTTCATGATGGAATTAAGTTTAGTTTGGTATTCATCCGCTTGGCAGCGCTAGTATATTAACAATTTTTTGTTAGGTGAGATATCTCGAAATCTGTTCGATTTAGAATGTTAGCGTTTTATTCAGAGTTGTTCGAGTGGTAATACTCAATGGAAGTAGTTATGGAATTTATCAGCTGTGCTGCGCTAAAGTATGAGAAATCAATTGTTGGGTAAGCTATTGCGCAATTCGTGGTCCTAAGAGAGTAGTCATCTTCAACAAAATGGTTCGGTTGGTAAAGTCAACATGGGACAAGTTTATTTAGGAATTCAACCGTTTGGTGGCACTAGTGTATGATAAATTGCTTTTTAAGTGAGATATCTCGCACACTGTGAGATTTAGAATGCTGCCGTCTTCTGAAAAATTGTTTTGGTGGTAAAAGCAAATGTAAGACGGATTTAATTCAATTAGGACTTCAACCGCTTGCGGCACTAGTGTATGAGAAATTATTTGGAATTTGGAATTCAATTGTTGACAGCAGTGATATACTAGTGAAGAATTACTGTTATTGCAATTCATGAGATTTACAAAGATACCGTCTACAAAATTTTTGATCTTGGAGGAACATTTAGTTTGAAATTCCACCAACGTTTCTGTATAAGGAATCACTCACTATTTCGCAATGTTTTTTACCTTTTCAACAAATTTGTTTTGAAAAACAAAATCCAGAAGGCTTTGCTTATTTCAAATATTGGGATATCTTTCCCAACAATAGATATGTCCCAAGGACCCAAGCGTTCAATTGACCTTTCCCGTCAAAAATTGTATCTCGTTTTATTGTCTCAGTCGATTTTTTGGCTTATTTAGGATCAACTTTCCCAAAGAAACTATATTTTTTAAACCTCTAACTATTTTTAAAATCGGAAAAATGCTGTTTTTTAAGATTGGTCCGGTTTTGAACAAACATCGGGTGAATTTTTCAGGCCGGTTCACACGTGCAGCACTTTTTCGGTTTTTGTTTTCGATTTTAAAAATAGTCAGAGGCTGACCAAAGCCAAAGAATCGATTGAGCGAATAAAAAAAATTGACAGGAAAGGTCAATTCTGTGAAAGTTTGATACTGCACTGTACAGAATGATGACATGATATCTCACTGGTTCACATATCATAATTTGATTGATCTGCAGACGAAAACTGATTCTGAACTTCTACTGTCTGGCAGACCCTTTACACAGGGCGATCCAAACCTCAAAATTGCCTAGCACAAGGTATTTGAGTATAACCTTATGGAAGGTGGAGTGATTTTCGCTTGGACAAGTATATACAAATCATCGATCTGTAAATCTAGTCTCTCGATCAGGCAACCATTACATCGATATACAGCTGATTAGCAAATTTAAGGATTGACACGTTTTCGCAATTCGGGAATGAACCAGTCAAATAATATTTTATATGAACTCGTCAAATCAACTTTGAAGTATTACAAATATTTAATGCAATCATTTTCAGTAGAAGAATTTTCATATAAAACTTCTAATATCTCACATATTTAAACACACTCAGCCCACCAGAAACACTAACTACGCAAAATAGATGAATTTCAGAATAGTCTTCAAGATGACTGTTTTGTTCATTTTAACAACTTTATAAAATAAGACAACTTTCAGAGTGTTTCAGATTTGAAGAAATCGTATACAATAAAGTGTTCCATATTCACAGGCATTTACAAGCTGATGACACAATCAACATCTTATGGATTTGAAGATATCCAAACTGATATATATTAGACTGGTCCGGAAAACAAAAAGTTGTCGAATCCCACGGAGCACCCCCCAGAATTGTGTCTTTGGGTGAGAAAATCAATCTCTCAAAATTTCAGCTCAATGGAATAGCTTGTTGCATAAGCTGGGGCATTTGATTTTAAGTTTGTAATGGGATTTAAGCCTAAATATATCCTCGATTGAGCGCAGAATTTTAAAAATGGCAGTTGGTATGTTACAGAACAATTTCACAGAACATTGTACGATGATTAAATGAACTTTTATATTTATTGTTTTCGGCTGAATCGATCAATAAATCCAAAAGTACACAACCCAGCTCCTAATAAATCAGCCGAAAGCTAAGTAAAAGTTCATTTAATCATCGTACAATGTTCTGTGAAATTGTTCTGAAACATACCAACTGCCCTTTTGCAACTGACTGATTTCAAAATATCTAACATATCAGATATTTCCTTGTACGTCAGTGTACTTCCCAGTAGCTAAATTTCAAACTGACCTTCATCACAATGAATCTCACCACCCTAACAACTTTGTAGAAGACCACAACTTACGCTTTTCTCACTTTGGAGGTCTTTATGGCACTTGCATTAAAATACAGTAATATATCAATTGTTTCCATCGCGTAGCGAAAGAATAGAACATTCATATAAGCGCTAGATAATCATGATTTATTGATTGTAACTATCAATGTTGAATTATTCTATTCTGCCAAACTTTGTTTCAAATTCCGAACACTTTGATTTGAATTCCGAACACCACTACCGAAAAAAATCGTTTATTTAAGCAATTAAAAACGAAATGTTTATGAGAAAACTTCATGTAACATTGAGTCAAAACGGTACTAAACATGTGTATGTTAGTCTCAATTATTATTAAAAATAAATTATAATTATATTAAAAATACTCTAATATATTTCACTGAAATTATCACACTCTTCTGTTTTAGTAGATTAGTTAGTCCTATCCTTCACGCTAGTCAGTTTCTCAGATAGATGTCAATAAGTAAGATTTTTTTTTGATAAAGGATTGATGCAACCATCAGATGTATGGATGACTTCTCTGAATAAGGCAATACATTTCATAAAATATGTTTTACCTTACTGGGATAATGTCTACAATCAGCTATGGGAATTACTCAAGTCCATAGTGACATGACACATTGCAAGGTACACACATTAAAACGGGGACTACCTCAACAGGTCAATCAATTGCTAGCAGTGGAAAATGTACCCAACAGGGAAAAAATCGGCGGACCATAGGATGCGCCAATAATTGTTTGTACTACTTGTACATGGCCGGGATTCCGCTAATACTCATCAAACGCCAATAAAAAATAGCAAATTTGTATGCAAGAGATTCAATTCATCACAAATCATATCTGATATTAATATATAAATAAATTAAATAGGATATCATACAACAAATGTTCGCATGTACGTACCTATTAATATTAATTGAATTTGGATTCCGTTTTATAAACTAAACATATCAAGTCATTAAAATAACCGCTTGATGCGGTTTGGCAGAATTCCGACCATATGCTACGTCCACCAAATTAACCGTATTTGTCCGATATGGCTAAGATTTGGAAAGTTGCTTGACTTATAAAAAAATTAATCGTTTTAACACCCTCATTCTATCTGTAAAATGTAAAATGGGGAAACAATTAAAGTCAACTGAATTAATCAATAATTATTCAATGCTTATCATTATAATTATTTACATGCTTATTGAAACTTAACATAAGCATTCAAACATCATTTAAATCACACTGAACGTTAAACAGCTTAGGCGCATATCGCCACCGCACGGGTGTGTATATGCGTAAGCATGCTGTTGTCCATTATGCCTTCGACTTTGCGAATAACAATCGCCGTCAGCCGTCGCTATGAAGCACACGAATGAACAGCGGAAAGAAGATCCAAACAACCATCGAGTGGTAAGTATTTGAGTTCATTCCTTTTAATGTTTTTGTTCACTCGCTGGTCCAATCATTCGCCAATTCGAATACCATTCGCAGCGAGTCGTTGGAAAAACGAATGTGGCCGAATGTTGACTCGCGAAGAGGCAAAGATTACCACTCGCGAAGAAGAGCCACAGCAACCCTGGCTGGAGCATAAGATTAAAAAAGAACAATTGGATTACAAAAGCAGAAGCTGGAGCTTTTGAAGAGAAACATGATTTTTAACATGTTTTTCACATTTTGGTAAAATATCAATTAGGAATAAAATAATACTTATCATAAACAAATACAAACTGAGTTTTAACGTTTTTATGAAAAAAATTAATGTTTTGACATTTAGGAGCCACCCACAAAGTATATAAGCCTTTAATAAGAGAACTCTAACTAGCGTGACGAATCATTTATGAAAAATGCTAGAGGTTCAACATAAAAAATATAACGAAGAGAGAAGGAGGTGTTAAAAATTACAATTTTTTTCGTACATTAAAGTTTATTATTTAACTAGCTTTATGTACCCGGCTTTGCTCGAGGGTGAATTGTGCAATTCAAAAATCTAATAGCAGCTCCAAAAGCACATAAGCAAAAAGATTGACGGACAGATAGATCGGTACATATAAAAGATATTTTAGTAACCAGATAAAGATTGTCGCTGTCGTCGCTGCCCGGAACATCTTTTGCTGGCGAGAATAGGGAATCTAAATGTCAATGAGGGAAACAAACATACGATTTGGCAGTTAGGTACCACACATGTTTCGGACAGCAGAACAAAGGGAACCGAAGCGACAATTATTATCTGGTAACTAAAATATCTTTTGTACATATGTATATGCCGTTCAGTGTGTACACCGCGGTTGGTCTCTCAATAGGACGTGGTTGCACCGGTTTGTAGGGATATGCGGTATTTCGAAAAAAAATCGTTTCAGGTGCTTCGAAACAAAATTCCGCGGAATTTCGCGGAATTTGAACGTTGCGAGATCTGATCTGGGTTACACAAGCACACTCTAGTGGTGTCTAGCAGCATTTTTGTCAATACTCAATGGCAGATCAAATAATGTTTTTGTTTTGTTTGAACTTGGCGCGGAAAATAGAGGCACCATGGGTAAGAAAGGTAACATAATTAGTGCAAGTTGACTTAGTTAGTGCAAGTTGACTTACGAGTTTGCAAGAATTATGGGTAGCAAGGATTTAATCATTCACTCGGTGATTGACTGCATTAGCGCCCCAAAACCTATCAAAACAAATAACGGAGTGGTCGTTCGTGATGGTAAACTGATTGTTGTGCACAAATTCAAAAAAAAACTTAAAACTAGTGCACCCAAATAGGCAAGTGAGTTGGAGAGAAGAAGTGCTAAGATATTAACCAATACGAACAGAAATACCTGTGAGAAGTATGGGTATAATAGACGAGTATCACGGAAGAAGTTTCAAGTGAGCCATAAAATTATCAAAAACGGCTCGATTTCACCAACAACTATCGCTGGAAGAAGGATGATTTTCGGAATCAAGTCATGTTATCTGACGAAATTATGTACAGCATATTTGGATCAAATGGCCGATGTATGGTATGGAAGAAAAGGAATATTAAGATACAGCCGCAGAACATCTTTTCAGCAGTAAAGCATGGCGGTGGCTCCGTCATGATCTCTGAGGTGCATGAGCGCAACCGGTGTGGGAAAATTTCACATTAATGAAGGAATAATGTATCACAAAATGTTCTTCCGCATTTTGAAAGAAAATTTGAAAGCCAGTGCTGAGAAATTAGGCTTACAGGGAACATACATCTTTCGGCATGGTAATTACCCCAAGCACACAGCCCGAAATACTAAGCTGTAGCTACTTTCTAATATCCCAATCAACTTAAAACGCCTCCTCAGAGCCCATATATTAATCCAATTTAACAAAATTGGAAAGTGCTGGACGATGAAATTGGTAAAAGTCAGATTTCCAACAACAACAAATTGAAATTAGTGTTGAAAGAACAATGGGAGAAAAATTCGTCCCCGTCACGGCTAATTTGGTCAGTTCCATGCCACAAGAACTACACGCAGTCATGCATACACAGGGGAATCCAAAGAAATATTGAATTCCATTCTACAACTCCGGTTTTCGTTTCAAAAGTGCGTCAAATCTGAATAGACGAATACTTTTTGAGCCCATATTTAATGAATTGTTATAATTTGTTACCTTTGTTATTGCAATTATTTGTTTTTTTGTTTGATTATTATCAATAAAGAAGAATTGATTAATTTGCTGCACAATGTAATCTATACTTTTATTTTTTTGAGGTTACTTGATTCTATGTTTGTCATTTTCTATAAAACTCACAGCTAGACGAATACTTTTTGGACTCACTGTACATATACTACATTCTGCCACGCAACAACAGCTAGCCCATGCGGGAGAACACAAGATGAAAAATTTAATATCTGCTTCGAAAAGCACAAACTTATTTGGTACAGAATCGATCGTGTTGTAGAAGCTTATGAGTCGGAATTTTTTTTTCAAAATTCCGTCGGAAAATTCTTAGGAAATTTGATCTCAAGGAAAATTCTTCGGAAATACCTAAGGAAATTATATCAGGGAAACCTTCCGAAAGCTACGAGATGAACCAGCCTCGGGCTGAAGTTCTCAATAATAAAGAGAAGAAAAGAAAACCTTCCGAAAGCAGGAGAATTCCTTCGGAAATTTCTTTATGATTTCTTTTGGAGATTGTCTTTGGAATTAATCAGGTTTTCTTAAGAAATTGCTTTATGAATTATTTTAAAAAAATCTTCTAGTTATTTCAGAAGAAATCCCTTCGAAATTCTTGGAATTCCTTCGGAATTGCTTCTGAACATCATCCAGGAAGTCATTAGATTTTTTTTAGGAATTCCTTAGGAAATTTAATAATATTTCTGGAGGCTTTCGGATATTCAAAAAATATTTTAGAAATCATTCGGAAATTACTTTAGGAGGTCTTTTGGAAATGTCATCTAGAAATTGCTTTCAATTCTTTCAACAACATTTCCTGCATAAACTTTGGAAGAAACTTATTATGATTTTATGCAAAGGATTTCTGAGGGTTTTCCTGGAGGAAGTTTCGGGAGAAATTTACAAAAGCCGTTCCAGAGAATTTTCCAAAGGAATCCCTGGACGAATGTAATTTTCTAAATTATTCCTGAAATGAGTTCCTAAAAGAGTTCTCAAAAGATTTTCTGTATAATTTTCCTAAACCCATCCCGAAGAAATTCCTGAATCAATTTCCGAACATATTTCTATAGGAATTTTCAAAGACATGAAATTTCCGAAAGCTTTCTCCTAAAGAAATACCGAAGGTATTCTAAAAATAGTTTATGTGGGTAGGTCTGAAGAAATGTCCCAAGAATTTTCGCTTTGTACTTCTGAAGAAATTTTCAGTGAAATTAAAATGGAGTTCCTCAAAGATTTTCCAAAGAAATTTCTGAAAGAATCTCTGAATAACTTTCTTAAAGAATTCGAAAAGAAATTTCCGAAGAAATTTTTGAAACTTTCTTCGAATTCCTTTTTTGAATTTTCAAAGGAATCTCTTGGGATATTTCCAAATTAATTTTAATTGTCCTATAGTTGTGGATGGAATTGTCGCTGGAAATTTCGGATGAATTACTGGAGGGATTTCCAAGGGATCTTCTTCTTCTTCTTCAATGGCTCTACATTCCAGCTGGAACTTGGCCTGCCTTTTAACTTTTTTTTTAACTTTTAACTTAACATTTCCTCAGTTTTTAATTGAAAGCTTTTCTATGCCTTTCATTGCATGAGTATCTAACCCGAAAACATCCTGGACCGGACCGAGAATCGAACTCGCCATCTTCGGATGGTCATTCATACGCCTTTGCTCTCTGGATGCTACTAGAGACCCTTCCAAGGGATGGAGCTTCCGATAGTATTCGAGGGAGTGCCTGAAATATTTTTTTGAAAGAAAGTGTTTTTGATTTTTTTTGGAAAATCCAGGAGATATATTCCAAAGAATTATTAAAGATATTTACGAAAAAATCAATTCCTACTTCACGGAGAATAGGAGAACGACAAGTCAAACAGAAGGTTTCAATGAACCTAGAGAAGTCCTCGGAATCGGAACGAATATTGGATATGCTATGGAGGCCGACAAAAGATGTTTTCACATTTGATCGAAGCACAATGAAAGATGAGATCAAAGCGTTATTTCAGAGTTCTACTACTCCAACTGAACGGGAAGTCCTGAAAACATGTGGGTGTTTGACCCTTTGGGTCTTGTTCATCACCTTCTCGTGCACGGGAAAATTCTCATGCAGGTTATATAGAGTTCAGAAACCGACTGGAATGTATTAATAGCTGAAGAAGAAAATGGGAATGTTGGTGTTGATACATTCAGCGCTTGGACGGCAAGCGTTGCTATGACGGAATCCAATTTTCAAAGTACTCGCGTTTTCAAGGGCACACCATTCGATACGGAAGCAACGCACAACTGTCATTTTTATTTTTTCAGCTTTGCTGAGCAGGGTTGCTGAAAAGAGTTTTATCCTCCTTGGACTTTACTATTACGAAGAGATTTGTTAGGTCTGATTTTACAACTGATCCTGGTTGAGATCAGATATTCGCAGATACCACCAGCTCGTTGCGTTTAGAGTTGTGGAGATCCTTATGACGAGATAGACGATACAGATGCTGTTACCAAATAGAAGGACAGACCTAGTTTTGACAACAAGAGCCCTTGGTATAGCGCCCCAGATTTCCACTACAAGTCGCTGAAATACTGGCCTAAAACATCAGGAGTTATATCGGAAAATTATTCCATGTATTTTTCTGAGAGTTCCTTAAGGAGTTCCTCTGGAAATTCTCCCTGAAATTTATTTGGGAATTCTTTCAGGAGCTCATGTGATGTGGTCGGCCAATCAGTAGGCTCGTGGCTCGAAAAAGAGCCTTGTCATCTTTTGATAGACCATTAAGCAAAGCTTTAAGTCAAAGCCTCCAGTATCCCTATACTAATTCGCAAATCACCTTTTATGAGTATATTAATTTAACTTTAGTATACTATTGTTCTTTGCATTTTTCCCTTTCCAGACGTGCTAGAAAGCTGGTGTTGCTTTTTTAACAGCATGTAGGATGCACTCGACTTCTCAATCATATCAGTAAAGAAAAGCACTCCAGCTCAAGAATAAGTTTCCTCTACATTCTACCATTTTGTTGTTGTTTACCTCCACCAGTAGTTGATTACGCTGCAGCACCTTCAGCATAGAATCAGTATGCCGCACTGAGCCATTTACTGTTATGGTGAATCGTGGTGCCTCCACCACCATATCTCGTTGGCGGGATGTTTGATATTGAAATTAATTGCATTACCTTTTGGCGTGTGCCACGAGCTTGTGTCTGGTTTTAGAAGTTACGTGAGAAAATCAGTGCAATCATGCTGGGCCATGTTCTTAGGTGTTCAGAGCGGGAAGATTTGAGCTTCTTAATTGTTGACAACAAACCAGTTTAAATACACTGCATCCTATTATATCAGATTTAGTGTAAGGGTAAAAAGGATTATTATATTTATTGTTGTCGATCATGTTTGTAGTTACACATTATAAGTTACACATTGAATGCTAGTTTGTTTGTAATACCCTTTATTTCAAACGCTAGTGTTAAATTGACTCATTAACTTTGACCTATTGAATTTCAAGTGTAGAGGGTAGTACGGACTTCGTAAGTACTGTGCAAAAAGATAGGACAAAGAATGGTCAGTCGATAGACAACACTTTACAAAATTATTTTACGGCGAAAAGTGCGATGTCTGGCAAGGGTTCGAATACTGGATCTGGCAGGAACGACTCCGATGATATGTTCACCAATGAAGGACCCGGCGCAACATGCGCAACATTGGGATCTTCTGCCAACATCCCCACTGCAGCTGCAAGCACAGCAGCGGTCGCGACGAGTGAAACGGTGGGCATGATGGACCCGGGAGTCGGCGCATTGCGCACTGCATCGGTCATAAATAATCCAACGGGTCCGGTAAACCCAGCAAACTCCCTTCATGCCAATCAGGTAAATGCTGACGTAGCCAATAAATTAAATGCCAAAGGAGCAGTGCCGAAGCAAGCAGCTTCAACTGTAGAGCTGAAACATAGATCTTCCTTTTCAAATTTACGCGGAAAACTCGTTGTCAGACGTAATGCGGATCGTCGCGCGCGGGCATATCGGTACAGTTGTGAGTTGTGTGCAGATAGTGGCAATAGTAGAATGGTACAGTGCGATGGTTGCGAAAGATGGTTCCACTTTTCGTGCGTGGAAGTTACCGAAGGAATAGTCGAAATTAGTTGGGTATGTCCAGTGTGTACTGCTGTACCAAGCGAGCTGCAACAGCCAATCCCTCCTGAAGATAATCGAGCAACGATACCAGCAAAGAATCCACCCCCAAAAGCTTGTGGCGATAGAACATCAAACGAGAATAAGAGCAGTAGAAAGAGTGATCAACGGAAAATAGAGTTGCGGTTGCAGAAGCTTGAGGAGCAGAAGAAATTGGAACAAAAGTTTTTGGATGAGAAGTTTCGAATCTTGGAAGAGCAGGACGGTGACAGCGAAACGGACTTGGATGATGAGGATCTTGAGAAGATGTCTATCGTTTCGCGGTGGATGAGAGATACGTGTCATGGGGAGGTTGCCCAAGATTCCGGCGTGGTAGAGGAAGAGCTACCGGAAGAATATAGAGTTTTGCCTATTTCTGCTGAACAGCCAATTCGACATGCAAGCCAGCAACATCATTCGCTAGGTGGACGGCGAAACACATTTCCGAATTTCGCTCCCGAACAACGTTCTACACCGCAAACGCGGCTGACGATGCCTCTGATGAATACAGGATCTAGGCCATATCCTATTTTACGGCAAGTGCTAAATGGTCCAGCAACGGAACAGGAACCAATTCCAGCGGAAGAGACTATTTGTGTCCTCAATAGGAGTCAACTTGCCGCTAGGCAAGCGGTGTCTAGAGAGCTACCGGAGTTCTCCGGAAATCCCGAGGATTGGCCTCTGTGCTTCTCGATGTACTCTTCGTCAACGCAGATGTGCGGTTTCTCCAACGAGGAAAATATGCTGCGCCTACGTAAGTGTCTGAAGGGAAAGGCACTAGATGCTGTAAAGTGCCGTTTGCTCCATCCATCCCTCCAATGTTTCTGGGGTTCTTTCAACACTAAAGATGCTTTACGGTAGACCAGAAGCAATTGTCCAAGCGACTATAAGGAAAATACGTTACCTCCCATCGCCAGAAGTGGATCGACTAGAGATCGACTAGAGAGTGTGGTGAACTTTGCGCTTACTGTCGAAAACCTGGTGGCAACAATAGAAGTTTGCGGAGAGACTTCGTGTACAATGCTTCGCTAAAGTTAGAACTCGTGGAAAGACTTCCACCAGCGTTGAGGTTGGACTGGGCAAGGTACATCAGAGGAAACCCAGCTCCTAATCTTCTAGATCTCAGTACATGGCTGTACGCTATGGCGGAGGATGCGAGTGCGGTCATACAGACGTCCTCTGTTGCTCATCGAAGCCGTAGTTTCAAGAAAGACGCATTCAACAACGTCCACTCCGACTCAAACCTGATAAGATGCAAATCCCCTGTGGTTCGAGCAAAAGAAACGCGATCCCAGGGACGAGGGCGTGTTTTGTGTGCAAAGGTTCTTGTTCGTCAATTGCAAAATGTAAACGATTTGGCGAATTGAGTTACGAATCTAAGTGGTCAGTAATACAACGGCACATGTAAGCAACAAAAGAAATGCGGAATCAATGGGTGTACTTACCTCCATCATCCCTTGCTGCACTGCGAAAAGTCTGAAGGCTCTAAATTTAGTTCAGGAGCAGAAGCAGCTAGGAATTCTAATTGCTACATTCATCAAACCCAGACAAACGATGTCCTTTTCCGCATTGTTCCTGTCAAGCTTTACGGCCAAGCGAAGATGGTTCAGACTTACGCTTTCATCGATGATGGTTCGGAGCTCACGCTCATGGAACACTCTCTTGGGCAGGAGCTTGGATTGCAAGGATCTCATGCGGCTCTCTGTTTGAAATGGACAGGTGATACCAAAAGAATAGAGAACAATTCTCAACAAGTTGAGATGGATATTTCGCCAGCGGGAACATCTTCCCAAAAATATAAACTTGTGGATGTTCGAACTATACAGCAACTTAAACTCAGACCACAAACTTTGGTAGCGTCCGAAATGCAGAAGCGCTATAGTCACCTCTCTGGAATACCCTTTGATACCTACGTTGGTGCGAATCCACGAATCCTAATCGGGCTAGATAACGCGCAGCTTGGACACGCATTCAAGAGTCGGGAAGGCAAACCATTCGAACCGATCGCCGTTAAAACACGGCTAGGGTGGATTGTATATGGGAGCTGTTCATCCATTCACCACGTAGCGAGCCACGTTAACCACCATGCTGTGCAAGTGTGTGATTGCAACGAAGTTTCCGATGAAAGTCTTCATATGACGATGAAAAACTACTTCAATCTTGACAGCATGGGTATTTCCAAACCTGAAAAGGTGTTACTCTCCGCGGATGACCAGCGCGCAGTGCATATCCTAGAAGCAGTAACGAGACGTAAAAACGGTCGTTTTGAATCTGGCCTTCTCTGGAAGTATGATACTGTACGTCTTCCCGACAGCAAGGCGATGGCGTTCAGGAGATGGGAATGATTGGAACGCCGGATGAAGAAATACGAAGTACTGGCCGAAGCTTTACAAGCAAAAATGATCGACTATATTCAGAAAGGGTATGTCCGGAAATTGACCAACGATGAGCTGAAGATCCAGCAACCACGGGTGTGGTATTTACCGGTGTTTCCAGTCCATAATCCTAATAAACCAAGAAAACTACGGCTGGTCTGGGACGCGGCAGCTACAACCCAAGGAATTTCTTTGAACTCGGTCTTATTGAAAGGACCAGACCAGCTAACGTCCCTGCTGACTGTCTTGACCAAGTTTCGGGAGTTTCGAGTTGCGGTATGCGGCGACATTCGGGACATGTTTCACCAAGTGCTTATGAGGGCGGAGGATCAACATTCACTGCGATTCTATTGGAAGCCAGGCGCTCAGGATAGCTCACCGAGTGTGTATGTTATGGTAGTGATGACTTTCGGAGCCTGTTGCTCACCTGCAACGGCCCAATATGTGAAGAACATTAATGCAAAAAGATTTGAACACGAATGCCCATAAGCCTTTGATGCCATTGTTCAAAAGCACTACGTAGACGATATGCTTGCTAGTGTCGAAACAGACGAAGAAGCTCTGAAGCTTGCACAAGATGTTAAACGCATCAACGCTGCAGGGGGATTCGAAATGCGCAACTGGCTGTCCAATTCGTCAATGGTCCTAACATCCCTGCAGGAAAAAGCGGCTACAGAGAAATGCCTAGGAGCTGGAGAGGAGGATACTTCCGAAAAGGTGTTAGGGCTTAGGTGGAACACGACTACAGACTGTTTACGTCAAAGTGTCTCCACGATATGCTATCTGGTCGACGTAGACCTACAAAACGTGAGGTGCTGCGTACGCTTTTGATGATGTTCGACCCGCTAGGGTTTATTTCGAATTTTCTGATGTACCTGAAAGTACTGATGCAGGAGATCTGGAGGTCATCAGTTGACTGGGATACTCTCATCGAGGAGCCACAGTTTCAAAAGTGGCTAGTTTGGTTAAAGGTTCTACCGAAGGGGACTGACGTTCAGATACCACGATGTTCTGTCACACTGAAAAGTAGTTGCAACATGCACACCTTCGTAGATGCGAGTGAAAACGGATTCGCAGCCGTTGTGTATCTCAGGTTCGAGGAGGGAGACCGTATAGAGATTGCGTTTATCACTGCAAAAACCAGAGTCGCTCCGCTAAAATTCCTTTCCATCCCTCGCTCAGAACTTCAAGCGAGCGTTCTGGGTGTCAGACTAGCAAACAGCGTCGCCCAATCACTAGTAGAGTACGGAAGCGCTACTTCTGGACTGACTCAAGAGACGTCCTCTGCTGGTTGAACTCTGACCATCGACGGTATAGTCAGTTTGTGACATTCACGGTAAGCGAGATTTTGGAGACTACCGATATAAAAGAGTGGCGATGGGTTCCTATAAAACTGAACGTGACCGACGAAGGAACAAAATGGACGTGCCAACCTGATCTCAGCGCATCCAGCCGCCGGTTTCGAGGACTGGAATTCCTGCGCAAAACAGAAGCGGAGTGGCCTGTTATCCACCGGTACGGAGTGACAGACACTGAGTTAAGAGCGCATCTTTTAGCACATACCCCTGGAAATTAATCCATCATTAATCCAGAGAACTTCTCGAAGTGGACTTCGATACTGCGTACAACGGCGTACATATTCTGACACATCTGTAATTAAAGCAAATGATAACAACGAAGCAACGAACCGGTGGACCGCGAACGCAGCAGGAATTAACAAGAGCTGCAAATTTCCTGTACCGACACGCCCAGTACACTGCGAGTACACTGAGGAGATAACTATCCTTTTCGGCAATCGTCTTCGTAGAGAAGAAAAGAAGCCCATCCCTAAAAACTGCTCTATTGGCTATTACTGTCCTTTTCTTGATGAATCGGACGTGCTGAGAGTCCGTGGCCGAACCGATGAATGCCGGTTGATTGATTCTTCTTCTTCTAATTGGCATTACATCCCCACACTGGGACAGAGCCGCCTCGCAGCTTAGTGTTCATTAAGCACTTCCACAGTTATTAACTGCGAGGTTTCTAAGCCAAGTTACCATTTTTGCATACGTATATCGTGAGGCTAACATGATGATACTTTTATGCCCAGGGAAGTCGAGACAATTTCCAATCCGAAAATTGTCTAGACCGGCACCGGGGATCGAACCCAGCCACCCTCAGCATGGTATTGCTTTGTAGCCGCGCGTCTTACCGCACGGCTAAGGAGGGCCCCGGTTGATTGATTACGACGCAGTAAATCCAGTAATTCTTACTCGTAACCATCATGTGACAAGACTAATAGTGCTGCATTACCATAGTAAATATCATCACCAAATCCACAACACTGTCCTCAACGAAATTCGTCAACGGTACAGGATCCCTCGTCTCAAATCCGTATACAATGCTTGCTGACTAAGCAGTGCCAGGAATGTATGAATGCCAGGGCAGTTCCACAACCACGAGCTATGAGCGATCTACCGCCTACTCGGCTTGCTGCCTACACTCGCCCGTTCACGCATATGGGGGTGGATTACTTCGGCCCGTTTTTGGTAACTGCTAATCGAAAAACCGAAAAACGCTGGGTCCTAATAGCAACTTGTCTGACCATCCGCGCCATCCACTTGCAAATTGCACACACACTCAGTACCGATTCCTGCATCATGGCCCTTCGAAACGTCATTGCAAGACGAGGTACACCAGCGGTTCTCTACAGTGACCAAGGTACTAACTTCCGGGGTGCTAGCAAGGAACTGATAGCCGCCATGCAGAATATCGATAAGGATCGGCTGATGATTGAGTTCACTACGTCGCATACCACATCTAGCTTTAACCCACCAGCCTCTCCGCACATGGGCGGAGCGTGGGAGCGCCTTATTCGAACAGTCAAGCAAAACCTGAACAAGCTGTTGCCGAACCGTACGCTATCATACGCAGTCCTGGAAAATCTGCTGATTGAGGTGGAGAACGTAATCAATTCCAGACCACTAACTAGTATCCCCTTGGAAGACGACGAATCCCCAGTGCTGACCCCAAATCACTACTCGGGTCGTCCAACGGTTTGAAGTCATGGGTACCCATAGACGATAGTCCTGCGGCACTCAGAAACTGCTGGCAGCTTTCTCAGAGTTTGGCCAATCAATTCTGGATCCAATGGCTTCGTGATTACTTGCCATCTATGACCCGTCGAACCAAATGGTTTGCTCCAGCGAAGCCGGTCGAAGTTGGTGACATTGTCGTCCTTGTCGACCCAAAGTTTCCACGTAGCTGTTGGCCAAAGGGACGCTTAATAGCTACAAAGCCGGGAGCCGACGGCTAAGTGAGATGGGCCACTGTTCAAACATCCAGCGGTATCTATGAGCACCCGGCCGTGAAACTCACTGTGCTTGACGTAGGCGTTGACCAAGGATACGCCTCAGGAGAACCACCGGTGTATTCTGGGGAGAGTGTAAATCCCGCCACGTCAAGAGATCCATCAAGCCCCTACAGCCCCACCAAGACGCATTAGAATTGACCGCACCTAAGCTCCGTCAAGGGATTGTCATTACGACGAATGTCCGTGTAAAGGTCAACCGATGCAGGGACAACGAATCGGGAAACGTAAACAGAAGAGATTGAGAAATTATTGCTGAAATTACGATTGTCTTCAAAATTTGTGGAACAACTTATCTACTACCTTATCTAAACAGTTAAAACTTAATACTAGGGGTTATAAACAAAGGTACTAGTGATTAAATATTGAATTTTCTGGAAAACTAGATTAACATGCAAATCATAAATTTAAGTTTAATCAATATAGGTAGTGCCACTAAAAAGCTCCCTTTGAGCCTGCTATTGTGAACCTAATTCTAAGTATTACAAAGGTAACTACATGCAAAAACTTACCTATTAAACGAGCTATTTGCGAGCGTTTATTGGAAGTTGTTGTTGGAATTGATTGTTGTAGCGAATCACTAAAAGTAAGGCCTTAATATCTATTACTTAGACTAGAACGTAACGTAAACTGTTATTTTGAAATTTCCACAGGAATTTTGTAATTTATCTTGCAACAAATTTATGAAAACGATTGATTCGCTTATCGCTAGACAACAATCCCGCTACCGAATCTTCTTGAGGAGTACACGGAGAAACTCAATTTACCCATTAATGGGTACTTCTATATACCATCTCTTTCCTTCTGTAGAAAATTTACCCATTTTTCAAAGCTCAGCGGCATAACTCATCAATGAGTTATGCCGCTGAACTTCAAAAATTAGGTAAATTTTTCTCCAGAGAGTAAGAGATAGCACAAAAAAGTATCCATTAATTGCATGAGTATATGTAACTTGTGTGGGGCCCTCCTTAGCCGTGTGGTAAGACGCGCGGCTACAAAGCAAGACCATGCTGAGGGTGGCTGGGTTCGATTCCCGGTGCCGGTCTAGGCAATTTTCGGATTGGAAATTGTCTCGACTTCCCTGGGCATAAAAGTATCATCGTGTTAGCCTCATGATAAACGAATGCAAAAATGGTAACTTGGGTTAGAAACCTCGCAGTTAACAACTGTGGAAGTGCTTAATGAACACTAAGCTGCGAGGCGTCTCTGTCCCATTGTAGGGATGTAATGCCAATAAGAAGAAGATGTAACTTGTGTGACAAGTACAATGGATACACTATGTCCAGGGAATCGAGAATATTTCCCACCCGAAAAAATCCTAGAACGGACAGAGAATCGATCATATCACCTCCGGATTGGGAATCTTGCGCCTTTGCTCGCAAGGCTAACTTGAGACCCATAAATAAATTGGATTATCAGCTTTGTCAATACTTTGTCAGCACGGATCCTGTAGAACTAGTCCTGTGGAAGATTTTTATAATCGAATTTCATTCATGGTTCATCATCTATAACCTTGCATAACGATCTTCCTCACAAAAGTTTATCATATTTGGGCCCCGGCCCATGTTCTGACATATGCAACTTGATATTCACTTTTATTTGTATTCTTCTGCTTCCTGAAAGTCTGTAGCTCATTTTGTGTTTTGATCGGTCGACTTTATTCTTCGAACTTCTCAGATTTTTCCACATCTTGAAAGCAAGAAATATTTTTACGAGAAAAGTTTGAACGACTTTCCGATCAAGCATATGGTTCATTGGTTCATAGCAACCGATTTACGTCCAGATTTTTTCATGTCCTGAGATGAAAACTCCTCACCATACTACCGAATCGCATAACAAACTGTTCCGATGCTCTCATCTTCCATTTTCTGCCACTGACTCAGTGAATTTTGGGAATAGGGCACCATTTGTGCAAGGTCTGTTTGCACTTTTAAAGGAAAAGGATTCGAATTAGTTTGTGCTTAACTTCCTAGCCGAGCGGACGTATACGCTAGCTATGTGGAAGACACGAATATCTTCATTAACTCGAATATCGGACTCGTTAAATTCAGTGTCGCGTGTTGCCACCGTTGGTTGCGGATTTTTTTTTCGCTGAGGCACGCCGCGAAAATATCTTTCGTATCGATTTAACGAACATTCCTAAAAAACCAAGCTACGAAGCAGTGCACCATTTTGTGGCCAACGAGCTTGGACTCCAAAGGGAACAGGTGAAACGAATTCAGTGCAGCCGCAGTGCGAACTGTGTATTCGTAAAAGTGATCGACCTAGAACTAGCACAAAAAGTGTACGATGAACACGATGAGAAACACGAAGTTGACGTCGACGGTAGAAATATTTGGTTCGAATAAAGATGGAAGATGGGGCAGTGGAGGTGAAACTTTTCGACCTTCCCGAGGACATCTCCAAGCAATGCATCACTAACTTTCTGAGCGACTATGGAGAGGTTCTCGAAGTACGAGAACAAATGTGGTCCGACCAATACACCTTTGGAGGAACTTCGACCGGTGTATGGGTCACACGAATGATTGTGAAGCGAAACATACCATCATACGTGACTATTGATGGAGAAACCACGTATCTGTCGTATTATGGACAACTTCAGTCTTGCAAGCATTGCGGCGAGAATGTCCATAATGGAGCATCATGCGTTCAGAATAAAAAGCTTCTAATCCAAAAGATGACTGCTGATTCCACAGCGAAACAATCATATGCCAACGTCGCTAAGAAGCCGGCGAAACCGAGAGAAACTATTCCAACCCGATCAATGAACCAGCAAAAAACTCTCAAGCCTGCAGCGCCGAATGCTGTGGCAACAGACACTACTACAATCAAACCGGTGGTAATGTCGCTTACACCAAATTCCGCTTTATTCAAAAAGCCGAGCACTGCTATGCCCCACCATCAACAGCAACAGAAGGAAAAACAACAACAGAAGTCATCTCGAAACAACGATGGTGGCGATACTGATGATTCTTTAGGGTCAAACTCCAGCAGACGTTCCAGACGACACGTTGAAAAAAAGCCACGATACGACGATGGAGAGATCTCACCGGACGATGTTTTACAGAAGTAATGGATTTTGCAAGCTATAATCTAGTTACCGTCAACATAAACAACATAACCAATGCAACGAAACTTGACGCTCTTCGGACTTTCATTCGCACCATGGACTCGGACATCGTGTTTCTCCAAGAAGTGGAAAACGATAAACTGTCATTGCCTGGGTATAACGTTATCTGTAATGTAGACCACACCAGAAGAGGAACGGCGATTGCCCTCAAAGACTATATTAGATTTTCTCACGTAGAGAAAAGTCTAGATGGTCGCTTAACTGCCCTCCGTGTCCACAATACAACACTCCCCAAGCAACCAGAAGTTCGGATAAGAAGGGCTATTTTGGCTTAATCAGCTCTCATTTTAAGTAATTTTTTGTATGTAACGGAACTTTAAGTGAACTTTAAAGTTTCGTTAAGGATGCTTGGAACTTGATGTGAACCATAGTGAACCAATTAGTTCGGTTAAGAGTAAATTTAAGTAAAATCTGAACTTCTGGTTGCTTGGGTCGTATGTATCAACGCACACAGTGGCCTCTCAATGCGAGCCGAGCGAGAACGTTTCTACAACCAAACGCTAGTGTACTATCTACGCCACAACACGACACACACCGTTATAGCTGGATATTTCAATTGCGTAATACGCCAATGTGATGCTACGGGACGGAATGACAGTTCTTCGCTTCGAGCCATGGTCCAACAAATACAGCTATCAGACGCCTGGATCAAACTCCGACCGCAAGTACCTGGTCACACCTATATAACCGCAAACTCTAGCTCTAGATTAGATCGCTACTACATAAGCTCCAACCTGTGCAATCAACTACGCTCCGCCGACATTCACGTATGTTCCTTTTCCGACCATAAAGCGGTTACCCTTCGAATATGCCTTCCTACACTAGGTAGAGCACCAGGACGTGGCTTCTGATCTCTCCGTCCACATCTCCTCACACCGACAAATATGGAAGAGCTCCGATTTCAATGGCAATACTGGACACGACAACGACGGAACTATCCTTCATGGATGACGTGGTGGGTGTCCTATGCCAAACCAAAAATAAAATCGTTCTTCCGATGGAAATCCAAAGCGGCTTTCGATGATTTCCACAGTGAGCATCAGCGTCTCTACACAATGTTAAGACAAGCGTACGACATCCTACCGGGCCACCCTAATATGATCAACACCATAAATCTAGTGAAAGGAAAGATGCTCGCACTACAACGAAAATTCACACACATGCTCATCAGAATCAATGAAACATACATAGCAGGAGAAGCAATGTCAACATTTCAACTCGGCGAACGAAAAAGAAAGCGAACGACCATCACTCAGCTACGGGATGACGAAGGCGGAGTACTAGACCAGTCCGAAGACATCGAGCAAAAAAAGGTACAATATTTCACTGAACTCTACACGGAACAACAACCACAGAATGAAGCGAGGACCGACGAATTGTTTGTCTGCGAGAGAGCGATCCCAGATAACGATGAAATCAACGAAGCCTGCGGAAACGAAATCAGCACAGCCGAAATTCTAACAGCAATCCGAACAAGCGCCGCACGGAAATCACCGGGTGCCGATGGTATTCCGAAAGAATTTTATCACCGTGCATTCGACATCATCCACCGGGAGCTGAACCTTGTTCTAAATGAGGCCATACTTGGACAATTCCCTGCATCTTTCGTGGACGGTGTGATAGTTTTAGTTAAAAAGAAAGACAGCGATGGAACACCACGATCCTACAGACCAATATCTCTACTCAATGTAGATTTCAAGATTCTCTCTCGAGTTTTGAAAGCACGTCTTGAGGCGGTGATGCGATCTCATCAGCTGCTAAGCCCCGCACAAAAGTGTGCAAACTCTCCCCGAAAAATATTTCAAGCAACCCTCTCTTTGAAAGATCGCTTGGGTCATCTTATCCGAAGTAAACAGAGAGCAAAATTGGTCACGTGGGATCTAGACCATGCGTTTGATCGGGTTCGACAATCGTATCTATACACCACCATGCGCTCGTTCGGGATTTATCGTGGACTAATAGACCTGCTAACACGAATTGACAATCTCTCTTCATCTCGTCTTCTCGTCAACGGGCATCTTTCGGCACCCTTCGCAATCCAACGCTCGGCACGACAAGGTTCACCCCTAAGTATGCATCTTTTCGTTTTGTACCTACATCCACTGATAAGCAGGCTGGAGCGTCTCTCTGATAATGATCTCGTCCAGGGCTGTCAGATAATTTTTTTGAAAATCTGTATTGGGAATCGTAAAAAATCTGTATTGTCTGTATTTGGGGGGAGGGGGAAATAAATTTATTTTAAAAAATTATGCAAAATATCGATTCTGATGATTGTATTGGTATGTACTTAGATAACATTTGCATTAGGTATTTATAAACCAAATAAATAAAATTAGAAATTACAGAAATCCGTTGGAATCTTTCAAGGAGGCTCCTTGCAATTATGTAGAAGGATCACATAACTTAAATTCCCTCGGTTGCTATAATTCATTTTAATGGCTCAATCTTTTCTGAAATTCATGTCGTCTTTTAAATTCTACATCTCAAATATTATTCGACCTCAGCAAAAAAATTATCATCATTCTACAAGTGATGTTTTTCGGATATTTTTTCTAGCTTCTTCAATAATCCACCAAAATTAAATGTTAAATGTTATAATTTGAAAACAATGATTTTTTGTAAATGCCCAAATACCGATTACTAAACCCGATTAAGTAACCATTGCTATATTTTGCCATTTATGCATGCCCAATCATTAATCAACTGATGCTTATAAGACAGGAAAGAATACAATTCTTATGTAGTCCTTAAATATGTCTTAAATCTTTCTATTTACTTCTGCCAATTGCGTAAAATAATGAAAGAAAAACATATCACAATGGCAATAGCATTCTCTAGTGTGCCTGTGAATTATCTTAATTTGTTTAATAATTCTATGATTATTTATCAGAAAAAAATACTGATGGATACTAAGCAGTCAATTCGACATACATGAGTTGGTATGGTGACGGATTGTACTCAAGAAACATTCAACTATCTTAAAAACTCAGTTCGTTTTTTGAGACTCAATCAATTTAATAAGAAATAACTATATATGAAACTCAACTGAGTTTGCCAAGTACGTATGAAGCAGTCACACTTCAATTTATGATTTTCATGTGTGGCAGGGAAATGGTACTGGGTTTGGATTGATCGGGGCTCTGCCAAATCGCACCAAGCACCAACAAAAAAAAACTTGTTTTTCTATCCAAGCTTTCGCTTAGCAGATTTATTTGATCGGATATCCCTCAACCCCGGATATCCCTCAACCCCGTAACTTAATAATCCTGCATCAAATGATACGAAATGATTTCCCTTTTCCTTGATCGAACAAAATACCACAAGGCAGTCAAAAAGCCGCTTGGTGCGGTTTGGTAGAACCTGGACCAATTATGGAAAGGCAACATCTAATAGTTTTGAAAGCATCGCAGTAGACTTTATATAAACCACAATGTGCCACAATGGAGAGCCACCACAATATTAAAGCAATCGTGGCAATTCACCGTCAGTCAAATACATGTGGTGAACCATCGAAGACAGGAGTGATAGATTTCCATCAAACCTCATGTGATTTTTAAAGGGAGGATAACATTTGAAATAATAAAAAATCTGTTATAAGACGAGTTTGTACAATCCCATTGAATTCCACCTTTTAATTGTATCTTGACAGATACGTATTTCGACCTCAACAGTAAGGCCGTCTTCAGTGTCTCGTACTTGACTCGACTCGACTCGACTCGACTTGTCGAGTCAAGTACGAGACACTGAAGACGGCCTTACTGTTGAGGTCGAAATACGTATTTGTCAAGATACAATTAAGTGGTGGAATTCAATGGGATTGTACAAACTCGTCTTATGACAAGTGAAGACATTCCACTAAAAAGCTCAAAATAATTTTCTCAACAAAAAATCTGTACAAATCTGAATTGTTTTGAAAAATCTGTATAAAATCTGTAATCTGTATCAAGTCTGTATTGACGGTAAAAAATCTGTATAATACAGATAAATCTGTATATATGGCAGCCCTGTCGCCGCATACGCAGATGACATAACTATTATCTCCACTTCGGAAGAGCGTATAAATCATATGAGAGACATCTTTTCTCGTTTCGAACGTGTGTCCGGAGCGAGAGTAAACTGGGGAAAAACAAAATCTGTGGACGTCGGCTTCATCGATGGAAACCCTCTACATCTGCCTTGGCTACAGACAACAAACACTGTAAAGGTGCTAGGTGTAATATACGCTAATTCAATTCGTCTGATGACAAGATTGAATTGGGATGCGATGACAGCCAAATTTAACCAAATTGTTTGGTTCAATTCAATGCGTTTACTAACGTTATGTCAAAAAGTGGTTCTTCTGAACACTTTCATTACCTCTAAGGTATGGTATTTGGCATCAATTATCTCTCCTTACTGTGTGCACACAAGCAAAATCACAGCAACGATAGGAAGATTCCTATGGGGCAACGCAGCGACAAGAATTCCGATGCAACAACTAGCTCGTGAACGAGCACAAGGTGGTCTAAACCTACACCTTCTGACGGTCAAAAGCCGAAGCTTGTTGACTAACCGCTGCATTCAAGAAATCGACGCCATGCCATTCTACAAATCCATTCTATTTCCCAATGACCTCGACCGGAACATTGTCCCAACTGATCTTCCTGATCTCAAGATAATTACCCAAAATTACAGACAGCTTCCCTTACACATTCGACAGAACCCTTCTTCAGAACTCATATACCGTTATTTTATGCAGCAAACTGAAATACCTAGAGTGGAACGTCTTCATCCAGAAGCCAACTGGCGAAGAATTAGGCTGACTCTGTGCTGGAGTCCCTTTACGTCGATGGAAAAGAGAACTTGTATCTGATATTGAATGAAAAAAGTCCACACAGAGAGCTGCTACACACCATTGGGCGAGCAGATAGCAACACATGCTTACACTGTAATGCAGCTGTAGAAACTATGCGACACAGATACAGTGAATGCCAAAGAGTTCATGCAGCATGGGATCTCCTTCAACGTAAAATAAGAGAAACTTCGGGAGGCTGGAGAAGACTAACATTCAATGATCTTCAGCGACCATCCTTGAGCAGAATAAGTAAACCAAAAAGAATAATTATTCTCAAACTCTTCATCAATTATGTTAATTTTCTAAACGGTAATGTTAACCAAATAGATGTAAGCGCTCTTGAATTCCACCTAAATTGTGAATTAGAATAAGTGTTTTAGAAACTTCTGACTTGACAAAATAAAACAACTTAAAAAAAAATTCTAAAAAAGATTACCAAATGGCACTTATCACAAAGCGATAAATTGAAAGTAGATTGTAAACTTCCTCTGAATACAACAATAGCGCATCGAAATCCTGCTTATACTTACTTCCCTTTAAATTATCGCAATAAGGCAGCACCTATCATGGTTATAATATCGATTCTGTTTTCTATCTGGTGAGTATCAAATTGGATTTCAGAATGCAACCCAATGTTGCCATTCCAGTTGAAATTTGATGATAAGCTACAAAATTTGACACATTATGGTTTGCATTTTTTTTGCGAGTGAGTCTCTTTACATAATGAAACACAAAATTGAGATATTTCTTCTGTTTTAATTTGCTTAGATATTCTTCATTCCGAGATGGTTAACCATCTTCATAATCACCACTTCACCAAGGAAAATCCCTCGATAGCCGGAATTCTTATCGAAGGAATTTCATTTTGTTTCTTGAATGGTCCTTATCAAAATTCTCATCACTTCGATAAAACGCACCCGAAAAATGCCACATAAAAGCACTAAGTCAAACGATCCCAATCAGTCATTATTAGCAGCAAGAATGTCGACGGGAGTCTCCATGCCTCGTGCTGGAAATATACGAGAAGGACAAAAACGTGAACCGCTGCATACCAAACGTGGACCATCGACGAAGATGAGGCCCATTACTACCGCAATATGTTGCCCTATCATCTCGCTGATTGCCGGAGCAATCACCAAAGACGCGAACTCTCCTTGTTGGCTAGGTTCCATCTCGTCAAACCGACATCATCGCATCGCTGGCAATCACTACGCTTTTTATGGCTCTGCTTTCTTTCGTACGCTGACATCGTATAAAGAGAAGGGTATTAAAATGGTGTACATATCGGTGACAAGATGCTTTCGTGATAGACATCATTCTCTGTTCACCACCAATCGACCGTTAACAGTCGGAAAGGTGCTAGCATATCGTTTCGCCGTAAAAAATGTCAAACTTCTTCTCGGAAACCGCGCACACACGGGAAGTAGGCGGTCCACCAGTCAGTGAGGAAATGGCAGCAAATGCTGATGTCAAACAGTAACGATCACTATCATGAACCATCTACCCCCGGTCGATGAGGTCACATATGTGTGCAAGTCTTGCCTCCTGCTGAACAGAGAGAACGCAAGGTCCCTGTTCTGATCCACACAATTTGGTAGCACAGCAGCTGTTCCAGTACTTCGGAATATTCCCTCATTCAACTCAGAGTATGAGACAAAATGAAGACATTTATCATGAGAATTGAACTTCATACTCGCGGTGCCTTACCGATTCGAGCCGAATCGTGCAAGTAGGTAGGAGATGGTGTGTTGAATTGTCTCCAAAGAAGATGGTAAGATTGATCCACCTTGCGGTGGTGACCGTTTTCTGCTACAAGGTTTTTATTCGCAGGGCTGACCAATCCGCAGCTCTTGTATCCAACGAGTATAAATTTTAAAGTGTAAAGAAAATTATCTAACGGTCGATTTAGTTTCAATATTTATGAATCTCCTTTTACTGCAATATGCTAGTCGGAACATAAAGTATGGGTAGGAAATTTGTTACATTGCATAAGTATTGCACATATCTAGTCCTCTTATTATATATGGGGGTAAATGCAGAGAATGGATTGTCTTCATTATTCAATCCTTCTCTTCGAAACACTACAGCAAGTTGAATTTATTCGCTCAGGTTTTTTAACTTCGAGCAATTGTTCTGCGATAGAAATGAATAGGATATTACATCATTGCCAGATATCTTGAACTTGTGTTGATATTTAGTTAACATGAAATTTTGGATAAATTGTATTAGTTTCTTACTGCTTACTAATGCTTTGGTTACCGTAGATTTTCTAATAAATCCTGGTTTTGCAACGGACTTTATCAGCAAAAGACCAAATGATCAATTTTCAAGTTATTCAAGAGTTTTGTAAGTAATTGTTATCTGAATCGATCGTATGATCTTTAGCTTCCTAGCTAATACCAATCTCAAAAGATGCAGCTCATTTCAATTATCACGGTAGGTTTCTTGAGATTGGTAAAACTCTTTCAACTTTTTCAACTCTTTCTAGATTTCAAAGAGATGTAACTAAAAGTTGAACAAGAAAAAAAATGGGTATTCTTTCGGATGGATTTTAGAAACTCCGCAGACTTATTTTGATTCTTTCAGCAATGTAACCAGTGAAAACGTTGTAGTAAGCGTAAAAAATGTAGTAAGGTGACAACTCCTGCAGCTTCTCAGATTCTTAAATTTCTACTATAAGTTAATTTGTTGCTAAATTTTTTGACTAAATTGAAAATTTACGCAAATAAGTTGAATTGGGTTGTATAATTGTTTCTTTTAAATCATCTTAGAAGTCATTCCAACAGAAAAGAAAGGTTAGTTTGTTGTGGTCAGATAGCCATTTGAAAGCCCGTAGGAATTGTCAGGTCACTGAATTGAAAGCCGAAGAAAAGATTAAACTAACTAATTTATCCAATATTTAATTTATAATGTATTCTAGCTTCGAAGCAAATCAATAAAGCCTTAAAAGATTACGGTCGTGCTTCACATTCCATTCACGGCGAACGCAATACATATGGTTTTCTGGACATGTCAAGGATTTTGGAGATCCCACGAGAATTCTAGATGTTTTATGTCAGGGCTGAGCACAGCTGAATATCATTTAAAATGTTTAAGTCGTTCATGAATATCTGCCCAGCCAGCCAGACATCGTATATGAATGTATAAAAAATATCGCATATGGATATTCATAGTCGTCATATGTATCAAGTGAGTCGCAAAGCTATGATAACATTGAACTATTTACGACTTTGGTAATAGAATATGTATATTAGTGTGTATATAGACACACACAGTCGCATGTACTCGTAAATGTTGATTACCACCCGCACTATAAGACTTTCATCTCAGAGCTGTCAAAAATCGTACATAAGTTCGAATAAACTCGAATATGTATCGTATTGTACGTTGCTTTGTCGTATTAAATTAGCTTGACTAATAGATGATTTTATTTATGTAAGTTGTGTTTTTAACGAAAAAAAAACGCGATGAAGGATATTTTGCTAAAAAATAAGCTGAAAATTATGAGAAAAAGTGGTACATACAGTCGTTTACGGAGAAAGTTTTGTCAACGTTACAAAGTTAGCTCCGTAGCAGGAAAACCGGAAACAGACAGTATACCAGCGTCCGTCAACCAAGGCGCTCCGGAACCGATTTTTTCGGATGCCTCTTTGTACGATCCAACTGGAAATTCACCCAACATTCCAGAAACTTTGGAAGAACACGAAGGTAACATTATAGCATTTTTGCTAGGGTTTTAGTACCGGGAGTACCGGTACCGGAATTCCCGGGAGTACCGACCAATTTTCGGTACCGAAATACCGGTACTGGCTTAATGAAAGTACCGGTATTTTCGGTACTAAGCAAAAAGTTTTGGTTAAAACTTCCGGTGGTTAAAACCACATTATTTGAATGCAGCAGCTAGTAAGAAAGAAATTATTTTTTTTACTAAAATTTCAAACACCTTACAATAGAGGTAATAAACTATAGAGGACGATTGTCACTGCGGTTCCCTTTGTTATCATCCCCAAACATGTTGGGTATCTATCTGTCAAAACGTACTGATTTTTGCTTCGTTGACATTAAGTGCCCTATCCTTGCCAGCAAAATATATTTTGACAGCGACAATCAATTTGGACAAACGTTAGGCGTCCGATGACGTACCGCAACGACATCGTCACATCCCAAAAAAATCGTCTCACTTCATCAGTATTTTTCCAAATCGTCCCCGCTTGAGGCAAGAGTGTTCCTGTAAGTTCGATTACTGCGCCAGGATTCGTAAAGATTGTAGAACAAGAGTTAACTTACAACGACTCAGAAAAAGCTGAAAGGAAAATACTTGTCAATGCTTCATGATTCACTAGCAACAGTTCGCCCTACTTCTATAGAAAGAGCGTTCTATGTTTCTGGAAGCTTCGCTACTAAAATACGATCCCGTATGTCTGACGAAACATTGAATATGCCGTGCGTTTTGCAAGTATATTTCAAGGATAAGGACAAGCCTCAAGACAAGTGTTGAATACATACAAAGCAATGAATAAAGTTTGAATCGTTACCATTAAATCCTGACTTTTTATTGATTTTGATGATTTTCGAAAAAAATCTTCCAGTACCGGTATTTTCCCGGTACTCCCGGTACTGCGGGGTTCAGTACCGTAGTACCGGGACTCGCCAAAAAGGGTCGGTACTAAAAACCCTACATCACACTTGCAAATTTTTATCGCTGAACCAATCTTTGCGAAAAAACTGCTCATCGACGTGGATTGTATTTTTTGTAAGTTAGTTGCAGTACCCAGGAAGGAGGGTGTAGTATTTTCACCCCTTATGCATACTATACTGTAGTGATAAAATGTGTATATTTCTGTTTTCTGTCCTTAATAAAGATAAAATTTTCCGAAACTTGTTTTTATTGGTTAAAAATCAACAACGTTACCATTTCATTACGTTTAAGATATATGTTTTTTGTGTTTCACATGAGTTATTCCAACATATCGTTACTTGAATTGAAATCATCAACTTCTTCATCATCATTCTCAATATCGGCCTCGATTGCCTCTCGATCCATCGTCTCATCCTGATATTCACTTTCTTCAGCACTGTCGCTTTGAAGCACATCAACTATATCTAGTGGATTTTCATGCTTGATATCTTCATTGGCTCGAACATCCTTATGTTTACGTCCCGGGCGGCATGCGGACCTGCGCAGTTGTTTATTCGAGCTTCTTGATTTACTGTAGCGGAAAAGGCGGGTTCTACAGAACATCTCCAATTGTTGAGCACTATAAGTAGGGTCTCCGATGCCAACTAGTTTGACAAGAAGTTGCAACACATTTCCAAACTCTCTGAATCCTCTTTTGTATTTTTGCCCACGACTGATTCCGGTCCACGTAAAACGGGTCCAGAACTCCCTTGTGAAAAGGCAATCGACGATGGTATAGCAAGCGCTGTCGCCATTATTCGCATATGAGTTCGGTGGAATGATCCGTGTAAAGTAAATCAGCTAAAACAAAAAAAAAAACAAAATAAATTAAAATTATGTTTCAGAATTGTAGTTAATCGAACCATACATATTGTGCGCAGAGATCGTCATTTCCTAATTTAACGTTCCAGTCATGTAGCTGAGTTTCATTATCTATACGTTTGTGATTTTCAACTGGATCGTCGATTTCCGTAGGTGACTTATTCACATGCTTTTTATTCATTTCCGTCAAGGCCGCCAGTTTTGAGAAATGTTCATTGAAGCAATTTTTTACTACATCTTCTACTGTAGTTTGAATAAAATCACGAAGGTCTCTCTTCAGCTCCTCGTATGTAACGAACCCGTCGGAATCTGTAACATAAAATTAAGAGAGATACATAATTAATTAAATAGAAATCTATTTGGAGCTTGAAAGTTATAAGTGTAAAATGTGGGTACTATTTTTTGGATAGATTAGAAAAAAATATTTTTCAATTTTACATCATGAAAATGAAAATGAAAATAATTAGAAAAAAATATTTTTAATGTCATCACAAGATTGTTAAAACTAAATTGATTAGTTATGGCTTATAGGGTTGAGCAACCGCCACTAAAGTTTTTATATATTTTACTACGGCTAGGTTTAGATGATTGACCCAATCGAGCTTCACGTGCACTGTAGTGTCCATCGCAATAAAATGTTGCATAAGCAGTGGAATTCAGTATAATGCATCCGTCGGACTATTGTGGAATTGTACCAGTTTTTTTTAAAGATTGGTTGTTGTTAGGGTACGAACGTAATTTATAAGAGGACAATTTCAATGAACCTAATAAATGCGTATTTTCAATATTCAATATGTGCCTTACTTGGAACCTTAAAAATGTCTTTTTTTTAGACAACCAAACTGAATGAATGAATACCATACATAATCATAACAAATTAACTGCATATTAACATAGTTCAGAGTGTGAAAGTGCTCGTTTGTTATTGTCTATACTGCATGAAGTCGCATATTTGTCCCATATGAATAGGAAAACCAGCAAAGATGGGAAAAAATATGCGATTATAGGCGGTACAGCCTTTCATTATGAAAATATATAAAGAAGCAAAATATCAATAAACGCGATTCAAACATCAGCATGATTCTAATTGATTGTGCTCGTATTTAGATTTCATAAAACAATACATGTGAAACAACAGTTAGTGACCTAGAATTATATTCTAGAGTGTTAACTAGACTACCTACATGATCTTACCTGTAATGGGATGGTTTGCCATGCTTGTTGTATTTGTCTCCGGAACAATGATAACTTCTTCTGCATTGCAATAATTCGGCGCCGACTGCAGCTGGTTCACCTCGTGGGTTGACACTGTGTCTAAAATAGACATAAAAAACATTTAGTTTCAGGCCGCCAAAGAGAAATGAGTTACATGTATCACCATGCACATTTTCCGTTGTATGGGTTATTCTGAATTGCGTGGGTGGATGAAGCTATGTTTCACATTACGCATAAGTGGTTATCCATAAACCACGTAATATACGTTTCAAATAATTGATAATAAAAGTGAAACGACTTCTCAGTATATTTGATGATACATAGATAAACAGACGCAAAAGACAAACAATGTAACATTTGAAAATAAAGCAATTATTTGTTACTTCATTCATGAAAATACACTGATCCCACTGGGCCACTATATAACAATAATTAGTAACTGCATTTCGCATGGTAATCAAATAGGAATCACTCATACTAGTGTTTGACCTAAAATTGTGGGGTCAGTGTGGGCGTATTATGAATTTATAAGAAAAAAATGCGTTATACTGGTGTTATGTTTCTTTGTTTGTGATACATTATTAGTCGTTTACAATTTAACTCACCGATAGGCATAGCGTTGATCGCTGCTTCGCTAAACAGTTCAACGGGCGACTGTATAATCGGAGGTAACTCGGACGGCATCAAAGTGTTTACAAAAAACGAAGTGGATGCTGATGTCACGACGGATGTTTCTGGAGCTCCTTGTTCCTGTAGCATCGGTGGTTGCCGCCGCAACGACTGTGACGATTGTGACTTTGCTTGAGCGAATCGTTCTCCGGGTATGATTTTACGTGTCGAGTTTAACGTATCAGTGCTACAGTTTAGCGCCATTTTCGATGCAGCCACAAATAAAGGAACGTTGGGAGCTTGGATGTGTATCTTTGGCTTGACTTGATTTAACAATGGCAGTGAGTTCTGCATTTCAGGTGGCTGTGATACGAGCATCGACTGATTCCGCTGGACATTTTCGAATGGGGCTTTCAATTGAGCACTATTCACATTGATACCTGGTTGCGCAGTTCCTGACGATTGTGGAGAGAACGAATGATATTCGCCAGATGGTTTCTTGAGAGCTTTAAAAGTAAATAATTAATATCACTGATTTCCAAAACTTAATGTTTTTTACCTGTGAGCATAGCGTTGTAATCCTTGGTTTTTCCCGGCACTGATAGCTTTTGCGCTTTTAGCTTTTTCTTTTTTCCTTCCACATCGGATACGTCTCTTTTAGCCAGATGATCTGCGGCTCTTTCTGCCGCATCGAAGTTGCGGAACTTCTTAAAAATTATTATTGGAATCCGTTTTGAAGTGCCGTGGAATTCCGCTCCACCGACACGCAGGTTTTCGATCTTTTCGTTGGACATTTTCGGCCGTTGTAGAATTCCGCCCTTGATCCACGAAATTGGTACCGCCAGCACTTGAAATTTTCGGTTTTCAATGAATTGCACTACCGCGAACATATTTGAGACGATTCTTTAAATTAGGAGCTTAACCGGAAAACAAAAATTGCGTACAGCAGAACGGAGCGTAGGAATATTTTGATTCTGATATATTACTTTTTGATTCTGATTGACTCTTTAATGACGTTTAGTAGCAGCGATGTCAACAATATTTTTGTTAATTGTTTCGATTAATAAATTGTTCATAGAAATTAATTTATTTCATGTTTTGTATTTTTACTAAAAAACATTACAAACAACAATGTTTAACCTTCCCATATTTTTAGATTAAAAATTGAACAGATAACGATTCAACAGAGTAAAATAGATTATGTGATTTTATTGAAATTAATTCAAGATTTGATGATTTGACAACACTGATGATAGTTAAAATGTTGTCATCGTATATTTATCCATTCGATGTCAATAAACTTGGGAAAAGTCAGTAAAGTCGCATAAACACGCATATTGGTCAACGCAATCGTATTTGAATCTATTATATTCTATTCACAAACCTTAATACGATATACATGTTTAGGTTATCGTTAATATGTACAAATGAATGACACATTAAACACTATGCTGGGCCTCAAATCTTATGTTTCAAGTGAAGGCCAACGTTTTGTATAATTTTGGTGATACAGTTGTAGCTTTGTGTAACCATACGTGCCTCTCAATGCAGATGTCGAGGGTTCGAGTCTCATGGAAATCATATGTATACTTCTAATATAAAAATCTAAAATTAAAAATTTAAAATCTTCGATGCTAAACTTGAATTTACCAAGTAGAATGAAAATTATAAAAGCTAAAATGTTTTTTTTCAATTATTTTTTTCATTTTCGCCAAATCGTATATAATTTACAAAAATCGTATATGAGTAATTTCATGATAGTTGTATATGTGTTTATGCAAAATCGGTTAAATTAAAATCTGTCGTGAAGTCGTAATAATTGTAAAAGATTATCGTCAATATCGGATTATATGATGTAAATGGCCTCCACTTTGGTTTGTATATGGCTTATTTGAGCAGTATATCCGATTTCGTCATAGGTATATCATGCTGTAATTTCAATTTATAACTTCGCTTTACCAACTAATTTGTTGACTGGGTGGTAGGCTAACTTGCGAACAATATACATCAGTTGAATAGAGTGAAAATGGTAAACTGTCTGTGTTATGACTAAGTTTGCGCACATACAACGTCCGGACTGATTACGCGGTGTTACTGAGACGCGCGGTGATATTGTCACTAGATAGAGATTCACTTTGTTCGCGGTCACTATTGACTTTAACTTTATTTGGCGATTCTAAACACACTTTATTCTGCGGGTCAAAGTATAAGTGCTGTTTATTGAAAAGAATGAACGAGCTACCGAACGCGATGGTTTATTGGTATCAACTGAACTGCCCTCGTCTGCTCTGCTTTTTCTATACCATAGAGACGGTTTGAGCGATCGAGAGGCGATCGGCACTATCTCTTACCTATCTACATACCGTATCGCTTGATAACGAACGAACGGTGTGCAATGCGCTGTTGCTAATAATTTAAAAGGAGATATCATGTGTAGCACAGAGAATGAGTGACCACGCGCCTAGGGTGGCTCTCGCAACATGAATTCAAAATCTGTAATTTCAGCTTAGGCCCAAACAGACTGTTAAAGTAGAAGAGTTTAAAAAACTTAGCCCCCCCTAGAATTTTTCATTAGTTACGCCAATAATTTTCCCGGAAACATTCTATATTCCTGAATTGACGGAGAGATTCTTCGAGGAATTCTCGCTTAACTTTTCAAAAGGACCTAAGTAACATTTTTATCATGAATTAATTTGAATACAGCAATCAAAAGCTTTCATGTTGTTCTGTTGATTGCGCTATTCAAATTAATTCATGAAAAAATGTTACTTAGGTCTTTTAAAAAAGTTAAGCGAGAATTTGTGAAGGAGTTTTTGAAAAAAAAATCTGAAGAATTCCTGAACAAATTTCCAGAGAACTAATTTCCAGGATAATTTATTTGTATACAGAGGCGCATCCACATTCCAAGTCGTGGGTAGGACAAATATGGAAAATGTCAATTTGCGGAACAGGTATGATTTTGAGAAAACGTTGCAAATTTCACATATTGCTCTTTTCACAATTGTTTAGCTTTCTGTGATAATCCTTCTCACCCCGTTTTCGAACTTTGCACTGTCAAACGCTTTGAGGCGATGATGAAAACAAACTATTTTTATTGTTGACTTTCGAATTTGCTGACTGTCAGATGCAAGGCCAATCAAAATAAGGTATTCCAGAATAAATATTGTATGGAAAAATTAGATAACCATACAGTGCAGTAACCTTGACGCACTGCGAAATCGTGTTCGAGCTTCGACTGTGATAATCCTTTATTCAGGGTAAGTCTAAATAGGAGTAAATGTCGCAATATACATATATTGTGGATCTTTTCAAAATTTTCTATTTTGCAGATTCTGAAAAGTTCTTACACAGCTGTCAAAATTCTATCGTAAACCTTTAAACTCTGAAAAAAAATAGATATTTGGTGTTGTCATCGTAGAATGCCATGTCAAACAGTAGAGACAAAGTATGAAGTGACAGTTGCGGTAATTTAAAAATTGAAAGGAAAGGAAAGCTTTTTCTGGAAGGACAATAATTGTAGATATGAAAACCCAGATTAATCCACCTAGCAGCGATGATGCCTTTCTCGTGCATCGTAAAATGTATTGAAAATATTACATAAGAAAGGATTAAAAAGTACCTTAGGAGAATAGATCGCATTTTTCCATCATTTTGCACGTTTTTGCATGAATTACTATGCATTGCCATCATTCTTGAATAAAAATAAAACATAATCCAATTAAACTACTAATACGTTTAACTTCCATATAGGGTTACTGCTCCTGGACTTCATCTCATAGCTCCGATATTGGTCTCACGAAAAACAAAGCAATGAAAAGGTTTTTGATTTGTTTATTATTTTTGTGATTTTTTTCATCAGTGAGCACGCATGTTAGCAAAAAGAAGCGACGAAATTGGTGCCGTATTTCTTTGTTTCGCGATGAGATGAATATATGTACAGTGAGATGGAAAACGGAACAGTTCCCCTATATATATTTGATATTATATTTATATGATGATATTTTTATAGACTTACAAATCAGACCTACCAGATAGTATTGCAACTAAAATAATAACGTAGATGATATGTTGTCACCATAATCATCAGGGGCTTCTCGTGGACTTTTGGTACACCTGTTCTACCATCCTGCTAAAAAATATGCTGAGTGTTTTCGAATGAAAGTTGTTCATATAATCTACACACTTAGTTTTTATTTCTGCAGCTTGGCAAAAATCCGCACAGCCGTGCGCCAGCAAAATAAATAACTGATATTCCGGCAAAAATAGCGTTTGTTAGCTGATTTTCGGCAAATTAATTGCTGATTATCAGCAATTTTGATAGAAATCTCGGCAAAAAACATGTTTGCTAGGGCACGGCTGTGCGATTCTCGGTAAAAGTTCAACATTTTGCTGAGATCCCGGTAAAAAAAATTAAGTGTGTAATAATTTCAATCTTTTCTCGCTTAACTTTTCAAAAGGACCTAAGTAACATTTTTTCCATGAATTAATTTGAGTACTGCAATCAAAAGCTTTCATGTTGTTCTGTTGATTGCGCTAATAAAATTAATTCATGAAAAAAATGTTACTTAGGTCCTTTTGAAAAGTTAAGCGAGTTTTCTTGTGCAACTCAACAAAATATAAAAAAACAATTCAAATAGAATGGATCTACAAAACAATGAACAGACTATTGATTTCTGTTGTTCCAAAAATGTTTTAAATTGAGATGCACTTAAAATTTTAAGCTCTCGCTAGTCGTCTGAAATCTAACTTGGTAATAGTTTACGATAGCTGGATGTTGCTCAGGATGGTGATCTTGCAAATCGCTTTTCTCACCATTCGGGGTGCACAGGACCCAAATCCGATAACATTTAAACTCTCATTAGAGATGGTCGGGTTTAGGGTTTTGAAACCCGAAACCCGACCCGAACCCGAACCCGACGGGTTCGGGTCGGGTTCGGGTTTGTGAGATGATAAAATGTCGGGTCTGGGTCGGGTACGAGTTTGAGAAATAAAGTATTTAATATATTTTTATTCGTTTCTGGTAATTTTAAGGCTTGTTCGTTGTTTGGGCCTATACCCTTCTGGGTGTAAGCAGAAATATAAAACATCTAGTTTGTATTTTCCACCTGAAAATTAGTTCGGGTCCAGTTCGGGCTTAAGACTGCAAAAAATGTCGGGTACGGGTCGGGTTCGGGTTTGATAAGATTTTTCATTCCGGGTTCGGCTCGGGTTCGGGTTTGAAAGGAATTTCCAAATCGGGTTCGGGTCGGGTTCGGGTTTACAAAATGTGAAACCCGACCATCTCTAACTCTCATATATTTTATTATTATGAAAGAAGTTTTATTAACCATTATTAGTATCATCATCATTTGAAACGACCCCAGATTGTGACTACCAGTGAGTCACATTCAGAAGCTAAAATGATTTCTATTTATTTAATTTTGGCAAATTTAGTTAAAAATTTACCTTTTTTCCTATGTTTAGCTGATGTCTAGTTTTGATTGATTTTGATTATTCGTATAAAAAAGGAAAAATTTTCTTTTTTCAAAACTCAAACATTAATTCATCAGAAGAAAGAAGAAAAAACAAACCGTTCTCAATCATCGGAGTATGAGCGGAAGCGCGTGCGCGGCGCGCTTTTCCGCAAAGGGTCTGTTCACAAATTACGTAACGCAAAAATCCAAATTTTTGACCCCCTCCCCCCCTCGTAACAAAAAGTAACATTTTCCACACCCCCTCCCTCCCCCATATAACGCGTAACTGAGAAAATTTTAAATCCATTTTTTTTCTCTGAAGCATGTGGGTTTTGGTATTTATTGAAAATTGTTAGAATAGAAACTGCACATGATTAAAACCAAGGATATCAAGAATGCAGCTAGTAAAAACTTAGATAGAATTGCGACCATGATCATTCAAATTTTAGTTTAGCGGGACTGTTCTGTCGAGAAATACGATATGATATTCGCTTCGTTCTTTTACGCATAACGGTCCCGCTATGGGCTTGATTTCGGCATTGACTAAAACAATAACGATAGACAAATCATTTTTAAATGGGACTGTTTATGTGGTTGGGCTAAGATGCAAAATTGCTTAGAATGAAAATGGCTCGAAATTTAGCAACCTGCTTTGAGCGTGCTTACAGCGGCACACTAGGAGTTAACTTTCTGAAATCAGTATGGCGAAAGGCATCTAAGGCTCGATTTCTCAAAATCAAGCACCTTCATCAAAAAATATTTGGTAGGCGTAGTAGCGGACACCTTCCTACATAACCGGTACCAAATAGTTTTTCATGAAAAGTTTCTAAATTTGAGAAAACCCGCGTTAGATGTCTTTCGCCATACAAATTTCTGGCGGTTAACTCATGCTGGCTCATGCTCATGCGCATATACTATAGCGCCTGGATGTGACAGCGGCGGGTAGAAAATCAGCCACTGCCAATAATTCATTGTTTGAACAAAACTTGCTGTATTTTAGGATTCCCACAGAAAAAATCTAAATAGCCTGCACTGATAAAAAGTAAAAAACTACAAAGACTAGCATGGGACAATTATGCGTAGTATGGTAGTAAAGAGGAAAGGTTGGTACGTATGGATCGTCGTGATTAAGATATACATATTGGCAATTACTGCGATCAGTGATTAAAAAAAGAAGATCAGCTCAACATGAATTAGGTCAACACGGTCAAACTTGTATGCAACAATATGAATATACCTAAGAACGCACTCCATTCGAACAGTTTAACATACAATTAGGGATTTTCGCCCGTTCAAACTGGCAGTTTTGTATACAGCATAAATTCATGTAAAACCTCAACATATAATACTCGTTAGCCAATCAGTTTTAGTCAGTATTACTCAGACCTGCATGCCGTGTGAAGGTGCACCGAAGAGCCCTTGGAAACCAATAAAAGTTTGCATGTACTTACAATTCTAATGTGTTTAAGTGTTAACAAGCAATAAACTAAGTGTAGTGCTTAAACAATCAACTCGTGTTTGTGCCTCCTGCCCTCAAGCTGCATACACTGTGCCTCTGAAGACGCCATCGTCGTCGTTGTTCTTACCGCTGCCGTTTTGAGGTTTGCTGGTCGTGTACACAGTGGTGCTTCGTGGAAAGAAATTGACACATAATTAACGAACGAAGACACAACGTAGGATCTATTTCTGGTAAGCGCCAACATAAATTGGTGCCGTGACCAGGATTCTCGACGCCATTGAGGATTCTGAACCACGTGAGACGATCTACTGGGCGCTGCCATCTTTCTTTCGCCATTCTTCCGGAGGTGCATAAAATTATACAAGGCTCAAATCAATTGGGCTTCAGGTAATAACCTGTCCAATTCACTTCACGGGTATCGCAGGTGCCCTTAAGGTTCCATTTCTTTCTTTGCATGCGTATAATACTTTGGAAGGGATTCTCGAGTGCTGCCAAGCCTTTTGGAGCACATCTGCATGCTGACTCCCGCCATCGTGATTAGGCCCGCTTGGTTGGAGACTTAAGCTAAATATCGCCATTGCATTTCGGCTGTTCAGCGCCATCTTCTAAAGGGCATAGACCACCTCACGTGCCAAACGTTCGCTGCACCTGTACCCCGCTCATCAACACCCAAAGGGCGGTGCCGCCTGGTGAACCACGAACGTCCCTGAGACACTGCGGCAAGGCTTTCTACGGAGGTTTTCTGCATTTTTGTCCAATCTCCAAGTGTGATACATCCTGCGAATTTACTGGCCCTGTGCTCCCGCCATCTTATCGACTAGCACGGACGGTGCTTGGGTATTGTTCCTGTTGGCTGATTTATACAAATTCAAGGCACATACTTGCCTTGGAATTGGTGAGTACCATTCCAAGTATTTTACTTGCTCGCTCCAGGCCTACCGTGGTCTTCTTGTCTTGACAGATTCGTCCTCTGTTCCTGAGTAGCCGCCCTGTTCCGGTTTGCAAGATGGAGCAGCAACAACTGCAAAAGGCGTATCTCACCTCCCGGAGGACCACGATGATTACCGCGCTGGGTCGGGCAGAGGCATTCGTGGCTGATTTCGACGAGCAACGCGACCAAGGGCAGGTCGCAATTCGGCTGGAGTACCTGAACAACATGTGGACAACGCTGGAGGAGGTGCAAGGGCAGTTGGAGGACATTGAGTGTGGTGAACAAGGTAGGCAAGTTGACATTCGTGCAAATTTTGAACCTCGGCTGTTCCAAATAAAAGCCGCCTTACTTTCAAAACTACCTGTTCTTAATCAAGCTCGCATCCCTGAATCTTCTTCTTCGCCGTCTTCCGCTCTCGCTGGGTTGAAACTACCTACGATCTCGCTTCCTGAATTCAACGGAGATTACATGCAGTGGCTAGGGTTTCATGACACTTTTCTGGCGCTCATTCATTCAAATTCCGACGCTGCAGCCATCCAAAAGTTTCATTATTTGAGAGCAGCTCTGAAAGGTGAAGCGGCTCAGCTCATTGAATCCATTGCGATTTGCTCAGCGAATTACAACCTGGCTTGGCAAACATTGGTGGACAGGTACGCCAATGAATACCTGTTGAAGAAACGGCATCTCCAAGCACTGTTCGAAATCAACTCGGCTAAAAGGGAAACTGCTGCATCTCTACATGCACTGGTGGATGAATTCCAGCGTCACACCAAGATCCTGTGTCAACTAGGCGAACCAACGGAGTCCTGGAGCACCATCCTAGAACATCTATTGTGCACAAAACTCCCTGACGACACGCTGAAAGCCTGGGAAGAGTACGCATCAACCTCTAGCAACCCGAACTACGACTGCTTGATCGAGTTTCTTCAGCGTCGTATGCGCGTTTTGGAGTCCATTCTGGTGAACCATCATCAACCCGCATCCGTTCCAAACGTGTCATCTTATTCTTCCAAAAGGGCTCCCAACTTCCGTGTATCATGTGCTTCTACTTCCAATTCCGCCTGCAAATGTCCAGCTTGCAATCAAGATCATCCGCTTATGAAGTGTGCAAGGTTCAATCAGCAGTCCCATTCCGAACGGCTGCGTTTCGTATCGAGCAAGCACCTGTGTCACAATTGCCTTAAAAGTGACCACATTGCTCGTAATTGCTCATCAACTTACAGCTGCAAGCATTGCCGTAAACGCCATCATACGATGCTGCATTCCGGTGACGTCACTAGATCTGTAAACGATTCGCCTTCCACTCGCACGTCTATGTCGACGCAAGCTATCCAGTCTGCTACTTCATCCGTTGCGGAATCAGTTCCCCGATCATCCGTCGTAGATGTTGAAGAGTGTCCCAGAGTCGTTGCCAGTGCCTCCGCTGCACAATCTCGAAAAGACGTTTTTCTGCTGACGGTACTGGTGAAGGTAGTCGATGCATACGGACAAGACCACATAGCACGTGTTCTGCTCGACAGTGCCTCTCAACCAAATCTCATCACGGATCGTCTGGCACGACGATTGCACTTGAAGCGGACTTCTGTGAACGTGACAATTCAGGGAGCTGGAAATATTTCAAAGAAAGTGAAGGAATCAATCTTTGCTCGAATCAAATCGCGAAACGACAGCTTTGAATGCGGTGTGGACCTACTATTAATGGATACCTTGACTGCAGATCTTCCAGCACAAGATATATGCATCGAAGACTGGCAGATTCCTCAAAATTTGTCATTGGCCGATCCCATGTTCAATAAGAGCCAACAGATTGACATGGTTCTGGGCGCAAAACACTACCACTCTTTCTTTCCAAGTACTGCTCGTCTTCAGTTGGCCGACAATCTTCCGACACTGGTAGACAGCGTTTTCGGTTGGGTAGTAACGGGATCAGCAAGCATGGGTCACCCTATTCAACGGCAATCTATTACTCCCAGTGTCGTCGCTGTTTCTATGCCGACACTTGAGGAATGTATCGAACGTTTTTGGAAAACTGAAGAATTGACCGTTGACAACAATTATTCGGTAGAGGAGCGCCACTGTGAGGATTTCTTCCAATCCACAACGTCTCGTGACGAGACAGGCCGCTACGTTGTCCGGCTACCACGGAAACCCGATTTCGACGCGATGCTACACGCTAACTTTCACTTACTCAGTGACTGAGTAAAATTGTATTGCCCTCTCTTTTCTTCTCACGGAAATTTTACTCAGTTTCCGCCAAAAGCAGGACAACTCATAGCTATGAGTAGTCCCGCTTTTGACGGAAACTGAGTAAAATTTCCATGAGAAAAAAAGAGATAGCAATACAATTTTACTCAGTCTCTGAGTAAGTGAAAGTTAGAGTGTAGGTGAATCCAAAATCGGTGCTCTTCGTCGCTTCGAGCAACTCGAGCGGCGACTAGAACGGGACCAAAAGCTGAAGGAAGAATATCACGATTTCATGAGGGAGTACCTCTCCCTCGGCCATATGCGATTGGTCGAGTCGGACGATGGAAACCACTCCCACACATACTATCTTTCTCACCACCCCGTAATCAAGGAGGCAAGTACAACCACCAAAGTAAGAGCCGTATTCGACGGCTCTGCTCGTACTTCAACCGGCTTCTCCCTGAATGAAGCTCTCTGCGTGGGTCCGGTGGTCCAAGATGACCTTCTTGCCGTCATTCTCCGGTTTCTGACTCATCCCGTAGCTCTGGTTGGTGACATAGCGAAGATGTACCGGCAGGATGGCCTACACCCAGATGATTGTCCTTTGCAACGCATTCTCTTCCGGTTCACAAAAAACTCCCCAATTCAAACCTATGAATTGCAAACCGTCACCTACGGTCTATCCCCTTCCTCTTTTCTGGCGACGCGAGCACTCCAGCAAGTTGCTTCGGATGAAGGTAATGACTATCCAGTTGCCGGCCAAGCACTTCGGAAAAACTTTTATGTAGACGATTTTATTGGAGGGGCGAAAACCATCGAGGAAGCTATCCAACTACGAGAAGAATTGGCGAACTTACTCTTGAAAGGTGGATTCATGCTGAGAAAGTGGACATCAAACCACCTTGAAGTACTGCAGGGGCTCCAGGATGACCAAATCGGAACGCAATCAAGCCTACAGTTCACACCAAACGAATCGATAAAAGCGCTAGGAATTCGATGGGAGCCAGAGTCCGACACACTTCGTTTCGATTCCCCAATACAGCAACGTAATGAGCCTCCAACAAAGCGATCAATCCTCTCCGACATCGCTAGACTCTTCGATCCGCTAGGCTTAATTGCACCCATCGTAGTCAGAGCCAAAATCCTGATGCAGGAGCTATGGTCCCTCTCTTGCGACTGGGATGACCCAGTGCCTCACATTATTCGACTAAAATGGGAAAAATTTCGACTTGAGCTTCCAGGAATTGCAACCTATCGAATTGATCGCTACGCCTTTCTCCCAGATGCACAAATCGAGCTGCATACATTTGCTGATGCGTCAACGTCTGCATACGGAGCATGCACATACGTCCGTTGCGAAAATGCTCTGGGTACCGTACGAATCAGGCTACTTGCCTCAAAAAGCAAGGTAGCTCCACTATAGAGACTGACAATAGCTCGCCTGGAACTGTGTGCTTGTGCTCTGGCAGCTCATCTACATCATCGCATCAAACAGGCAATCCACATCAATGTATCTGCATCGTATTTCTGGTCCGACTCTGCCGTTTGTTTGTATTGGCTTCGAGCACCCCCTAGCGCATGGAAAACATTCGTTGCCAATAGGGTCTCCGAGGTGCAACACTTCACCCATCGAAGCAAATGGAACCATATATCCGGCTCCGAGAACCCCGCGGATCTAGTTTCACGCGGAATGTCAGTGGAAGATTTCCTGCAAAGTAAAGATTGGAAGCATGGCCCTTCATGGCTAGCACAGCAACAGTCCTCCTGGCCAATCTCAAACCTACCTGCCGTCTCGGAGGACATTCTGGAAACCAAAAGCGTTGTTGCATCCTGAGACGAGACCTGCAAAGAGGAAAAAATGTAACTTCAGCTGCTGCCAGTCAACTGCTGTCACGAACTGTCAGGTGCAACCAGCAGCTTTTTGAGTGAAAGTATTGGTATCCCAAATAAAATATTCCACATCATTTTTGTTTTACCAAGACTTTTTTACTTTAACGAGTATTCCAAACCTACCGTTTAGCTTGTTAATAATCAGTAATAAACCTGTGTTTTGTTCCCGGTATAAAAATCCTTATGAAAATGAATTAACTATTTCGTGAATTGGATACACTTTTATTGTGCTCAGAAGGGTCCACCTGGGGCTTAGGTGAAACAGTCAAGTAAACAGTTGAAACTCGATGGTCAACTGTGATGAAAAGAAGAACAAGTGTCCAAACAAGAGAAAAAAAGCAGCGTCTTTGCAGGTCTCGTCTCAGGTTGCATCCATTCAAACAATAACCAGCATCAACCCATGGTTTCTTCGGTGGTCGTCCTATACTCGACTACTCCACACTGTAGGATATTGCTACCGTTTCGTAACAAGAACACGTTCAAAGGCCCAGTCAATTGCACCCCTCACGGGAATCGAACTCGACGTGCAGTCACTCACCGTCCAGGAGCTTGTCAACGCTAATGCCTTTCTAACCAGGCTTGCCCAGCAAGATGTCTTCGGGGATGAGATCAAGGACCTGCAGCGAGGAAATACCGTAATGAAGAAATCGCCAATACGTCGAATGTGTCCATTCATCGATCCGGAAGGAATACTGCGAGTAGGAGGCCGATTGAATCTGTCTCAGCTTCCATACCAGTCCAAACACCCTGCCCTCCTCCCAAAAGATGATCCATTCACCAGGCTAATCGGAGAACACTATCATCGGAAGCTCCTCCACGGCGGCGGGCGTCTTCTGTTGTCGTCGATTCGTGAGGAATATTGGCCACTGAACGGTCGTCGTTTGGTCCATAGCATCGTACGAAATTGTTTCCGGTGTATACGCCATCGTCCGCAGCCCGCTCACCAGCAGATAGGTCAGCTACCAGCAGCGAGGGTCATACCAAGTCGTCCCTTCTCCAACACAGGCGTGGATTATGCTGGTCCTCTATACATGAAACCCATCCATAAACGAGCAGCCCCAGCAAAAGCTTACCTGTGCATATTTATATGCTTCGCAACAAAGGCTGTCCACCTAGAGTTAGTTGGGGACCTCTCTACCCAGGGATTCATTGCAGCGTTACGCCGATTCATTTCAAGACGTGGAATCCCAGCCCATATTTATTCGGATAACGGAAAAAACTTTGAGGGAGCAAAACGAGAGCTAGGCGAGCTATTTGCCAGGTTTAGGAGCCAGAACGAGCAGAGCATTATTGCTTCTGCTTGCACAGATCAGGGAATTACTTGGCACTTGGCTCCTCCCAAGGCCCCACATTTCGGTGGCCTATGGGAAGCGGCGGTCAAGACTGCCAAACGACATCTATTTCGACAATTGGGTAATACACGTCTGTCATTTGAAGCATGTTACACTATTCTGCACCAAATAGAATCTGCGATGAATTCCAGTCCTCTTTTGCCGATGTCCGATGATCCTAACGACCTCGCCGCCCTAACACCAGCACACTTCCTCATCGGTACCTCGATGTACGCCCTGCCCGACCCAGCCACTCAGCACACACCAGTGGGCGCCCTTGAACATCTTCAGAAGCTCCAGCATCACGTTCAAAAATTCTGGGTTCACTGGCGAACCGAGTATTTGCAGGAGATGATGAGAGATACGAAGCTTGCAGCACGAAACGACGAGATCCGGCCTGGAAGGATGGTCATCCTAGTTGACGAACTGGTGCCAACAACCCGTTGGCCACTTGCGCGTATCACTGAAGTACATCCTGGAAGAGATCGATTGAATCGAGTTGTTAGCCTTCGCACCGCCAAAGGAGTCATCATCCGACCAATTACCAGAATTTGCTTACTTCCGTGTTTCGAGCCAGTTCTAGATCAGGAGCAACGAGAAGAAGAAGTCGACGATCCAAATTCCCATTCATAAGGAATAGTTTTTGCCTGTAAATAGAAGAAAAATCGAATATTTGTTACACAAATTGTACTTACCTGGTAGAATTAGCTGAAAATTTTTGTTTTTGTTTACATTATTTATGTTGAACGTAACCATTCAAGGCGGCGGGTATGTTGAAGCAAAGAAGATCAGCTCAACATGAATTAGGTCAACACGGTCAAACTTGTATGCAACAATATGAATATACCTAAGAACGTACTCCATTCGAACAGTTTAACATACAATTAGGGATTTTCGCCCGTTCAAACTGGCAGTTTTGTATACAGCATAAATTCATGTAAAACCTCAACATATAATACTCGTTAGCCAATCAGTTTTAGTCAGTATTACTCAGACCTGCATGCCGTGTGAAGGTGCACCGAAGAGCCCTTGGAAACCAATAAAAGTTTGCATGTACTTACAATTCTAATGTGTTTAAGTGTTAACAAGCAATAAACTAAGTGTAGTGCTTAAACAATCAACTCGTGTTTGTGCCTCCTGCCCTCAAGCTGCATACACTGTGCCTCTGAAGACGCCATCGTCGTCGTTGTTCTTACCGCTGCCGTTTTGAGGTTTGCTGGTCGTGTACACAGTGGTGCTTCGTGGAAAGAAATTGACACATAATTAACGAACGAAGACACAACGTAGGATCTATTTCTGGTAAGCGCCAACACCCTCTAAGATAAACTTTTATTCGCGTTATGCGTAACATTTGCCCCACCTTTTAGTGTAACAAAGTATAACGCAAGCTGGACCTCCCCCCAAAAGCGTTACGTAATTTGTGAACAGACCCAAAGCACAGCCCGACACTCCGGCCGAGTCTAAACCGAAGGTACGTCACGTCGAATTGCTCTCACAGCATATCGAACATATTGTCTTTATTTCGTACGACTGGCAAAAGCTTTCCACCTATGTGATGTGGTATTATTCATCGGGGAAACACATATTCAGCTGCAATTTGACTGTACGCCAAGCATGTGGCGTTGAATTGGTCTGTCTACGCAATATATGTTTCGTTGGATGTTAAAACATCATTGGAAATAGGACGTAAAACTTTGCTTAAACAATTTTACGAAGAAATTATTTGCCCTGAAAATTAATTGCTAAGAAATTATTTGTAAATACATTAAGTTACCTACTTCTGAACTGAACTAAAAATGGTTACCTGTTCCATGAACAGGTAGAACGTATAGACGAGGCGCCTTTGAATCATGAGTAGGACAATGCCTTCCCAGTCAACACAAAATTGCATATGTTAGCGAATAAGTGTACATGGTATGAGCCTTCCAAATAAATGATAGTAAAAAAAAAAGTGAACATGGTGGAGGCGATATAGGCGCATTCCTCCATTTGACTGCATGCAAAATGTACGTATATGGCCTCCACTTTGTACCTTATTCGCTATGATATACGATCTTGTGTTTGCTGGGTTGAGTGCAGTCTTCCCACGAACATGTGTGAAGTTCAACTCAAGTACATTTTCATCAACTCGTGTTGAACACTGAACGTGAATTATTGCCGTACTCGAGTACAACGCGATACCCAGTACCTGTCTAAGCAAACTTGTACTTGAGTACAAAACACATGTACAAACTTGCTTTCAGGTCCGAGCGGTCGGAGAGTCGATCGAGTAAGAGACGAAGAGAAAGGACAAAATGGAATTTGGAAACTGTACACGCTGATAAGAAGATGCGCAGTGATGGGTGGATCTGAAAGGTTTTTTATTCGAATATTTTTCTAATGGTGCAAAACTTTTTCATGGCGTTAATGACCAACTGACATGGGTATTCAACATTACGTAAGAATAATTGAGAGAACAGAAGATGTTGATAAATTTGACCTCGATTTACATCTCACTATACAACTTTTGTTGAGCGTGTACATTCCACAGAGAAGGAATAGAAAGCGCATAATTATAAATACTATGTATACTCATAGATTAGCGGAACAATTTCTCGATTCTCCGTTAAAGTTTTCGTAATAAAACTAAATTGTGTATTGTCTATCGGAAGAGAGCATTTCTCGTTGCGCTATGGAGCCGCTCACAAATTACGTGACATAAAATCGGGCGTATGCAGACCCTCCTTTGTAGCACATTGTGTATGGATAATTTAAATCTTTTGTCTGAATCATAACGCTTGAGGCTAAGCCCTTCCTCCCTCTATAGCGTCACGTAATTCATGAACACCCGTCATGGATGCAACGCATTGTATTGTCAAAAACCGGCATCGTGTTAGAAACTATAACATATTACGTAATAGCCTCCACAGACTACCAGCTCTATTACTCAATAAAGAGTATAGGTTGATATCAAATATCACACACCTCATTTCCTTTTAAAATTATATGAAACTTGTCGAACTGACCCGATCTTGCTCGGGATGTTTTTTTTATTTAAATAACTGTCAATCATTTAATTGATTGCAGCGCCGCACTCCAGATCGGTTTCAGTAAAAGATATTTTAGTTACCAGATAAAGATTGTCGCTCCGGTTCCCTTGTATCTGCTGTCCGAAACATGTGTGGTACCTAACTGTCAAATCGTTTGTATTTTTCCTTCATTGACATTAAGATCCCCTATCCTCGCCAGCAAAAGATGTTCCGGACAGCGACGACATCTGGTAACTAAAATATCTTTTGTTTCAGTTCAAGTTTGATGGTTTTCTTCGGAACTCATGAAACCGTTTTCCATCTTCCCCCTCTAATTAATCATCTCTTATTATATACAAACACAGATGATCCCAAAACGAATCTATTAGTGAGGAAATTTTGCTAATCGGTCCATTCGTTCGTGAGTTATATTGCCTCAAAGGAAATGCAAACTCATTTTAAATATAGAAGAAGAAAGATGATTATATTGGTAATCTGCACATGCCATAACCAAGGAATTGATAGATATAAACTTAATTTTTGCATGAACACTTCACTGAGCGTTCTACAGTAGCAATCCTCATGAAAATATTGAGAACCCAAATTGTCTTATATCCGCACATCTATGATTTTGTAAATTATCTACGTTTGTTTTGTTCGAGAAGCTTCTGGAATTCTATTCAAAGCCAATTTTACAGCCAGATTATACAAGAGTGCTGTACAGATGTACAGTACATATGTACAAAATGAAACTCGAACGCAAGTTCGGGTACAAGTATACTTTTCGTGCGTATGCGTACAAACACGAAGCAAGGGTACAGATGGAGTATACGAACAGCTGTACTCAGCATGTTTGATGTTCGTTTGGGAAGACTGGTTGAGTGTCCCACCCACAAACATTTGTACGTAGGACATGTCCTACCCACTCCCGGCGCCACTGTTTGTAAACGACTTTCCGGGAAAATCCTTGGAGGAATGTTGGGAAAGGAATTTCTGGACGAATTTCCAGAGGAATGCGGGTAAGATTTTCTAGGTCTAGATTTCGCAATTTATTTTCCATAAGAAGTTCTTCAAGAATTCCTGGACAATTTGCCGGAAGAATTACTGCACACTTAACTCATTTCACCGTATTCGGTAAATTTTACCGAAATCTCAACAGCAGAACTGTTCGATAATTTATTTTACAGATTTTTTGTAATTTTTTCCACTGCTCAACTGTCAAAATCACCGAAAATCAGTTAAATTATTTACCGAACAGTTCTGCTGTTGAGATTTCGGTAAAATTTTACCGAATTCGGCGATTTATTTTAAGTGTGTGGGAGGTGGTGGTTCAATGAAATTCCATGTGGGTTTGCAAAGTAATCTATGAAGTGTTCTTGGAAAAGTTTTTTAGAAGAACTCCAGAGAGAATTGCAGGAGAAATTCTTAGAGTAATTAATTAGGAAGTTAGAGAACTTTTCAGGGATTTCCTTAGCAAACAGACATTCGTATAGGCACTTCCGGAGGAATTCCTGATTTTTTGCGAAGGAACTACCGGAAGAAATCCTAGAGGCACTTCCGGAGAAATTCGTGGAAGATCTCCTGGAGGTGCTTCTGGAGGAATTCTTGAAGGAAGTTCCGAATTCCTGCAAGAGGAAAAATTTCTGGAGGAACTCCCGGAGATATTGCTGGAGGAATTACTGAAGGTGCTTCCGGACGAAGTCCTGGAGGATCTTTTTCCCGGAATTTTTGGAGGAATTCCCAGAGGAATTCCAAGAGGAACTTCCAGAGGAATTCCAAGAGGAACTTCCAGAGGAAATCCAGGAGGAACTTCCAGAGGAATTCGTGACGGAATTGCTACAAGAATTCGTGGAGGAACTTCTGGAGGAATTAGTGGAGGAACTTCTGTACCCTAGCTAGTACACAAGTTTCACTTAGGTTACTGCAACTCATATGTGACCAGATATGGTCTCAAACAAGTTGCTGCAACCATTTCTGTCTGACTTGTGCTGCTCGGGGAGGAATTCCTGGAGGAACTTCCGGTGGAAATCTTGGAGGAACTTTCGGAGGTACTCCTAGGGAAACTTTTGGAGGTGCTTCCGGAGGAACTTCTGGAGGAGCTTCCGGAGGAACTCCTGGAGGAATTTCTTGAGGAAATTCCAAAGGAATTCCTTGAGAAACTTTCGGAGCAACTCCTGAGACAACTTTCAGAGCACTTCCTGGTGGAATTTACGAAGGAATTTGTGGGTGAATTTCGAAAAATTTCTATTGCTTGAAATAAGCTCAAGCCGACCCACGCCGCCGCCGATTCCAAACAGCGTGATGTCGTTGTAAACCCGAACCCGACCCGAACCCGATTTAGAAATTCGTTTCAAACCCGAACCTGACTCGAACCCGGGATGAGAAATCTTATCAAGCCCGAACCCGACCCGTACCCGACAATTTTTGCAGCCTTAAACCCGAGCTGGACCCGAATTATTTTTTTGGCGGAAAACTCCAACTAGATATTTTATATTTCTCTTTACACCCAAAAGGGTATAGGCCCAAACAACAAACAAGCCTTGAATTAATCAGAAACGAATAAAAAAAATTCAATACTTTTTTTCTCAAACCTCGTACCCAGACCCGACATTTTATCATCTCACAAACCCGTACCCGACCCGAACCCGACATTGTTCTAATTTTCCAAGCCCGAACCCGACCCGAACCCGAACCAATCGAATAGAGTTCGCCGCCGTAGGGGAAGTGGGGGTAACACGCCCATAGGGGTTAAAACGCGCCACCCCTGAATAAGGTTAAATATCCCCATTGTGATTACAGTCCCTTCCCGATTTTGGCAACACGACCGGATTTTAATGTTGCCAAATGGGGATGTTGTCAAAAACGGGAAAAAAATTTCATACAAAATTTCATTTTTTTTTTGTTTGCATGATTGAAGCTAAATACTTAGAATATGTACTACAAAGTATGTGGAGTGTGTTTAAATGATGCAAGTGCATCATAATTTTCATTTTTGCGATATTATTCATAACTCGAAGATTGTAGCTCAAACAAAATTGAAACAAACTCAAGAATGGTAATCAAACGATAATGTAACTAATTAGCCAATTTCAAAATACAAATAATAATAAATAATATTTGAAATTAACAATAGCGTCGGCCATGTCTTTACAAAAAATTGTAGTGATAAAAAAAAAACGTTTATATAGTAGTCCATTGAAGTGCTGACTTCAATCTGACATCTTATTTAAATTTTAGTCCACCGAAAATGCTTGTTTTTATCATAATTCACTATATAAATCGAATAGCCATTCGACGGATACAAGACGACTAAATGTGCTACAAATTTCGGATTCTCATATAATGGATTTTGATAGAGCCAAACTTTCTTGTGGTCGGTGTGATTGAGAGTAAAGTTCTGTTCACAATTTTTGCTGACATTATGGAAAAAAAGAACGCAAGGCATAAGACGTTCCATTGTTTTAGAAAATGGTAACGGAAATCTGCACATTGGTCAAGCGTACTGCAAGTATGGGTTAACTACACTCGACTAACTAAAACCAAATCCCTTTGCACTAGTCGGTCTCCTAGCACTCAACCCAGGAATATTTCAGGCGGCAATGATTGATTCATGAGCACTATGTGCACCTCGCACTACGAGTGATAGTGTTGCCAAGTGGAAGCTGGAGGACCATTTGCGGCATGCCACCTCTGACACTCGATAGCAGTCAACCTACTGGTGCTCGCTGCAGGCCATCGCACTCCAGTTTTCCATGCATTACTTTCATTATTATAACTTTGAAAAGATGGAAGAGCCCTACATCAGACTAAAGAGGGAAGCAAAGTAGAGCGGACTAGTGATTAAGACGTTGAAGACGAAGTAGGCTCAGAAGAAGACAACGGCTACTCGACAAAATCAAGGTGGTTGAAGAATTCGTGTACTTGGGCTCACTGGACCTCCGATAACGATATCAGCAGACAAATTCGGAGACGCAACGTGGCAGGAAAGCGTACGTGCTAGATCTTGGCTATGCTTGTGGAGGACCAATGCGCACTTGGAGTAAAAATGGTTCTCTACAACGATCCGACAGGCACAAGAAGGCGAGGTGTGCAGCGATCAAGGTGGATCGATCAGGTGGAAGACGATTTACGGACCCTCCGTAGACTGCGTGACTGGTAACGTACAGCAGTGTACGGGGACGACTGTTATGTACCGTAGAGGCCATTCCGACCTTAGGCTGAATAAATAATAATAAAACCACGTGTGACGCATCACTCGTCTTTCGAAGCAGCTAGAATTAGGCGATCGTTGCTGTGATAAACAATTAGCAACACCGTCTAACAAGCCAAGCCGTGGTGAGGTATCTATGTAAGCAACGATAAGATAGTCGAGAGAAAGTATCAACGCCTCCCATTCAGTGTACTAGAGTTACAAACTCATAGAGGTCTTCATTTTTAGAATGCTTAAATGGCTTCTGCTATCAGCACACCGGAACGACGCTCATTGTTTCGTTACCGTGATTCACTTCACTCAATCGGCTTCCATTGGTGAGCGTTGAAGATCATTCATCAGATCAATCATCGAACGTTCAATTGCAAAGATCTTAGGAAGCTCATAACTTGCCCCGCGGCAGAGCATCAAGTAGGTTTATCATTAACCCGATTTTTTCAAGTAGGTTTAGATTAACCCGATTTTTTCTCATGATCCGATGTAAGTCAATGCCTGCTCGAGAGCCTTACGATTGCATGTTACCAAACTCTTACCATTACTGTTGAACTGTTGGCAAACATGCTGGAAGCAAAAGGCTCGTTATGCAATTGACACATCAGGAAACTGGAAAAGCCAACAGTGTTCTGATATTAATCGCTAGACAAATTTGTGTAAATTTTTAACAATAAGATTCTTTGAAATAAAATTGTTGCTTATTTTCTATATTGGAATTCAGCAGAAAGACGGCTAAAATGATAAAATTACAGTTTCTCGGCGTGAAATGAGCAAACGACTTGATGGCTAAACAGCGCATTTAGAAAACCGAATGTGCCAATCACTGGAATTAAACCTACTGGGATTGCTTGTTCCTGGATCACTCATGCAGTATCGGTTGTATTGTGATGTAAACAGCGGGCTTCGCTTAATAGGTGTTGTACTATGTACAACGGTGTGAGTCAGCTTATCGACGACAAAATCAGTGAGATGCCAAAAAATACGACATTCTACGGTGGGCTGGTTATATTAGGGTAGTGTGAATAGGGACATGGAAAACGTGAATAAAAAGAACAGAAAAGTTTCAATAGACATTGTTTGCAATGAGTGGGAATACGAATGGTGGATCATTAATTCAGTGAAAGTGCCCAGTATTCGTACAGAGCCCATAATACGCATATGAACCTTAATGACATTCACTTTTGGTTTTGTTTATCCTATTACATATTAATAAAAAGGTTTTAGCTCTAAAAAGTAATAAAAAAAATATTTTCGCGATTGTTGCCAAAATCGGGAAGAAAATGTTGCCAAAAACGGGTGTTGCCAAAATCGGGGGTAGACAAAAACGGGTGTTGCCAAAATCGGGATGGGACTGTATTTTAAATAGTCTATACGATGAATCAATGAAAAATATTGCCATTGGATACATATATTTCATGATTTTTCTCTAGTTATACATGAAAAACTCGAAAAAACGATTTTTGCGTGTTTTGATGCAATTCTAGCTCGGTGGAATTTAGTCTTTCTGTCGCTGTTATACATTGATAAATTAATAATTGAGCCATGAGCCATGCTGCTTACTCGTGTTCTTTATGTTCCACACGAAATCGTCGTCAAAAATGGTTTTAAAAACGATTTTATGGGCCTTCAAACTTCTGAGGTCGGTGTGGGGCATTACGCCCATGCTCATTTCGTATGACCGAAACAGCTGAAACATTCGGTTAATTGCCTTAATGTAGGCAATTAAAATGAAAATCAGTACGATAAGCACATGCGCGTTTTAACCCATCCACTGGCGCATCTCACCCCGCATGGTTTCAAAATCATTTTTTTTCGGGTGCTTTTTAAAAATCAAATTTCTGTGCAATAAAATGGTTATGGTTTTCATTGATAAAAATGGCATTTTCCTTAACATGGGCGTCCTACCCCCAGTTCCCCTACCAAACTGACAATCTACAAAACGCTCATTAGACCGGTAGTCCTCTACGGACACGAGACCTGGACGATGCGTTGGGCCGAAGGCGAATGCGAAGGCGAGGTGCGCGGCGGGCCAGGTGGATCGATCAGGTGGAAGATGACTGGCGGACCCTCCGTGGACTGCGTGGTTAGCGACGTGCAGCCATGGACCGAGCCGAATGGAGAAGACTCATATATCGCACAGGCTAGGGGAACTGGGGGTAGGACGCCCATGTTAAGGAAAATGCCATTTTTATAAATGAAAACCACCATTTCAGCCAGTTTTCATCAGCGCATACTGAAGAACAGCATATCTGTGACTGACTACCGATAACAGATATCTAATTGTCCATTTTATTGCACAGAAATTTGATTTTTAAAAAGCACCCGAAAAAAAATGATTTTGAAACCATGCGGGGTGAGATGCGCCAGTGGATGGGTTAAAACGCGCATGTGCTTATCGTACTGATTTTCATTTTAATTGCCTACATTAAGGCAATTAACCGAATGTTTCAGCTGTTTCGGTCATACGAAATGAGCATGGGCGTAATGCCCCACACCGACCTCAGAAGTTTGAAGGCCCAGAAAATCGTTTTAAAACCATTTTTGACGACGATTTCGTGTGGAACATAAAGAACACGAGTAAGCAGCATGGCTCATGGCTCAATTATTAATTTATCAATGTATAACAGCGACAGAAAGACTAAATTCCACCGAGCTAGAATTGCATCAAAACACGCAAAAATCGTTTTTTCGAGTTTTTCATGTATAACTAGAGAAAAATCATGAAATATATGTATCCAATGGCAATATTTTTCATTGCTTTATCGTATAGACTATTGAAAATAATCAAAATGGGGATATTTAACCTTATTCAGGGGTGGCGCGTTTTAACCCCTATGGGCGTGCTACCCCCACTTCCCCTACTTCGGCCTTGGCCTGAAAAAAAAAACTGTTTGGCCGAATGGTAGAAAATGGTAAAAAATTAGATGTACAGCAAGAACAGTCGGAAAAAATATTTAAGCTCTTTTAGTGGAATGTCGAGTCAAGTACACAGTATAAAAATGTTACAGCATATATGATGTAACAAAAAGGCTCCGTTCGATTCGACTCAATTTTCACATCACTTTTTAAAATTACAGGTCATCATCACTTTGGAGCTTGCATTAAATATTGCGTACAAGAAAAAGTTGGATGTAGAATTAGAGGCTATTGAGCGCAAGAATACGGGTTCAAATATTTCCATGGCGTGTAATTTTCATAATTTTTAATTGTGTACGAGACACTGAAGACGGTCTCACAGTTGAGGTCGAAATACGTATGTGAAAAAATAACAAAACGTAGTGGAATTAAATGGAAAGTACTAAACTCGTACACACAAAACGCGACGCGAGACTGGACAAAAGTGTAATCGTTCCCATTTGTAACCAGTTGGACCACGTCCTGTAGATGGGCAACATCGAGCCCGAAACCGGTCGACAAAAAGGTAAATTTAAAAAAATCCTTTTTCGTTTGTAAGAACTATAAGTGTTGTGTCCAGTCTCGCGTCGCGTTTTGTGTGTGTGATACAGTTCTTACGTTAGCACAAATCTCAAAAAATGAGTACTAAACTCGTCTGAGACAGTTGAAGAAAAGTCGATCGATTAGGTGGAGGAATATGAAAATTCCACGATGACTATGTGGTTGGCGATAATGGCAGATGGATTAGTCGCAGCCAATTGAGATATAGTGCCCCCTGGCCAAAAGTGATTTTTAGAAATTTATACCTAACTCAAGTATAGAATCAGTTGGTCGCTTTAAATATTTGTACGACCCTCATACTATGCGGACGTGGAAGTATTTTTACATATATTTCCATTATAACGAAATTCAAAAAATTAAAGATTTGATGTAACTTTCCATGTTTGGTTGCTCAACATTATAGAGCGACACTGCTATACTGTCCGCATAACTTGCACTGGAGCTCTCAGTTGGGCAACACAATATCTTTTCCTAGTGATTTATTTGATATACACACTTAGAAGCCAAATTTTATTTCGGTAAAATTATTTGACGAACATGGTCTGTAAAATTTCTTGTACCCGGAATGTCGTCAAAAAATATTGTTTCGCCGAAATATTTTAAATTGCATTGCCGAATTTCGGCCATATAAATGTACTACTGAAATTCGGCAATATTTGTTGCGATCAGGGATGGGAAAAAATCAAATTTATCAACGTTCAACAACGGTAATTATCAGCGATGAAAATTATCGTTTGATAATTGCACTCATTGAACTCACCATCGATACAATCCCCAAGCAAAATTTTATGTGAGTTCTCAGCAACTCTGTTTTCAAGTTTTGGTTCACTTTTATTTGAATGCTACCCATTTTGGGTTGGCTTGCCGGTGAGTTCTTCTTGTTTCATCACTCACGTATACGCTCGCGGGGGTACTGTCGTACTGTCAAAGCAAAGGCACAGTAAAAAATGTGACCCGAAATTATAACAAATTGTTTCTTTATTATTTGCTAATTATGGCATATTAAAAAAAATGAATCATGTTCCTGAAGTTATGATGAAACCAATTTTTTTTCAATCAAATATTTTCTACATGGAAGTTTGAAGCTTTTAGCATAATTGTCATTTATTGCGAAAAAATAATTTTTTGCTGTTTATTTTCACAGTGCTCACCATTTCAGTTTGTTTTGGTTTTGTTGTTCCATAGAGAAAAATAACATTCTTCAGAATTTCTTCTGTTAATTATTCTGGTATTAACTATATAGAGTTTTTAATTTATTTTTGAACAAAAATGTGAATTCTTTACGTGAAGCACGAAGTACATTCGACTATAATAGTTTTGTACAGGGTCTATACAACGGAGAAGTTCGACAGGTAAGAAACTGTTCTTATATTAGGTATAAGGTAAAATGTTCTCATGTATTTTATTATTGTTTCAGCTAGACGATAAAAATGATTTGTGTATGGCTAATCTTCTAAGATATCGGAGCAAGGGAAAAATGGGTGTTAGATTTGCACTGGCGAGTGTTTTAATTTTTCTCGGTTTTACACTTCTTCAACTATGTATACCAGCAGGAATGGAAAGTGTGAATTCTATGCCCAAAGCAAACAACATCGGCAAAAGTACCTCATTGGATTTTATACTGCATGTGTATGCTGTTCCCAGGTTTTTGGCTCTTGGAACTATGTGGGTGACTGGATTATACAAAAATAAAACAATGTTCAGGTATGTTTGGAACGTATTCAATTGTGAATAAGTGTTTGAAAGAATGATGGACATAAGCCCCATCCAGTGGGCAGGTTGAAATCGCTCGAGGTTTACCCCATCCTGCTCGTTCTTTTTTGTCAACAAATGAAAACGAGCGGGATGGGAATAACTTCCAGCGAAATCTGTTCATTAGACGGGGCTAATAGTGTGTTATTAGATGGTTTTCAAAAAATGATGCGTAGTACCAGACGAATCCGTTTTAATAATAATTAGTTACACCTAGCTAATAATCATTTTTATATCTAACCGTCGTGCCCTTGCTCCAAGAAAAATGAGAGTATACCATTAATGGAATTCATAACAGAATACACCCGGTTCTTTTTTTACACGGGTGGATTTTAGTTGATTACGACCTTTAGCGTTGATGAAACTATGAGTTAACACCATGGAAAAATTCACAAAAAATCAAATAAAATTCAGGTGGTATTTAAAAAGCTGTGAAAAATCAGGTTAACCGGGAAATTGAAGAATACCAACCGTGTAAAAAAATAATGGGTGTACCTACAGCAATACGGCACAGCGCAATATGATAATTTACCTTTTATGTATGTGACGAAATACCTGGAGCTAGCTGTTCAGAATAAAATGGATCAACATAAATATGTATTCTTTTCAAGCCTTAACCCAGAGCTTCTAAAGATATACTCTTCTGTTCGAACTTTGTTAATAGCTAAAACACTGCCTGCAATCGCATATTTGTCCCATATGAATGGGAAACTCAGCAAAGATGGGACAAATATGCGGTTACAAGCAGAATAGTAAATAATAAAATAATATTATGTATAGGATGTAGGCATAAGTAGAGTTTTTTTTATTCAACTATTTTCAAAATAATTACAGATTCGGTAATGCGATCGACGTGTAACTTACTCGGTGTAAGGCTAGACATAAGCAAAGGTTGCCTTCACTGTACTTCATTGTCAGTTCTGTTTTACCGCTTGAAAATGACCAAATCAAATATTAGGGTAATCAAACAAATTCATTTGAATTAATGGTAATCGGAATAAAAATTAAAATCATGAATGTAAAAGCTACATATGGTGAAGCTTAGCACATATCAGCACATAGTTTTTCGGCAATCACAGGTAGTAAATCGTGGTTCAACTTCAAAATCATCAAGTCTTGAATTCGATGATCACTCAAGTTTTGACGTTGGTCGGTCAACACCAGTTTCAATCCGCTGAATGCGCGCTCGACAGTGACCTGCGTGGATGGAGCCGATAAAATTGCAACTGCCAGTCTGTGTACGTCGTGGTGACTCGTGCGCATAGTATTCCAGTATTGCACGATGTCAAATCGATCTTCTGTTGGTAAGCTATGCATGCGTACTTTGGGTCTTAACTCCAACTCCTTTATCTGCTGCAAAATCTTGTCGTCTGCAGGTAGCGCTTGTCCACTAGACCCCGGAGTATCGCGTTCAAAGTATTTGTTCAAATACTGTTCAACAAAATCGTTAGATTCATCATGATTCGATTGATATGATGTTTCTTTGACTCCTATGCCATCCAACTCATTCAGCCGTTCCCATAGTTCAAGCAAGTAGTTCTATACATATATTAAAGTATGATCAATTAAGTTGCGTAAATCATCAAATATTTAAGTAATATATATACAATTTTAAATGTACATAGAGAAACATTTTGTATTAATGAAGCTATGCACATTACGGATTACTAACGCAATGACATAATATGGTCGGGGTTCTGCCAAACCGCACCAAGCGTCTTTTTGACTTCTTCTTCTTCTTCGATGGCTCTACATTCCAACTGGAACTTGGCCTGCTTTCCAACTTAATATTCTATTAGCATTTCCTCAGTTATTAATTGAAAGCTTTTCTATGCCCTCCATTGGATGAACTATGTATCTTGTGTGGCAAGTACAATGGATACACTATGCCCAGGGTGTCGAGAAAGTTTCCAACCCGAAAACACCCATTTTTGCAATGGCGCTTGGTGCGATTTGACAGAACCCCGGCCATATGTTAAAACTAAATTTGACCAACTTCACATGTATTCTTACCTGGGCAAGTTCTTTATCGGCAGAAGACATTCGATTTGACCCGATATAATTAAAGCGTGGGTCAATATATAGACACGCTTTAAATTGAGCCGTCTCGGTTAGTTTTTGCAATCGCTTTCCCATTGCAATTAGAAGTTTTTTTGCTAAGTGGTTCGCAGCAAAGGAGCTAAGCTTCGCCTGGCAAATCAACCATTCTGCATAGAACTCAGACAGTGGTACATGCTCTCTTTGCAAACTGGTCGATAAAAAGAAAACGGGTTCCAGCGCTTCGCAAAACAGTTCAATGAAAGTCCAGTACTTGGAGAAATCTAGCAAATATTTAACAATCAATTAAACCTATTATTACACAGTTAATGAGTACTTACTCATTTCGTTGAATTCGTTCTGCAACATAAGGAAAAATGATTTTTGCTCACGAAGAGATTTCAGCATCAAGTATACTGAGTTCCAGCGCGTTGCTCCTGGGAGCGGTGGAAGATGCGCTTTATGAGCAATGAATACTGTTCTATATTTCCCGAGACGGGTCTTTTTACACAGCTGTTTAATTTTCTCAATTTGCTTATTGTGCTTTTTAAGCGAATCTATGACAAAAGGTCGAAAGACAAAAGGTCGAAAGGACAAAAGGTCGAGAGACAAAAGGTCGAAAAGACAAAAGGTCGAAAGGACAGAAGGTCGAAAGGACAAAAGGTCGAAAGGCACAGAAGGTCGAACGGGACAAAAGGTCGAAAGGGACAAAAGGTCGAAAGGGACAAAAGGTCGAAAAGGACAAAAGGTCGAAAGGGACAAAAGGTCTATCAAGAACAAGTTAATAACAATTTGGGTGTATTCCAAAAGAATTTATGAAATGCATTTAACTTTAAGCAGAAATAACGCACTCATCTAATCAATCAAAGTTGAAGAATGAGCAATTTTCTAAGAAGGAGTTATTACTATAAGAAAATAGATAAAAAAAAGATTGTTAATAACAAATGAATAAAGCTTGCATTCCGCGAGACAGACTTGTCCTATACCACGCAGGCGCACGCATTGAAAATACACCGGCGTATAGTACACGCCGGTGTATTTGATCGAAGTGACATTTAGAAAACTCAAACATCCATCTATTAGTGGTACTTATTGAATGAATTTCATTTAATTGTTAAAAATTGTGAAAACAAAAGAGCAGAGTTTTTGCTAACTGTGTAGGGCAACTCTGGTGCGAGATTGATTCTCTCCGTTACAGTTTCTTGTTAATTTCAAACTTATGTCCATTTCGACCTTTTGTCCTTTCGACCCTTTGTCCTGTTCGACGTTTTGTCCTGTTCGACGTTTTGTCCTTTCGACCTTTTGTCCCGTTCGACGTTTTGTCCTTTCGACCTTTTGTCCCTTTCGACCTTTTGTCCTTTTCGACCATTTGTCCCTTCGACCTTTTGTCTTTCGACGTTTTGTCTTTCGACCTTTTGTCCTTTCGACGTTTTGTCTTTCGACCTTTTGTCCCTAATCCTTTTTAAGCACATCCCATACAGCTAATTGGCATGTATGTGCAGCACAACGAGTGCTTGTTATGGCCAAAATGTCATACTCATCATCGTCTGGACTGCTCACACCTTCTTCATCGTTGTTGTAGTCAATATTCTCCTCTGAAACATCTGGATCATTTTCTTTTCTGAGATCTTCATCTACTTCCTCACTATCATCAGCAGCATGGACTGTTTCGTCGAGGGCAGTGTCTGTATCAACAAGATCCATTATCCGACGTTCGGATGATGTCGAGATAACGTCTTCAATAGCTTTGAGCTCTTTCGTCAGCAGGATGGAACTGCTCTCTTCGATGTATCGTCGTAGATTGGTTACAGACGCAATCATGTTCGCGCCGTTATCGTGTGCCACTGTTAGAATTTGATTTGGGTTGATTCCGTACCTCTCAATGACCTCCTTAACCATCGTTTGCCGCAAATTTTCTGCTGTTTGACTCATTACCATCTCTTTGATCACTAAAATATAGGTAGGCAATCTATATTGCATCTTTTAGGCAATGAGTTTTTAGATATCAACTTACCCAGTGAACGAGTTAGAATCCTTCCTTCTTTATAGAAAGACGTATTTATTGCAAATGAGTGATGATTCCTTCTCGACGCACTGTCGATCTTTAGATGGACAGCTCGACCATTCATCTCAGCAGCCAGCATTTCTCTGGCCAAAGCACCACCTTTGACTACTAAGTCCGACAAAGACTTCCTGTTTATAGATAAGTTTGCTGATCTCCAAAGTGGGCCCACAAGAGTTTTAAATCCGATCCATTCAGGATAACTTAGTGGCAGTGAATTATTGGTAGCGAGTTGTAGCGTTCCAAGTAAAACATCTTTCACAGTGGTCTCTACGGTAAGTTTGCCAGTCTTCTTGCGCTTCGGCTTAGGCTCCTCATTCTGTTCCGAAAGAGGTAAGCCAAGCAGTTCCAACTTTTCCGGGTGATTTGTCCGAACATGGCGAATGAAATTTCCGTGAACAATTTTACCTTTCTGAGCATAATCGCAGTTGGGTACGGCAACACATTGAAATTTGTTATCGGATGTGACCCTAATAGCTGCCTCAATCCTTGACTTCAGAGTCACTCGTTGCTCCATTTTCCACCTTTTTTTTATGAAAAACCACAACCAAATGCAAATACGCGACCCAAATGGAGGCAAAATGACAATTGTGACAATCTAAGTAGTATGCAGTAACTCAACTCGTTGCTGGTTTTGAGTGCGATGACAGGAATAACCCAGGAACTCAGGTGAGTTATTATCGTGTGAGGTTTGAGTTATATTCTCACTCGAGAAAACGTTAAAAAATCGTTCGATAATTTTGTTATTGGTTATCGTTTGAGATTACAACTCATCAAAGAAGGCAAAATGAAAACATTTTAATCGTGAGTGGAACAACACTGGTTGCGATCGCCATCGGTAAACTATCAACTTTACCGAGTTTCGGAGAAGTTCATTTACTAAACGGCAGAATGTCACAAAAACACGTGCTTGAAAATAGGAAAAAAAATAATTATAGGAGGCGTCTACAAAAACTATATTCATGTAAGTTTTTAATTCCGAATTTACTTTATTTTGATCTTAAATGATTATATTTTTAGTACATTTCATCGAATTACCAAAGAATACAAGAAAGGCGTTCATTGTTGATTACGACCCTCGTTACGACCCACGCCGCGGCATCGAGATTGCTGATATGGATTTATGGACATGATAGAGTCTTTCAGCTTGCCATCTGCACAAAACACGATGCCGAGCTTGATTACCAGAATCCACACAGAATCTATTTTTAGATTTTTCCATTATTCATTGTTGTTGTCGTTGCTGGTCCATCTCGTCGTGAGTCCATTGTGTTCGTTTTGTCCATGTCGTGTATCCAATGATCGTTGCATTGTCCGGTTGCCATTTATCCGGGTAACGTTGGAGGAATGCCTCCGAGAAGAACAAGTTGTCAGTCGTCATCAGGCAGCCGTGACGGTGAGGCGTGCACCCCAATACGCCACCGCATAGGCTGCGCAACCGGCGACTGTCGAGGGTTTTGGTGGAGGGGCTGGGAATCGAACCCATGACCATTCGCTTGTAGGGCGAACGTGTAGCCAACTACCAAGGGACCCCCCTTGCCGAGCTTGATTATAGAACATGAATTGTTTTTGTGATATTCTTACTTGTACATTTTATTGAAAATATTCCAATAAGGTCATTAATTTATTGTTGGTTCCGAGTTATGTTTTATGATTATTTTATTTTTAATTTACATATTATATTCCATTGAAAATAAACAAAAAACAAATAATTACATTATTTCGGCAAAGCACTTTGCCGAGCAATTCGGTAACACATTACCGAACGACCTGGCAGCTAGAAGATTTCGCTTATTTTACGACCAATCGGCAATTTGAACTTTTGCCGATTCTCGGGAATTAATTTTGCCGGCCTCGGCGTGTAAATTTGCTACCATCTTCAAAAATTTTACGTTTTGCGAAAAATATTTTTCCATGGTGAAAACGCCCTAGTGTAGGCAAGACGAGAAACTGAACACTAGCGCGAGGAGTCCAGCAGCAGTTATGATATGGAAATTATCGAAATGTAATTGAAACCTGCTTAAATGGACTTATGTTGTTTTTTTTTTAAGTCAAGTACAAAGAAGCTTGTGAGCAGCAGGGACCATGTCCAAGGGCTTTACGATCCCTCCCCAGGCCATCTGCGTGTTGTGGCGCCTGCCTAGGATGTGGTGAGGTTTGACAGTGGGCCCTGTTGAACTTCTATAAAAAGCTGCATGTATCCGAAAGTAGGTCCCACCAAAGCGACCGTGTGCCGCTCAAAGCGCAGAAGTCCAAGTCTCTCTATGCGATAGGTCGGGCACGTAGCCAGAATGTTGGACAGCAATCCGGTGAAAATGGTTCTCGAAAAGGGAACAATCGATCAGGTGGAGGACGATTTGCGGACCCTCCGCAAACTGCGTGGTTGACGATATGCAGCCATGGACCGAGCTGAATGGAGAAGACTTTTATGTATTGCACAGGCCACTCCGGTCTTAGTCTGGTAAATAAATAAGGACGACCAACTAGACACAAGCGCGGCTAGCCTAGCAGCAGTTGCTTCCAAATGATATGGAAACTATCGAAATGTTTTTCAAACCTGCTTAAATGAACTTATGTTGGTTTTTTCATGTCAAGTACAATATTTATGAAGGGCTATGAAACGTCTTTGGTTAAGGTGGGGCGTTTTGCCCAGGCACTTGCTGAAATCCATTTCTTTAAGACTTTTCAAAAAAGCTTAATTACATTATTCTATGCAATATTTTTATATGACTAATCACAGGCAATGTATTTGCGACTTTTGTGGTATTCCATCAACATTTCACTTTTCGAGTGGTTCTATGTATATAACCTTCACCCAGGGCCGGATTTAGCCGGAAGAGGGCCCCGGGGCCGACAGTATGTGGGGGCCCCAAAATGTACAAAATAGGTTGGTTTTGGTACATAAGATTTGTGGGGGCCCGGGGCCATGGCCCCCCCGGCCCCCCCCTAAATCCGGCCATGCCTTCACCATATACTTACTGTACGAAAATGCCAAACAAAATGAACATATAGCCTTTCAGTGGGGACATTTTTGCTTGCGAGATAGGCAAAAAGATGCAAAGAAAACAAGCTTTTGCAGTTCATTACTGAGTGCGGTCGTATTCTCGCAACTCTCCCAGATGCCATTCCGAAGCATATTCTTTGCTACCAGCCGTCGTCATTCACCCTCGTCGTTGTCGTCGTCGTCGTCGTCATCATCATCATTCGTAGGGCCTTGCCATCTTCCACCACTTCTGGCGCTATTATTACCAGCCATTAGTCGTCTCCTTTAATGCTCGCACGCTGTGGAAAATAAATGGCATTATAAGTATGTAATTTAAAATGAAATAAAGTTTTTCTTGTTGGCACCAACAAACTCGCGCGAGCGAGCCTGGTCGGGGTTTCACGCTTGTCGGGAGAATCATGTGGAGGAATTTGCTGAAGAAAAGAGTTGAAAGCGAAACGAGATCCTCTTGGTCGACTTCCATGCGTTAGAGTATGCAGCAGGAGGAATTCTGGTTCCAGTTTTCCGGAGGTCGGCCACCAAGTCCCAGTCGGTACGTATGTCAGAAACGGTAATTTCCCATTTTGCCAACGATTCAAAACACGGTGCTGAAATATCGTGCTACATTGAAAAGCAATGATTACTCATGGATTTCGGTTCCACCTACAGAAAATTTGTGCGTAGCCCTCCTACATATTTTTTTTTCAATTAGTTTATTGTCTTTAATCTTTATAGTCGTGATTTTTTGTAGCGAAGCCTATTAATTTATTTTTTCATTTATTTATGGATTAATTGATTTGTTTATTTCTCATACTACTACTTTTTTTTCTTCTCCATCTTCAATGGATATACAGTCCAACTGGCACTTATCGTGCCAATTTTCAAAGAGTCATATTTACTCCCGCCGTTTCTTCTTCACGGCGACGTTCAATCCGTTAACATCTTAGACCGGACCGATAATCGATCTCGCCAACTTCTGGTTGGAAATCCTGCGCCTTTGCTAACAATGCCATTTAGTGAACCAATTTGTGTATTTTTTATCACTAATCTTGAAATCTTCGACATATTTACATTATACGTACTAAAGTTTGAATGGTAATCCAACTTTAAGTGTTTTTAACAATAATAAATCAACTTGATCAAACATGGTTGAGGATTGCACTCTCCATTGCTTTGTGTTTCCCAGAGTGTTAAAGTCGTTCCAAAGGACTACTCATGAATTTTCAAAGCAAACAAGTTCAACAATGTTCATGATTTCGACACTGTGCGTTTCGAATGTTTCTCATGAGAATTATGAGCCTGCCACGATATGGGAGGAATAGGATCTGATATAGTTGCTTCTATTATGTGCATTTTACTAACATGAACCATACAAAATAATTCTGGGGATTTGAATGTATGCCAACACAAACGGATAATTCTAAATCCTCGTTTATCAACTAACTTGGTTGTACCCGATCAGATATGCATAACAAAATTATAACTCAATTAGGGGAACTGTCCCGATCTCCATCCTCCAGGAATTCCTCCGGAAGTTCCTCCAGGAATTCCTCCGGAAGTTCCTCCAGGAATTCCTCCGGAAGTTCCTCCAGGAATTCCTCCGGAAGTTCCTCCAGGAATTCCTCCGGAAGTTCCTCCAGGAATTCCTCCGGAAGTTCCTCCAGGAATTCCTCCGGAAGATCCTCCAGGAATTCCTCCGAAGTTCCTCCAGGAATTCCTCCGGAAGTTCCTCCAGGAATTCCTCCGAAGTTCCTCCGGAAGTTCCTCCAGGAATTCCTCGGAAGTTCCTCCAGTAATTCCTCCGAAGTTCCTCCAGGAATTCCTCCGGAAGTTCCTCCAGAAATTCCTCCGTAAGTTCATCCAGGAGTTCCTCCGGAAGTGCCTCCAGAAATCCCTGCGTAGTTCCTCCAGGAATTCCTCCGGAAGTTCCTCCAGGAATTCCTCCGGAAGTTCCTCCAGGAATTCCTCCGGAAGTTCCTCCAGGAATTCCTCCGGAAGTTCCTCCAGGAATTCCTCCGGAAGTTCCTCCAGGAATTCCTCCGGAAGTTCCTCCAGGAATTCTTCCGAAGTTCCTCCAGGAATTCCTCCGGAAGTTCCTCCAGGAATTCCTCCGGAAGTTCCTCCAGGAATTCCTCCGGAAGTTCCTCCAGGAATTCCTCCGGAAGTTCCTCCAGGGATTCCTCCGGAAGTTCCTCCAGGAATTCCTCCGGAAGTTTCTCTAGGAATTCCTCCGGAAGTTTCTCTAGGAATTCCTCCGGAAGTTCCCCCAGGAACTCCACCGGAAGTTCCTCCAGGAATTCCTCCGAATGTTCCTCCAGGAATTCCTCCGGAAGTTCCTCCAGGAATTCCTCCGGAAGTTCCTCCAGGAATTCCTCCGGAAGTTCCTCCAGGAATTCCTCCGGAAGTTCCTCCAGGAATTCCTCCGGAAGTTCCTCCAGGAATTCCTCCGGAAGTTCCTCCAGGAATTCTTCCGGAAGTTCCTCCAGGAATTCTTCCGGAAGTTCCTCCAGGAATTCCCTCTGAAGGTCCTCCAGGAATTCCCTCTGAAGTTCCTCCAGGAATTCCTCCGGAAGTTCCTCCAGGAATTCCTCCGGAAGTTCCTCCAGGAATTCCTCCGGAAGTTCCTCCAGGAATTCCTCCGGAAGTTCCTCCAGGAATTCCTCCGGAAGTTCCTCCAGGAATTCCTCCGGAAGTTCCTCCAGGAATTCCTCCGGAAGTTCCTCCAGGAATTCCTCCGGAAGTTCCTCCAGGAATTCCTCCGAAGTTCCTCCAGGAATTCCTCCGGAAGTTCCTTCAGGAATTCCTCCGGAAGTTCCTTCAGGAATTCCATCCGAAGTTCCTCCAGGAATTCCTCCGGAAATTCCTCCAGGAATTCCTCCGGAAGTTCCTCCAGGAATTCCTCCGGAAGTTCCTCCAGGAATTCCTCCGGAAGTTCCTCCAGGAATTCCTCCAGGAATTCCACCGGAAGTTCCTCCAGGAATTCCTCCGGAAGTTCCTCCAGGAATTCCTCCGGAAGTTCCTCCAGGAATTCCTCCGGAAGTTCCTCCAGGAATTCCTCCGGAAGTTCCTCCAGGAATTCCTCCGGAAGTTCCTCCAGGAATTCCTCCGGAAGTTCCTCCAGGAATTCCTCCGGAAGTTCCTCCAGGAATTCCTCCAGGAATTCCTCCAGGAATTCCTCCAGGAATTCCTCCAGGAATTCCTCCAGGAATTCCTCCAGGAATTCCTCCAGGAATTCCTCCAGGAATTCCTCCAGGAATTCCTCCAGGAATTCCTCCAGGAATTCCTCCAGGAATTCCTCCGGAAGTTCCTCCAGGAATTCCTCCGGAAGTTCCTCCAGGAATTCCTCCGGAAGTTCCTCCAGGAATTCCTCCGGAAGTTCCTCCAGGAATTCCTCCGGAAGTTCCTCCAGGAATTCCTCCGGAAGTTCCTCCAGGAATTCCTCCGGAAGTTCCTCCAGGAATTCCTCCGGAAGTTCCTCCAGGAATTCCTCCGGAAGTTCCTCCAGGAATTCCTCCGGAAGTTCCTCAAGGAATTCCTCACGAAGTTCCTCCAGAAATTCCTCCGGAAGTTCCTCCAGGAATTCCTCCGGAAGTTCCTCCAGGAATTCCTCCGGAAGCTCCTCCAGGAATTCCTCCGGAAGTTCCTCCAGGAATTCCTCCGGAAGTTCCTCCAGGAATTCCTCCGGAAGTTCCTCCAGGAATTCCTCCGGAAGTTCCTCCAGGAATTCCTCCGGAAGTTCCTCCAGGAATTCCTCCGGAAGTTCCTCCAGGAGTTCCTCCGGAAGTTCTTTCAGGAATTCCCCTGGAAGTTCTTCCAGGAATTCCTCCGGAAGTTCCTCTAGGAATTCCTCCGGAAGCTCCCCCAGGGATTCCCCTGGAAGTTCCTCCAGGAATTCCTCCGGAAGTTCCTCCAGGAATTCCTCCGGAAGTTCCTCCAGGAATTCCTTCAGGAATTCCAGTGGAAGTTCCTCCGGGTATTCGTCTGGAAGTTTTTCCAGGAACTCTTTTGGAAGGTCATCCAAGAATTCCTTGACATTTTTCTTCAAGATTTCTTCCCGGAGTTCCTATATATTCTAATAAAATTGCTTTAGGGATTTCTCAGGAAGTGTGTTGAAGAATTTCTTTGCAATTTTCTCTAGGAATTTCTCTGGAAGTTCTTCCAGGAATTCTTCCGAAACTTTCTTCAGAAATTCTTCCGGCCACTTCTCCAGGAATTCCTTTTGAAGTTCCTCCAGAAATTCGTCCGGAAATTCCTCAATCATTTTCTATTCAAGTTGCTCCAGGAACTCCGCCGGAAGTTCTTCCAGATTTTTTTCCGAAGGTTTCGCTAGAAGTTAGTTAGGTTAAAGAATTCCTACCAAAGTTCCATCGAAAATCATTTAGGAATTCCTAAGGAAGTTTCTATAATAATTTCTTCGGGGGTTTCTTCAGGAATTCCTTTCGAAACTCCTTCGTTCATCCTGAGGTCCCTCAGATAATTCCTCCGGATATTTCTGCTCTGGGATCTAAAAATTTCATAGGAGCAATTACGAAATTATTCCGTGACATCCTGAGAGAGATTTTTTTGGAGGTAATACCAGGTATAAAAATTAAAGGCTTTTAAAAAAAATCTATAGAAATATCTGAGGGAATCGCTGAGAAAATTTCAAATATATATATAATTTCCAGAGAGATTGTCGTGTGCATTCCACAGGAATTTATTTGAGAATGTCCAAGGGAATTACTGAAAGAATTATTCGCCCGCGGAAATTCTTTTCCAAATTCGCCTGCTTTCTGTTCCTCAAAAAACATGTTCCGCGGAAATAACTTCAAGAATACTTTTATAAATCCCTTCATAGATTCTTCAAAAAATCCCGATGGGCTGCCAGAAGGTATTCTCGAAGGAATAAAAATAAATAAAATAAAATAAAATCTAAAGATATTTCAAAAAGTTGAAGTATTTTTAGAGGTAGAGTTTAGAGTAAATTATTTGAATTTTTAGAAATTCTGAAATAATTTTAGAACCAAACCCTAAAGAAATTTTAATAGTAGTTTCTTAAAATTTAGAAATTCTGAAATAATTTTAGACCCAAACCCTAAAGAAATTTTAATAGTAGTTTCTTAAAATTTTCTAGGAGAAATTTCTCAAATTCCTGAAAAACAATGGCTTTTTGGGCCGCGTTCCTTATCCTCATTTAAAATTGAATTTAAAAGTGATAGATCGAAAAAAAATTTCAGCGTTTGTCATCTGATAATTTCTGCATTCTTGGAAGCAGAATCATATAATATGAACTTGTCTGGAAAATGTGTATTTCCGATAGGATGAACTTATTCGTAAAAATGCTCAACAAAAAGCACGAAACTGGCTTAACTCCAATAGCCGTCGGCGTGGCAAATAGTATTTGGTGGCATGGAAAATGTTCATATAAATCTCATTCACCACCAAATCCGCCTCCACCAAAAATGTATGGAAAAATTATATAACATAATTGTACTTACGTGAAAGAGGAAATCCTATACTATTGTGTAGTGAGTGTTTCAGAGATACTGATTTTTGGAAAATAAGTCTCTCTGGACAAAGACACCGTGGTGTATAACTCAATACCATCATATACAAATCGATCTATAGTGCCGCGATGCAAACAATTGACAAACGGTAAGCGAACATTTACTGCCAACTCCTAGCCAATATACTAAAAGCAATAGCATGATAACACCGCGATTTTCCATGACTACCTTGGACCTTGGTAGCACTTCCATTCGGCTTAACATGTGTCAATTATTATCATATACCAACATTGTCTTCTTCTGATTAATCATAATATTTTGTCTCATATTATGAATTTCATCTACTTTATTGAATTTGAAAAATCAAGTCGATAATCCGCTTTCGCCTCTGCCAAATTAACTGTGACAAATCATGCTGATGTAGTGCTCGCTTCCCGTAATGTAGGTACCTCATCCCCGAGGCAAAAACAAATTATCTGAAATTACCCTCCTAAATGATGTGTAACTAGATTATCACTCGGCAGCGCTTAATTGCGACAAAAACCAATCGTTAATCAACTCACCCTTCACTTTTCTTGACACTAGTGGTGTGGTTGTGGAGCGAGCATTCAGCGCCGCTGTAGTGTGCGGAATTGATTCGATTAAGGCGACCACCACCAGCGCCCCCATCTGCCGCCCCACACCCTTCACGTCACAGCGTGGTCCACGAGATTCTAGATTATGACACCGGAACGATGACTGACTTAGTAGTGAGCAGCAGTAGTTGCCAATGTTAAACGGCAATAAACGCTTAATGACGACGGAGCTTTTCCGCTTCGATCGTAACCGATGCTAATGACGATGATAAGCCGCTGACATGGTGAAATTTGTTCCCGATATGCGCTTTCCAAAGCCAGAGTTTCTTGGTTCGGAGATATCGTAAAGTTTGATGGATAATCTAGTTAAAAGTGAATCTGTCGGTTCTGTATCAGCCGATAACGCCGCTGTGTCATTGGTGAGTGTAAATGAGCCATTCCATGCCAATTAGGCGGATGTGTCTCATCATCTGTACGTTTTCCATGCGTACGACAACGTTCATCAGATCTGACAACAGCAAATATCATTCAAGTTTACCATTGTTAAAACAGAATTGAGTTTCCCACTGATAGTCGATTTTTGATCTCTTGGCGTTGGCAACTCTGTACATATTTTCAGTCAGTCACTTCTTCCAATTTAACCTTAAAAAGATTAAGATTTAAGAATTGGAAACTGGAAAACATTCTGTCTTAATACGCATTGAAGTGACTATTTTGAAAATGAACGATGTTACCAAATGATTAGTAGTTTCTAGGAGCATTGCATTAACTCAGTTCCTATCAGTGGCGTCACCACCGGGTTTCGGGACATACCCCCCATCCAGAGACAAAATTTTTAGAAGAAAAATTTTGTTTCGAACCCTCTCAAATTGAAAAATTGTTCAAAAACATCTACGCCCCCCCCCCCTTGCCCAATTTCTGTTCCAATTTCTGAATCTATTAGTAACACAAAGCAGCGTCAACTGATAATAGAGGAAGTTAGAATCAGGATAGCATCCGCTTATAACATGGCCGTAGATAAAATTGAAATTCGTCATGACTAGTGTATTTTAAATTTTATATAGTGTAATTGAATTCAATTTTGTACTACTACCCACTCATGATACTAGTCCTGTAAAGTGTTATACACGACTGAGCTTACCAAACTAATAAACTGTAAAAAATACATCAAAGCGTTGTATTTCATCCACGAGTATCAATTGGCGCTCCGCATGAAAGAGGCCACAAGATACGGCTGTTTTAGTTCCATATCACAGTTCAACAAGAATTTCTCTGAACGGAATTACGATGGTTGACACCTGTTGACACAATTCAAGATCAAAAAGACTGGTGCATTATAGTATTCGATTCCTATCCCTTCGCAATTGTAGCGGACGTTGCAAAATTATAATAGCGGGCGCTTTACACAGAAAAACATTCGTCCTCATCAGTATCACCGTTGTAAAATATTCTGCCTTTCCGGTCACCAACGTCGTATTTGGTGGAATGACCGTTTCCACATCTACGCACACCATTATACACATGCCCAAGGCCCGAGGCCTGCCTTCGCTGGAAATTTCTCACGAACAATACGATATACTTTTTGGAAATTTCGTCGGTGGTAAATCGAAAACACGGACATTCTGCACATTTTCTTACGACGCACAAACACACTTCTTCCGACTTTCCATAAGTATATGCGAATTTCTTGGATCTTTTCCCAGAGCTTCTGCCATTGCTGCCGGAGTTGAGAACTTTACGAACAGTGGTCGGTTGACAGTCTTTCTATACTCCGACTCAATCTACTGCATATCAGTATCCAACAGCTTTATGAAACTCGCAATCTATACCAAAGACAATCAAGCAATACTCGCAGGAAACCGAAACTATTTTTTTTTATTATTAGGGTAATTGGCCAAATTTTGAACGGCTAATTTCTTCGCCTATTGTTGAACGCACGTGCCTTTCTTCTGGGAGTTCAACAATAGGCGAAAAAATTAGCCGTACAATATTTGGCGGTTTCCCCTAAATGTCGATTTTAACGGCGAAACAGTACTATCACTGGGTGAAGGGAATGCTAGCGATCGCGGAACAAAACCCGTGTGACAAACTCGCTGCCAAACAGCACACACCGTATGTAAAGCAAAAATAATTGCAGAAAACACGTTTGCTTCCGAAAGTTCTCGGCAGCAGCAGCAGTAGATTCGAAGAATGGTGTTATTGTGGTTCAGATGGTTCACAATTATTCGTGGTGACCGCATTAAAAATTTTCTTCATCTGCAATGTTGGGAGGCTTGCAAAAAGAATTATGTTATTGTGGATCAGATGGATCCAAATTCTGCGTGATGGGACGCCCGCATTAAAGAGCTTAGTCCTTTGCGTTGGTGCGACACCCGCAAGAATAATGGTGTTAGTGCGGATCGGATGGTTCACAGTTCTGCATGGTGGGCAGCTCCCATTCCAGAACTTCTCTCGGGTTGAATTTCAAATTCACCACATGTTATTCTACTATAATTTCCAAAAAAAAAACTGGATCTGACGTAATCATGTCCGTACAATGCTGAAATTTAAGTCGATTGTTCAGAATAAATAAGCGAGTGATCTACAATTGTTTCAGCTATATGTGTTACAATTTTTTCAACTCGTGGTCTCGAAAAAATATTGAAAAAAGCACGTGGTTTCCAAGATGACCGAATCCTGGCTTTGTTGTATAATCACCTTTATCTGCGTTGATGGGATGCCTGCAAAAATTGTGTTATGGTAATTAAGATGGATCCGAATTCCTGGGTGGAGTACCCGTATTCAAAAGCTTCTTACTCTGCGTTGGCGAGATACCAAAGAACGGTGCTATTGTGAATCAGATAGATCACAATTCTGCATGGTGGGACACCCAAGAGCTTCTTCCTCTGCGTTTGCGAGACATCCGCAGAAGAAATGGTGTAATTATGGATAGGATGATCACAGACCGCATCGTGCTTTCGTGCTGTGCGGTTCTTTCTCTCTCTGCGGAAGGAAGTTTTTAATACTACCTGAAGCTATTTTAATTTCAACAGTGCTTCTCAGCGCTATTTGTACCCACTGATCCCGTTACGATCTTTGCAAGGACCCGTGCCTTCGTTTTACGTTGGACCCGTTTGCGGAAGTAAAATTCCGACAAGCGGTGGTAATCCTGCAGGGACACCGTTCTGGGAAAAACCTCTTAGAAGGTCACGTCTCCACGCTCAGCAATGAGTATTAACAAAACAAGAGGAAGGGGAGTCTCTGAATTTTCCACTTCCTTCAAAGAAACAAGGTTTCAAGACCGTCCTGCCCAAGCGCGGAAAAAATAGAAGGAAGCTGGAGACTTCAGATATTCCTTCTAAATCTAATGTTGACATTGTTTCTTCTCCTATCGAATTGAGCAATCAGTTCGATTTGATTAATGATGAAATTGAGCAAATCGAATCTACCTTTAGCCCAGGTGATTCGATTCATGCGAAGAAACAAAGGATTCCGCCAATTGTGGTATCTGTTGCCGAGTTTTCTGGCTTTCGGAAGGAAATCTTGAGTAACCTTCAAGGGATCAAGGTTTCATTACAGATTGCTAGGAAGGGTGATTGCCGGGATCCTTTGACGATCGCAAACGTCTTCTTCAGTATTTAACTGAGAAGCGCCATTAATTCTTCACATACGACGACAAAACTGAGCGATTGTTCAAAGTCGTCTTGAAAGGTCTCCCCAGTGATGACAAATCACTGGATGAGATTAAAATTGAAATTTCTCAATTACTTGGATTTTCACCAGTCCAAGTAATTCAGATGAAAAAGAAACCCCACTCTGGTACTTCCCAGAGGGGTATTTCTCAAGAATTTTATTTAGTTCATTTTAACAAAAGTGAACTAAATAATATGAAAAGTTTGGAAAAGGCCTGTATTATGTCTCATGTCCGTGTTACATGGGAACATTTCCGCAGGCCTGGGGGAAATTTCCAAAACCCTACCCAGTGCCGTAAGTGCCAAAAGTGGGGTCATGGATGCTAAATGCATGATTTGTGGTGGAACCTCTCACGCCAAGGACGCATGTCCTGTGAGAGAAGATTCCAACAAATTTAAGTGCGCAAACTGTGGGGGCAATCATAAATCCAATTTCTGGGAATGCCCTTCACGCAAAAAAGTTTTGAATTCCCGTGCAAAATTGATGACGGGAAATTCCAATCGGATCCCAGATTCGACGGGTAGAAATTTTTCAAACGCTCAAATTTCGAAACCAGTTACCGGTCGAGCAATTCATACCCACCACAATTCACAAACAAATTTTGCCGCTCGTCAACGGGTAGCAAGCACTTCAGTAAATTCCAATTTTTCCAATGTACCTACGTATGCAAACATCGCTGCTGGTAGACAAAATTTCTCTTTTCAAAATGAGGTTTATACCCATGTCCCAACGGAAAATAACGGTCATGTTGCCGATTCAGGTAGCATGACTGCTTCCGATTTTGATTTTTGCCTTTCTCGTATACAAAGTATACGTAAAGGCTATAGGATCACTCCAAAACCGAACTTTTGATAGAAGGCTCGGAGACCCATAGTGTTATATACCAATCGACTCAGTTCGACGAATTGAGGTGATGTCTGTATGTGTGTATGTATGTGTGTGTGTGTGTGTGAGACACACTTTTTGGTACTTAGCATTATCCAATTTGCTCGCAACAAGTTCCATTCGACGTAGAATTCAATCCCATTGTTTGCTATTGAAAATTAGATCCATCGGACATTGCGTTCCGAAGTTACGGCGAAAAAACTGTTTTCACGTGCAAAAAAAAAGCAAAACGCCCCACCTCGGATTCGAACTCGTGACCTCTGGGGTGGGAAGCGCATACTATACCACAGCACCATCAATACTCTTAACTTGTGAGAAGATACATGCAAACATAAATCATCGAATCGGAGATATGTTTATTACCTCTATATAGCATTAGAGTTTATCCTGCTAGGGTAAATGTTCCTATACTGGAAATATTAATGAATTGAGAAAAGAAAATATTTGTTTTTATCGTTTGTTGATTGAAACTATACAGTTTCAGCTTAGCTTAGCTTAGACTGTACATATCAATGGTTGCTACTCCGTGATTGATCAGAACTGGTGCAAATTGCACTTCGATCCAAGTGAATAGTGGTTTGGATTTACCAACTATTCTCGAAGTGCACGTTTCGTGATTGAAAATAAACAGTTTCATTACATTAACTAATAGATAAAATATTGATTTTAAAATAAGGTTTATTTCACATAACCAATTATTCAAAATAGCTTTGTAAAAGTTGCTTCACCATTGATGTGAGGAAGTCAATTTTGTTATGAAAAATTATATTGGTGTGATGACATAATTACATCATACCGCAACGAAAGGAAACATGTGTATATTAATGGGAAATATATAATAAGAACCCACTACCTACACTCAAGGTACGGGTGCCCTATGGAAATTACAAATATCCGTTATCCGATATCCGTTCAGTAATTAAAAACCCTCTCCTATGTTAAACGTCATACATAACTTTTCTCATGTCTTATTGCTAATGCGCTAAGTCATGCGCTAAGAAAAACACAAATACCCTATATCACATACTCATGTAGGGGAAAATACCTATTCTTGGCAGTCTAAGACATTCGCCAAATTGAATGATAAAAATAATGAATAATTACACTAAAACACAGGTTAAACTGTACTGGTATACATTTGTATGCTCTTTCTTTGATGATTGGTGATCACTAAATATAACAGCTTTTACCACAAACTCAGTAAATTAAATATAAAGTAACAGGTCAACATTTCTTCTATTGGCATAGCAATTTCTATTATCAGCAATGAATTTGCTCCCTTTAGCAACTAGACATGGAAGTAGAAAACTGGTAATGTATTGGTGCCAAATGCTAGTTGTTTACTGTTGTTTATATCCTCCAGCAGTAAAATTCATTCATATTAATCGGCCGCACGCTCATCTCGCGTCACTCAATTTTGGAACAAACTTTATTGTTTATCAAAACTGGATTAAAACAAAACATTAATTTTTAGCCTTGGCATCAATTTCATGTCTTGTAGATAGATAGGCAAAAGCATTTAAACACATTGTAAAACAATTTTAACCCTTATGCGGCCAACAAAAAACAGACGTGAATGGCAGATAGGGTACCCGTGTACCCAGATATTGACATTTTCATAACTTTTACCTTTTTAAAACTATTTGAATAAAGTTGGCCATTTTGGAGAAGGAAATTTATATGTTTTTGTCCGCTGCCAAGATTTACATCTTTTGTCTTTTGTTATGCCTTAGAATCTACACGCGTAAGTAAAAGTCTATCAACCAGTTTCAAATATACAACATGCTCTTTGCGGTTTTTCATGATATGTTTTTTCATGAAAAAACATAGTGGTTGTGTACATGACACGACCGCTCGACGTAAACTACGTAAAACCAAATCTATATACATAAGAATAAATTTTTGTCTGTCTGCCCTTATAGACTAGGAAACGGCTTGAACATTTGTATGTAGAGGTTTTTGGGAACGATGAAGATTCTTATGATGGTATTAGACCCTTCCTCTGCTGGAAGGGGACTCCATATAAATAAAGTACAAATTTCTGCTTTAATCGAAAATTTACTAATTTCGAATACTTAACCCTTTAAGGCAGTGGCAGCTATATTGCCACCAACAAATAATATGTTTTTCTATTTATTAACAAGAGCTCTACTTATTATATCACATGTAGTGACTTTATTTGCTTCCTAGTAACACCCCAGATGAATTTGAGCCATACAAAATTGAAATGTCAATTTGAGAACAGTTTTTTACGAACAGATCGTAAGTTTCGAGTGGAAGAAGGATTTTCAGTTATAATTCGTTAAAAAACGACAAAGATATATTTTTCCCGTTGGTATCAATTAATTTGAATCTCCTGTGTTAGATTACTACGTGATTAGCGTGAAAAAGCTTTGCCTTTCTGTATATTTGGTTTTGGATTTTGACGAAATTGTGTTTTTTCCCAAGGGTCCCCTTGGGAGAAAAAAACGCGAAAAAATTTTTTCACTTATAATGCGTTTTCTGACTAGGACTCTTCACCAAAAATGTAACGTACCTTGATTTGACTGGTTCTACGTAAAACCAAATTTTTAAAAATCTTTTTATATTTTTGTTGTTGCCTGTTTTCCCGCTTGCCGGGCAATGGCAACTATATTGCCACCAATGTTGTCCCGCTTCGCGGGCAGTGGCAACTATATTGCCACCAATTTTTCAATGTTTCTGAACTGTTTAATGTATAACAAACATACATTTGAGTTTAATACCATGTCAACATTGTGTCCTATTGTTGTTTTTGTTAATTTATTGTTTAGATTCGTCTGCCTTATAAAGGGTTAACCGTCTTTTAAATAATGTAAAAAAAATATAATTAATCAATTTTAGGTGAAACGAAGCACGTCGATTCTGGTAGTATAGTATATTAACAATATATTCGCGAGTCTTCATAATATTATGTTGAATAATGGGCAGCACTATCCTATCTAGCCGCTGGAGCCACCCCATTCTTACACTACAGTTGAATAATAGATAATACCCTAAAAGTAGGCATTTATTTATGGTTGAAATGCGCTATGTAGGAACGGGAATGGTTATGATTTTTTTTGATGAGCTTGGAAAGTATTGAAGATGCAAAAGGAAAACGGTCCTGTCAGCCACATAAGGGTTTAAATATATACGGTGTTGCTATCCTATTGATAGAATTCATGGTCTGCGTAAAAATCTGAATAGAAGCATTCGTATTTTAACACTTATTCAAAATAAATGCAACGCCGGATATTTTGTTCGCAGTTTTGCTAAAATCAAATGATATAGAATTGTGCGTGGTATTTTTTAGCGTGTGTTTGATATGCCCACAAACACATTCTCTCGCTCTACTCCGAAGTTTGCTGCTGTCAAAGAAAACAAACAGTCCCGATTTTATTTAGTGAAACATAGAGCAAATATTGCATAAATTTGCTCTTTGTGGTGATAATCAAGTGGTGATAAAGTGTAAAAAGTAGTATACGTACTTAATTTGTCGTGTCATACGCAATTAAGAGGAGAAACAGGCGATCCAAAAAAGTAAGTAACAGTTTGCTTTTCGTGCGCTGCTTTCTTTGGCAATGCAAAAACGGCAAGGATTTCGTAGGTGCAAATTTGTTTCGGTGATTAACTCATCAAATCTTGCTACTATTACACAAACAATTTATTCAAATGAAAGTTTAGACTTGAAATTGTGTGATTGAATCAAAATTATGTTCATAAATAGTGTATGTTTGCTGGAAAACGCAAATATTGTTGAGGGTGCCAACAACGGTCGCACCCTGCCAATGCCGTATTCTACCCTATAGCAATTTCAAAATGCATCGAGCTTTGTTCAACGCTCCCCCGTACGAATGCGCGTGAAAAAAGGAATGGCAATGTGCCGTCGCACAGTGGCGGGCCCCCATATAAATGTCAGACTAAAAGAATTTTTCGAATTTAATTTGCCCATACACATTTGTTTAGGAGATGCTTTACAGCATCAACTTTTTAACACCAAGTTACCAAAAATAAAATTAACAAGCTACAATCAACAAATTAAGGATCAGCTAATTCACAATGTGTGAGCTTCGCGAAAAAAACGAATCTTTCTTTGTACGGGTTTCCGCCACTGCGCATCGGTCGGCATCGCATCGTAGCATCAGCAACACAAGCTTTGACTGTTTATTTTCAGCTTGCATCAGGCATCGCATTGTACACAGCCCGTACAGCGCGTACAGCAAGCCGTGCTTCTGTTCTATTTTTAGCACTGATAGAAGTAAATACCTATATGAGGCAAGAAAGCACATAGGTAGTAGATCATTTTGACGTCTGGCGGTCGTCACAAGAACCACGAAAAAAGTGCTGTTGGCGCCGAAGTGCTTGAGCAGCATAGGGGGATTTATGTTTCTTGCGTTGTCTGCTTGTAAATTGAATGAATTTCAGGAATTTCAGGAAACATTCGCAAAGTGATAGAAAATGTTATGATGGAATAAAATTTGATTTTAAATTTTTTAAATGATTTCGAATTTAAACAATAGATTTAACAACTATATAATATAATAACATAATTATTATGATTTGCTTTTTGCAGATTCCAAAAGACGAATTCGAGAACGTTTTTGTGGTAGAGTATGCTGTGGGAGATTTGGAGAAAAACTCCCACAGCTTCTACCATACCACAAAAACGTTCTCGAATTCGTCTTTTGGAATTAGCAAAAAAGCAAATCATAATAATTATGATATTATATTATATTGAAAATTGCTTTATTGCATTTGTACATAATTGCATATTTGTACCATCTTCATTTTTAATTAATTTTCCAGTCCATAAATTGTCATTAAAAGCTTTTAAGTATATCATTGATTACACAATGGAATAATTTTATTCATACGGCGTAAGGCAGGGCGAATATTTTCTGAATTTTGTCTACCCCTTGAATGTATCAATTTGAAAGAAATACAATAAAAAGTATTGGTAATTCAACGACATGTGGTCGGGGCTTAGCCAAATCGCACCAAGCGGCTTTTTACTGACTTGTGGTACTTCGTTCGCAAAAATAAAACGAACATCATACAATATCAATTTTTATGTATATTTGTTGTAGGATATCCATACGATTTGTTATCAATTAAATCTGCTAATCGAAAATTTGAGTAGAAAAATGGGTTACCCCGGCCATGTGAAAACACAAATATTCCCAACAAGTGAATATTCATTATTATCGATTAAATTAGATAAATTCTACAAGCGACAAATTTATTCGCATTATAAATAACAGTTAGTTTGATTGAATATTGCACTTATTCGCATGCCCCAAATATGTGCATGAAAATTCATTTAAAATTACAAAACACCTTTATCTGAGGAATTATTTACGAAAACTTATTTCTCGTAGGGCTTGTAGACCAAAAGTGTCATAATACAAACGATTAAGTTCGAACAGAGCTGCAAGTCTTTATAATAAACGCACAAAATGAAAATATGCACATTCCAACACTCGATCCAATTGTATGATCTTATTGATTGGGTGACAGAAGCCTTAGCTGGATTCTGACTTCAAACTGGGAAGCACTCGAATGTTTGCCAACTGGAAACATTTTTTGTTCTATATCCCGGGATTTTTTTTATAATACTAAAATAAAACGTCACTGCATTCGCTTCAGTCAGATGAATATTGCAGAAGGACGCAACACGCCCCATTGGCCCATCACCCCGGCAAGGGTGAAGGGCGTCAATTTTAAAATGATTGTTAAAATGTTAAAACACATTTTAGCCGAAAATAGTTAGATTTTTCGGATTTGAAATTTAATTTTCTTTTAGATTGGCAACATGAAAGTCTAATTATTTCGATTAAAAGACATGTGTAGATATGTAGTCTAACATATAGGTAAATACTTCGGCTACCTGTTAGTGGTGCTGGATTGCGTGGGAGTGCTCTCACCTCTCAGATTTGACGAATCGATGTTTTTAGCTTTGTTTACAATCGCAGAGAAGTCGTTTCAAAAATTTGGTATTGAGTTTTAGAAAATAAAAATTGTTTATAAATATGTTTTTGAAAAAAAATGAGAACCGAATGAGCGTCGAACACAAACTCTCTGAGTGAGAGCCTAGAAAGTTACCACTCAGCTATCTTTACTTCTTCGATGAGTGGTGATCGAAGTATAACAGGTTATATTCAATTTGCACTTATCATCGGCTTGTGCATTCGTGCGGCAACGCACCTGGAGCTATGTTTTTAGGTTCCGTGGCATATTTAAATCATCTGACGTTGAAAAACATATACGATTGAGTTTACGTCATGTGCTTTTGTGTCAATTCATTCAAATATGTCGCCTAATATTCATAATGATTTGGTGTGCAGGGAAGCAACTTCAGAATCAATTTCAACATTTATTTTGAATCATCTGTAATGCATTCTTCCTGGCGTTTCAGCAAATAATTCATATTGGCACAGTATATGTAAACATGGCTGGTCTAACAATTAGTTTGTAAATAAAACAATTTATTTTAGTAAATGGTTTTGATTTTCTATAACTACTTACTATATTCGTACCTTTTCGCTTGTATACCTTCGGTGTGGTTTTTGATAGTTAATTAATTCATGCTATACATAAGTCCTAAATCTTGGACTTCGCTAGTCTAATTGGAACCCCATTCATAGTGACAACACATCTGTTTGAAGATTTCAAATAGCACTCGGATTATGTGGGAGTGGGAGAAGCTGAGTTTCGGAAGGATTTGAAGAAATTTTTTTTTTTGGCAGGTCAATGGAAAATGTGTCCAAACTTTTCTACAATCCAAGCATGTTTTGGATCATGTAGTAATCTAAGTTCGATCATTTAGTTTGTCGATTACTCATACCAGAAGTTAAATTTTAAAACGTGTTTTATGGTGGACTTCTGGTGCGGATATTTTTCGACATTTAACCTCTGGAATGAGTTATTGACAAACTACTAAATTATCGAACCTATATTACTAAATGATCGAAAACATCCTTGCTATAATCCATAACAAATTACTCTAAGGCAATCAACGATTTTTGATTTCCTGATAGAATAATATCAGGTATGCAATCAGTATAATATAAAGTATTAGACCAGCTCTGTCACGAGTAATCTATCAGATTTTGTACAGGGATAGTTTACCTGTACAGAGTGATCTGATAAATAATTTTAGATCAGTTCATTATAATATATACAAAAACAAATTAATATGAATCAATTTTAATAAAACCTTCGGTTAATCACTCCGAAATGCTCTCCATATGAAAAAAAGCAACCGTAGTAGAATTCTCTTTAGATTTTATTAAGTCGGATCAAATTCGTAAATCTTAGTTGAAAAGTGGTTGAATGTCAATGACAAAAACGGAACTGCTCATCAGCAAAAAATGAATTCTTATCTTTATGAAGAATCATACTATTCAAAACTATAATTTTAAAAAGGCTATCTTATTGATTGGGTGCCAGAAGCCTAAGCTGGATTCTGACTTCAAAACAAGAAACAATCGAAAGTTTATCAAATGACCAATATTATGGATCATATATCCAAAACTATGGATCATATTACCGAAGTTATGGATCATAATCACGATAAAATTTGCGCAAAATTGTATTTTAATGGATCAAAATGTAGTTTTCTATGGATCATTTTCCAAATGGATGATGGGAAAATATGTAGCAGGAATGATATTGTTTTTCTTGATCATATTTAAAGGTACATACTTATTTTCCAATTATTTGGTTTATTTTTTAGCTTAGTTATGGATCTTAAAATTGATCTTTATGGATACGCCTGAATTATTTTTTGGGTTTAAGGTAGCGTTTTATGGAACATTTAGATGTTATTTATGGATCGTTTTTCATTTTTTTTATGGATCGTTTTTGTGCATTTAACGGTACAAAGTAAAGCTGCCAGATTGTGAAAAATGTAAAAAATAAGCCCTTTTTAGTGTTATATAAGACTTTTCTAATATGTTTGTCAACCCTTTTGAAGGAGCGAGAAAGGCATCATCACCGCTAGGTGGATTAATCAGGGTTTTTAACTGAACAATTGCATCACATGATTGATGCAATGTTCAAAGCAAATACCATTCCTGAAGCTGTTCAGGTTGGTATAAAGTACACACAAAAAAATGTTATCGGACTCCGTTTTAATGGATCTAAATAATTGTGTGAAAGTTCTAAATTGGAATGCCCGCTCTCTAAAGGGTAAGGAAGATGAATTATTCAACTTCCTTTCAGTTCATAATGTGCATATTGCCATTATAACTGAAATGTATTTAAAACCAGGACTCTCCATTAAAAGAGATCCAAACTATTTTATCTACAGAAATGATCGTCTTGACAACGCCTGTGGTGGGGTCGCCATTGTCATTAATAGACGTATCAAACATAAATTATTTTCTTTGTTTGAAACCAAAGTTTTTGAAACCTTGGGAGTTTCTGTTGAAACAAATTTTGGACAATTTTCCTTCATTGCAGCCTACTTGCCTTTTCAATGCAATGGGCAGCAAAAGAATTTGTTGAAAGTTGATCTTCAAATTCTGACTCGCAACAAATCAAAATTCTTCGTAATTGGTGACTTCAATGCCAAACACCGTTCATGGAATAATGCTCAAAGCAATTCCAATGGTAAAATTTTATTTGAAGATTGTTCTGCGGGATATTATACTATTCAATATCCCAATGGACCAACTTGTTTTTCTTCCAGTCGAAATCCTTCTACAATTGATTTAGTTTTAACGGATTCAAGTCAGCTGTGTGGCCAATTGGTAACTCATGCTGACTTTGACTCTGATCACCTTCCTGTGATATTTGAAATCTCACAAGAAGCCATTTATAATCCAATCAGCTCTACTTTTAATTATCATAGAGCTGATTGGGATTTATATAAAACGTATATCGATAGGAATTTTGATGTTGATATTCCTCTCGATACCAAAAGTGATATTGATAATGCTCTCGTATCTTTGACAAATTTAATTGTCGAAGCCAGAGGCATTGTAATTCCTAAATGTGAAACTAAATTCAACTCCATTATTATTGACGACGATCTTCAGCTACTGATCCGTCTTAAAAATGTGAGGCGAAGGCAATACCAAAGAACTCGCGATCCCGCGTTGAAAGTTATTTGGCGAGATTTGCAAAATGAAATTAAAAAACTTTTCGCTATTCTGAGAAATACCAACTTTGAGAATAATGTCTCGAAGTTGGATCCCAGTTCGAAACCCTTTTGGAAATTAACAAAAATTCTTAAAAAACCTCAAAAGCCAATTCCAGCGCTTAAAGAGGTAAATAAAATTTTATTAACAAATGGCGAAAAGGCTCAAAAACTTGCTCAGCAGTTCGAGAGTGCCCATAATTTTAGTCTAGGTCTCACTAGTCCAATTGAGGATCAGGTTACACGGAGCTTCGAAGACATTCTCAATCAAGAGAATGTTTTTGACCCTTCGTTGGGAACCAATTTGGATGAAGTGAGATCTATTACTAGAAAATTTAAAAATATGAAAGCCCCTGGGTGATGATGGTATTTTCTACATACTTATCAAAAACTTCCTGAGAGCTCTTTATCCTTTTGGTTAATTTATTTAACAAATGTTTTCAATTGGCATACTTTCCAGATAAATGGAAAAACGCCAAAGTTGTTCCAATTTTGAAGCCGGACCAGCTGAGGCTTCTAGTTATCGCCCAATCAATTTGCTTTCTTCAATAAGCAAACTGTTTGAAAAGATTATTTTAAATAGAATGATGGTTCATATTAATGACAATTCTATTTTTGCTGATGAGCAATTTGGTTTTCGCCATGGGCATTCAACCACTCATCAGTTATTAAGAGTTACGAACTTAATTCGGCTCAACAAATCTGAAGGATATTCGACTGGAGTTGCTCTTCTAGATATAGAGAAAGCATTTGACAGTGTTTGGCATGAAGGTTTGATTGTAAAATTGATGAATTTTAATTTTCCTCTGTACATCATTAAACTGATCCAAAATTATTTATCAGATCGCTCACTACAGGTAAACTATCAGAATTCTAAATCTGATAGATTACCTGTAAGAGCTGGTGTTCCCCAAGGCAGCATACTGGGGCCCATATTGTATAACATTTTTACTTCTGACTTACCTGATTTACCACCAGGTCACCACCAAATCTTTGTTTGCAGATGACACGGGCCTTTTAGCCAAAGGGCGAAGCCTTCGTGTCGTTTGTAGTAGATTGCAAAAAAGTTTGGATATTTTCTCCACTTACTTGCAAAAATGGAAAATTTCCCCGAATGCTTCCAAAACTCAGCTTATAATTTTCCCACATAAGCCGAGAGCTTCTTATTTGAAACCTTCTAGCAGACATATTGTCACTATGAATGGGGTTCCAATTAATTGGTCTAGCGAAGCTAAATATTTAGGACTTCTGCTAGATCAAAAATTAACTTTTAAAAATCACATTGAAGGCCTTCAAGCCAAATGTAACAAATATATTAAGTGTCTATATCCACTTATAAACAGAAAATCAAAACTTTGTCTTAAGAACAAATTTTTGATTTACAAACAAATTTTTAGACCTGCCATGTTGTATGCTGTGCCAATATGGACTAGTTGCTGCAATACCAGAAAGAAGGCACTTCAGAGGATTCAAAATAAAATTCTGAAAATGATTCTGAAGTTGCCTCCGTGGTTTAGTACCAATGAACTTCATAGAATTTCTAATATTGAGACATTGCAACAAATGTCCAACAAAATAATTTCCAATTTTAGACAAAAATCGTTGCAATCTTCTATTGCAACGATTAACTCCTTGTACCCTTAGTATAAAATAGGTTAAGTTTAGTTTAAGTTGAAAACATTGTAACTCCTACATGGTTCAATTCAACCAGAGGAAAAAATTCTAACTGCCAGAGGCAATTGAAATGTATTAATAATAACTAAAGGCGTAACATAGCAAATAAGGATGATAGTGTTAAGAGAACACGGAACACCTAGTCTAAGAGATGAATGCATGTATTAGATAATTAGCAAATAAAATTAGTAAAAAAAAAAAAAATGGATAGGATGAATCACAGTTCTATGAGGTGGGACGCCGGCAATCAAGACCTTTTTTCTTTGAGTTGGTGGGATGCCCGCAATAAGAATAGTTTTATGAATCACAATTTTGCATATAGAGACGCCCGAATTCAAAAGTTTCTTTCTCTGTATTGTTGAGACACCCGCAAGAAAAATTGTGTTATTGTGGATTAGACACAGCTACTTTATTTAACCGGAGTCAGTAAAATTTTACAGAGTTTTTAGACTACGAATAACCCAGTAATTCAAACAGAAATATTTTACATTACCGAGTTTTCAGCATAAACGAAAATGCCAAATGAATATAAAAACTACATTAGTCAGAAAATGAGGGTTGTTTTCTTGGAAAAATAGAAGAAGCAAAACAAGAGCGAGAAGCTCTACAACCGCGTTTAGTATTTTATAAAAGCTAGTCGATAAATTTTCATTTCCACTAGAGGAGCTGTATAAATTTCTACCGACTTTTAGTGCTGTTCAGTAATTTACGGATTTAATTATTCAGTAAAAACAAGTTCAGTAAAAACAAGCTTCTTCCCCTGCGATGGTGGGTTCCCAATGGCATTATTGTGAATCGGATGGGACACCCATATTCAAGACTTTGTTTTTTGTGTTTTCATTTATTTAGTCTACATCTAAACAGATGACACTGAATCAACAATTTGTCGCCACAATACACGGTTCGAGGCCGCATCTCTCCATCCTCGAATACGCCCCACGCCCGCCAAGTCGGTATTCTTGCAACATTTCCTGCCCATCGTACCCTACCGGCTTTAGTTACCTTCTGGATTCTGAGTTCACCGTAGAGTTGGGCGAGCTCGTGGTTCATTCTTTGCCGCCACACACCGTCTTCTTGCACACCGCCAAAAATGGTCCTAAGCACCCGTCTCTCGAATACTCCGAGTGCTTGCTAGTCCTCCTCGAACATTGTCCATGTTTCATGTCCGTAGAAGACAACCGGTCTTATTAGCGTCTTGTACATGACACATTTGGTGCGGTGGCGAATCTTTTTTGACCGCAGGTTCTTCTGGAGCCCGTAGTAGGTCCGACTTCCACAGATGATGCGCCTTCGTATTTCACGACTAACATTGTTATCAGCCGTTAGCAAGGATCCGAGGTAGATGAATTCCTCCACCTCGAAGGTATCCCCGTCTATCGTAAAACTGCTTCCCAGGCGGGACCTGTCGCACTCGGTTCCGCCCACAAGCATGTATTTTATCTTTGACGCATTCACCACCAGTCCAACTTTTGTTGCTTCACGTTTCAGGCGGGGGTACAGTTCTGCCACCTTTGCAAATATTCGGCCGACAATATCAATGTCACCCGCGAAACAAATAAATTTGCTGGATCTGTTGAAAATCGTACCCCGGCTGTTACACCCGGGTCTCCACATGACACCTTCTAGTGCAATGTTGAACAACAGGCACGAAAGTCCATCATCTTGTCTTAATCCACCGTTGCTTTGATCAGTCTGGTAAGCTTCCCAGGGAAGCTGTTCTTGTCCATAATTTTCCATAGCTCTACGCGGTCTATACTGTCGTATGCCGCCTTGAAATCAACGAACAGATGATGCGTTGGGACCTGGTATTCACGGCATTTTTGAAGGATTTGCCGTACAGTAAAGATCTGGTCCGTTGTCGAGCGGCCGTCAACGAAGTCAGCTTGATAACTTCCCACGAATTCATTCACTAATGGTGACAGACGACGGAAGATATTCTGGGATATCACTTTGTAGGCGGCATTAAGGATGGTGATCGCTCGAAAGTTCTCACACTCCAGCTTGTCGCCTTTCTTGTAGAGGGGGCATATAACCCCTTCCTTCCACTCCTCCGGTAGCTGTTCAGTTTCCCAGATTCTGACTATCAGTTTGTGCAGGCAAGTAGCCAGCTTTTCCAAGCCCATCTTGATGAGCTCAGCTCCGATACCATCCTTACCAGCTGCTTTACTGGTCTTTAGCTGTTGGATGGCATCCTTAACTTCCCTCAAGGTGGGGGCTGGTTGGCTTCCGTCGTCCGCTGAACTGACGTAGTCATCTCCTCCGCTGCCTTGACTTTCACTGCCTGTACTCTCAGCGCCAATAAAATGTTCCTCGTAGTGCTGCTTCCACCTTTCGATCACCACACGTTTGTCCGTCAAGATGCTCCCATCCTTATCCCGGCACATTTCGGCTCGCGGCACGAAGCCTTTGCGGGATGCGTTGAGCTTCTGATAAAACTTTCCTGACATGGAGAACAGACGCTCAATAAGATTTGCACCTCCCCCTTCCCTGTCAGCATACGACCATAGTTCCCACTGGGGTTGGTTACCCGATCTTCCCTAAGGCTGCTCGTATCCCGGCCAGCACCGCGGGGAGGTAGGGATAGGATTTGCTGGGTAAGAGGCTAAGGACCGCGAGATGGGGTCTATTTTATTCCTTCAGGTATGCGAAGTACCAATGGTACGCTTTACCCAGCATTTGCCGTGCCAAATTCAATCCAAATCTAATTCAAATCCAATCTAAATCCAATCCAAATCTAATCCAAACTCAATTCAAATCCAACCCAAATCTAATTCAATCCAAATTTATTCCAAATCCAATCTAATCCAAACTCAATCCAAATCCAATTCAAACCAAATTTATTCCAAATTTAATCCAAATCCAATCCAAATCCAATCCAAATCCAATCCAAATCCAATCCAAATCCAATCCAAATCCAATCTAAATCCAATCAAAATCCAATCAAAATCCAATCCAAATCCAATTAAAACCCAATCCAAATCCAATCCAAATCCAATCCAAATCCAATCCAAATCCAATCTAAATCCAATCCAAATTTAATCCAAACCAACACAAACCAATCCAAACCCATCCAAACCAATCCAAACCAATCCAAACCAATCCAAACCAATCCAAACCAACCCAAACCAATCCAAACCAATCCAAACCAATCCAAACCAATCCAAACCAACCAAACCAATCCAAACCAATCCAAACCAATCCAAACCAATCCAAACCAATCCAAACCAATCCAAACCAATCCAAACCAAACCAATCCAAACCAATCCAAACCAATCCAAACCAACCAAACCAATCCAAACCAATCCAAACCAATCCAAACCAATCCCAAACCAAACCAATCCAAACCAATCCAAACCAACCAAACCAACCAAACCAATCCAAACCAACCAAACCAACCAAACCAACCAAACCAACCAAACCAACCAAACCAATCCAAACCAACCAAACCAACCAAACCAATCCAAACCAATCCAAACCAACCAAACCAATCCAAACCAATCCAAACCAACCAAACCAACCAAACCAATCCAAACCAATCCAAACCCAATCCAAACCAATCCAAACCAATCCAAACCAATCCAAACCAATCCAGATCCAACCAAACCAACCAAACCAACCAAACCAATCCAAACCAATCCAAACCAATCCAAACCAACCAAACCAACCAAACCAATCCAAACCAATCCAAACCAATCCAAACCAACCTAACCAATCCAAACCAATCCAAACCAACCAAACCAATCCAAACCAATCCAATCCAAACCAACCCAAACCAACCAAACCAACCAAACCAACCAAACCAACCAAACCAAACCAAACCAATCCAAACCAATCCAAACCAACCAAACCAATCCAAACCAACCAAACCAATCCAAACCCATCCAAACCAATCCAAACCAATCCAAACCAACCAAACCAATCCAAACCAATCCAAACCAACCAAACCAACCAAACCAACCAAACCAATCCAAACCAATCCAAACCAACCAAACCAATCCAAACCAATCCAAACCAACCAAACCAATCCAAACCAATCCAAACCAATCCAAACCAATCCAAACCAATCCAAACCAACCAAACCAATCCAAACCAATCCAAACCAATCCAAACCAACCAAACCAATCCAAACCAACCAAACCAACCAAACCAATCCAAACCAATCCAAACCAATCCAAACCAATCCAAACCAACCAAACCAATCCAAACCAACCAAACCAATCCAAACCAACCAAACCAACCAAACCAACCAAACCCAATCCAAACCAATCCAAACCAACCAAACCAATCCAGATCCAACCAAACCAACCAAACCAACCAAACCAATCCAAACCAATCCAAACCAATCCAAACCAACCCAAACCAACCAAACCAACCAAACCAATCCAAACCAATCCAAACCAATCCTAATCCAATCCAAACCATTCCAAACCAACCAAACCAATCCAAACCAATCCAAACCAACCAATCAAAACCAACCAAACCAATCCAAACCAATCCAAACCAATCCAAACCAATCCAAACCAATCCAAACCAACCAAACCAATCCAACCAACCAAACCAATCCAAACCAATCCAAACCAACCAAACCAATCCAAACCAACCAAACCAATCCAAACCAATCCAAACCAACCAAACCAACCAAACCAACCAAACCAACCAAACCAATCCAAACCAACCAAACCAATCCAAACCAATCCAAACCAATCCAAACCAATCCAAACCAACCCAAACCAACCAAACCAATCCAAACCAACCAAACCAATCCAAACCAACCAAACCAACCAAACCAACCCAAACCAATCCAAACCAATCCAAACCAACCAAACCAATCCAAACCAATCCAAACCAATCCAAACCAACCAAACCAACCAAACCAATCCAAACCAACCAAACCAATCCAAACCAACCAAACCAACCAAACCAATCCAAACCAATCCAAACCAATCCAAACCAACCAAACCAATCCAAACCAACCAAACCAACCAAACCAATCCAAACCAATCCAAACCAATCCAAACCAACCCAAACCAATCCAAACCAATCCAAACCAATCCAAACCAACCAAACCAACCAAACCAATCCAAACCAATCCAAACCAATCCAAACCAATCCAAACCAATCCCAAACCAACCAAACCAACCAAACCAATCCCAAACCAATCCAAACCAATCCAAACCAATCCAAACCAACCAAACCAATCCAAACCAACCAAACCAACCAAACCAACCAAACCAATCCAAACCAATCCAAACCAATCCAAACCAATCCAAACCAATCCAAACCAATCCAAACCAATCCAAACCAATCCAAACCAACCAAACCAATCCAAACCAACCAAACCAATCCAAACCAATCCAAACCAATCCAAACCAATCCAAACCAATCCAAACCAATCCAAACCAATCCAAACCAATCCAAACCAATCCAAACCAACCAAACCAATCCAAACCAATCCAAACCAACCAAACCAACCAAACCAATCCAAACCAATCCCAAACCAATCCAAACCAATCCAAACCAATCCAAACCAACCAAACCAATCCAAACCAATCCAAACCAATCCAAACCAATCCAAACCAATCCAAACCAATCCAAACCAACCAAACCAATCCAAACCAATCCAAACCAACCAAACCAATCCAAACCAACCAAACCAACCAAACCAATCCAAACCAATCCAAACCAATCCAAACCAACCAAACCAATCCAAACCAACCAAACCAACCAAACCAATCCAAACCAATCCAAACCAATCCAAACCAATCCAACCAACCAAACCAATCCAAACCAATCCAAACCAACCAAACCAATCCAAACCAATCCAAACCAACCAATCCAAACCAATCCAAACCAACCAAACCAATCCAAACCAATCCAAACCAACCAAACCAATCCAAACCAATCCAAACCAATCCAAACCAACCAAACCAATCCAAACCAATCCAAACCAATCCAAACCAATCCAAACCAACCAAACCAATCCAAACCAACCAAACCAATCCAAACCAACCAAACCAATCCAAACCAACCAAACCAATCCAAACCAATCCAAACCAATCCAAACCAATCCAAACCAACCAAACCAATCCAAACCAACCAAACCAATCCAAACCAACCAAACCAATCCAAACCAACCAAACCAATCCAAACCAACCAAACCAATCCAAACCAATCCAAACCAACCAAACCAATCCAAACCAACCAAACCAACCAAACCAATCCAAACCAACCAAACCAATCCAAACCAACCAAACCAACCAAACCAATCCAAACCAATCCAAACCAACCAAACCAATCCAAACCAACCAAACCAATCCAAATCTAATCCAAACCACATCCAACCCTAACCAATCCAAACCATCCAAACCAATCCAAACCAATCCAAACCAATCCAATCCAAACCAATCCAAATCCAATCCAAACCAATCCAAACCAATCCAAACCAATCCAAACCAACCAAACCAATCCAAACCAACCAAACCAATCCAAACCCAATCCAAATGCAATCCAAACCAATCCAAACCAATCCAAACCAATCCAAACCAATCCAAACCAATCCAAACCAATCCAAACCAATCCAAACCAACCAAACCAATCCAAACCAATCCAAACCAATCCAAACCAATCCAAACCAATCCAAACCAATCCAAACCAATCCAAACCAATCCAAACCAACCAAACCAATCCAAACCAAACCAAACCAATCCAAACCAATCCAAACCAACCAAACCAACCAAACCAATCCAAACCAATCCAAACCAACCAAACCAACCAAACCAACCAAACCAACCAAACCAATCCAAACCAATCCAAACCAACCAAACGCAACCAAACCAATCCAAACCAATCCAAACCAATCCAAACCAATCCAAACCAATCCAAACCAACCAAACCAATCCAAACCAATCCAAACCAATCCAAACCAATCCAAACCAATCCAAACCAAACCAAACCAATCCAGATCCAACCAAACCAATCCAAACCAATCCAAACCAATCCAAACCAATCCAAACCAACCAAACCAATCCAAACCAATCCAAACCAATCCAAACCAATCCAAACCAATCCAAACCAACAAACCAACCAAACCAATCCAAACCAACCAAACCAATCCAAACCAATCCAAACCAATCCAAACCAACCAAACCAACCAAACCAATCCAAACCAATCCAAACCAATCCAAACCAATCCAAACCAATCCAAACCAACCAAACCAATCCAAACCAATCCAAACCAATCCAAACCAACCAAACCAACCAAACCAATCCAAACCAACCAAACCAATCCAAACCAATCCAAACCAATCCAAACCAACCAAACCAACCAAACCAATCCAAACCAACCAAACCAATCCAAACCAATCCAAACCAATCCAAACCAATCCAAACCAATCCAAACCAATCCAAACCAATCCAAATCTAATCCAACACACATCCAATCCTAATTCAATCCAAACCATTCCAAACCAATCCAAACCAATCCAACCAATCCAATCCAACCAATCCAAACCAATCCAAACCAACCCAAACCAATCCAAACCAATCCAAACCCCATCCAAACCAATCCAAACCAATCCAAACCAATCCAAACCAATCCAAACCCAACCAAACGCAATCCAACCAATCCAAACCAATCCAAACCAATCCAAACCAATCCAAACCAATCCAAACCAATCCAAACCAATCCAAACCAATCCAAACCAACCAAACCAATCCAAACCAACCAAACCAATCCAAACCAATCCAAACCAATCCAAACCAATCCAAACCAATCCAAACCAAACCAAACCAACCAGATCCAATCCAAACCAATCCAAACCAATCCAAACCAATCCAAACCAACCAAACCAATCCAAACCAATCCAAACCAATCCAAACCAATCCAAACCAATCCAAACCAATCCAAACCAATCCAAACCAATCCAAACCAATCCAAACGCAATCCAAACCAATCCAAACCAACCAAACCAATCCAAACCAATCCAAACCAATCCAAACCAATCCAAACCAATCCAAACCAACCAAACCAATCCAAACCAACCAAACCAATCCAAACCAATCCAAACCAATCCAAACCAATCCAAACCAATCCAAACCAATCCAAACCAAACCAAACCAATCCAGATCCAATCCAAACCAATCCAAACCAACTAAACCAATCCAAACCAATCCAAACCAATCCAACCAATCCAAACCAATCCAAACCAATCCAAACCAACCAAACCAATCCAAACCAATCCAAACCAACACAAACCAATCCAAACCAACCAAACCAATCCAAACCAATCCAATCCAAACCAACCAAACCAATCCAAACCAATCCAAACCAATCAAACCAATCCATATCCAATCCAAACCAATCCAAACCAATCCAAACCAATCCAAACCAATCCAAACCAATCCAAACCAATCCAAACCAATCCAAACCAATCCAAACCAATCCAAACCAATTCCAAACCAACTCCAAACCCAATCCAAATCCAATCCAAATCCAATCCAAATCCAAATCCAATCCAAATCCAATCCAAATCCAATCCAATCCTGCACACGAAAATAAACTTGACTCAACATCATGGTTTTAATACCAGAACAATGATTCAGAGTGTGGGTTCCCAAACCGTGTGTCGCGAAAGATAAAAGGTGATTCATACTTTCATTGGAAGATTAGGGTACAACAAATTTAAGAAGCCAATGGCCTTCTTTTGTTTGTTAAATACAATGAAATTTTTTTCCAAAAAAATTTCCAAATCTTACCCAAATGCAATCCAAAACTAAGCGGTGTTGAACTTCATTACTAAGAAGATTTAAGAACAACATAATAAATATGAGAAAATCCATGTTAATCCAAATTCAATATAAATCAAATCCAGCGCAACCAATCCAAACCAACCAAATCCAATCCAAACTAACCAAACCAATCCAACCAATCCAAACCAACCAAACCAATCCAAACCAATCCAAACCAACCAAACCAACCAAACCAATCCAAACCAATCCAAACCAACCAAACCAATCCAAACCAATCCAAACCAATCCAAACCAATCCAAACCAATCCAAACCAACCAAACCAATCCAAACCAATCCAAACCAACCAAACCAATCCAAACCAATCCAAACCAACCAAACCAACCAAACCAATCCAAACCAATCCAAACCAACCAAACCAATCCAAACCAACCAAACCAACCAAACCAATCCAAACCAACCAAACCAATCCAAACCAATCCAAACCAATCCAAACCAACCAAACCAATCCAAACCAACCAAACCAATCCAAACCAATCCAAACCAACCAAACCAATCCAAACCAACCAAACCAATCCAAACCAATCCAAACCAACCAAACCAACCAAACCAATCCAAACGCAATCCAAACCAATCCAAACCAATCCAAACCAATCCAAACCAACCAAACCAATCCAAACCAATCCAAACCAATCCAAACCAATCCAAACCAACCAAACCAATCCAAACCAACCAAACCAATCCAAACCAATCCAAACCAATCCAAACCAATCCAAACCAATCCAAACCAATCCAAACCAATCCAAACCAACCAAACCAATCCAAACCAATCCAAACCAATCCAAACCAATCCAAACCAACCAAACCAATCCAAACCAACCAAACCAATCCAAACCAACCAAACCAACCAAACCAATCCAAACCAACCAAACCAATCCAAACCAACCAAACCAATCCAAACCAACCAAACCAATCCAAACCAACCAAACCAATCCAAACCAACCAAACCAATCCAAACCAACCAAACCAATCCAAACCAACCAAACCAACCAAACCAACCAAACCAACCAAACCAACCAAACCAATCCAAACCAATCCAAATCTAATCCAAACCACATCCAATCCCAATTCATTCCAAACCATTCCAAACCAATCCAAACCAATCCAAACCAATCCCAAACCAATCCAATCCAAACCAATCCAAACCAATCCAAACCAATCCAAACCAATCCAAACCAATCCAAACCAATCCAAACCAATCCAAACGCAACCCAAACCAATCCAAACCAATCCAAACCAACCAAACCAATCCAAACCAATCCAAACCAATCCAAACCAATCCAAACCAATCCAAACCAATCCAAATCCAATCCAAACCAATCCAAACCAACCAAACCAATCCAAACCAATCCAAACCAACCAAACCAAACCAAACCAAACCAATCCAGATCCAATCCAAACCAATCCAAACCAACCCAAACCAATCCAAACCAATCCAAACCAACCAAACCAATCCAAACCAACCAAACCAATCCAACCCAAACCAATCCAAACCAACCAAACCAACCAAACCAATCCAAACCAACCCAAACCAATCCAATCCAAACCAATCCAAATCGAACCAAACCAATCCACATCCAATCCAAACCAATCCAAACCAACCAAACCAATCCAAACCAACCAAACCAATCCAAACCAACCAAACCAATCCAAACCAATCCAAACCAATCCAAACCAATCCAAACCAATCCAAACCAATCCAAACCAATCCAAACCAATCCAAACCAATCCAAACCAATCCAAACCCAATCCAAATGCAATCCCAAACCAATCCAAACCAATCCAAACCAATCCAAACCAATCCAAACCAATCCAAACCAATCCAAACCAATCCAAACCAATCCAAACCAATCCAAACCAATCCAAACCAATCCAAACCAATCCAAACCAACCAAACCAAACCAAACCAATCCAGATCCAATCCAAACCAATCCAAACCAACCCAAACCAACCAAACCAACCAAACCAACCAAACCAATCCAAACCAACCAAACCAATCCAAACCAACCAAACCAACCAAACCAATCCAAACCAATCCAAACCAATCCAAACCAATCCAAACGCAATCCAACCAATCCAAACCAACCAAACCAATCCAAACCAACCAAACCAACCAAACCAATCCAAACCAATCCAAACCAACCAAACCAATCCAAACCAATCCAAACCAATCCAAACCAATCCAAACCAACCAAACCAATCCAAACCAATCCAAACCAATCCAAACCAATCCAAACCAATCCAGATCCAATCCAAACCAACCAAACCAATCCCAAACCAATCCAAACCAACCAAACCAATCCAAACCAATCCAAACCAACCCAAACCAATCCAAACCAATCCAAACCAACCAAACCAATCCAAACCAACAAACCAATCCAAACCAATCCAAACCAACCAAACCAATCCAATCCAAACCAACCAAACCAATCCAAACCAATCCAAACCAATCAAACCAATCCACATCCAATCCAAACCAATCCAAACCAATCCAAACCAACCAAACCAATCCAAACCAACCAAACCAATCCAAACCAACCAAACCAATCCAAACCAATCCAAACCAATCCAAACCAATCCAAACCAACCAAACCAATCCAAACCAATCCAAACCAATCCAAACCAATCCAAACCAATCCAAACCAACCAAACCAATCCAAACCAATCCAAATCCAATCCAAATCCAATCCAAATCCAATCCAAATCCAATCCAAATCCAATCCAAATCCAATCCAAATCCAATCCAAATCCAATCCAAATCCAATCCAATCCTGCACACGAAAATAAACTTGACTCAACATCATGGTTTTAATACCAGAACAATGATTCAGAGTGTGGGTTCCCAAACCGTGTGTCGCGAAAGATAAAAGGTGATTCATACTTTCATTGGAAGATTAGGGTACAACAAATTTAAGAAGCCAATGGCCTTCTTTTGTTTGTTAAATACAATGAAATTTTTTTCCAAAAAAATTTCCAAATCTTACCCAAATGCAATCCAAAACCACGCGGCGTTGAACTTCATTACTAGGAAGATTTAAGAACAAAATCATTAATATGAGAAAATCCATGTTAATCCAAATTCAACATAAACCAAATCCAGCGCAACCAATCCAAATCTAATCCAAACCAATCCAAACCAATCCAACCAAACCAATCCAAACCAATCCAAACCAATCCCAAACCAATCCAAACCAATCCAAACCAATCCAAACCAATCCAAACCAATCCAAACCAATCCAAACCAATCCAAACCAATCCAAACCAATCCAAACCAATCCAAACCAATCCAAACCAATCCAAACCAATCCAAACCAATCCAAACCAATCCAAACCAACCAAACCAATCCAAACCAATCCAAACCAATCCAAACCAACCAAACCAATCCAAACCAATCCAAACCAATCCAAACCAACCAAACCAATCCAAACCAATCCAAACCAATCCAAACCAACCAAACCAATCCAAACCAATCCAAACCAACCAAACCAACCAAACCAACCAAACCAACCAAACCAATCCAAACCAATCCAAACCAATCCAAACCAACCAAACCAATCCAAACCAACCAAACCAATCCAAACCAATCCAAACCAACCAAACCAATCCAAACCAACCAAACCAATCCAAACCAATCCAAACCAACCAAACCAATCCAAACCAATCCAAACCAATCCAAACCAATCCAAACCAATCCAAACCAATCCAAACCAACCAAACCAATCCAAACCAATCCAAACCAATCCAAACCAACCAAACCAACCAAACCAATCCAAACCAACCAAACCAATCCAAACCAATCCAAACCAATCCAAACCAATCCAAACCAATCCAACCAATCCAAACCAATCCAAACCAACCAAACCAATCCAAACCAATCCAAACCAATCCAAACCAATCCAAACCAACCAAACCAATCCAAACCAATCCAAACCAATCCAAACCAATCCAAACCAATCCAAACCAATCCAAACCAATCCAACCAAACCAATCCAAACCAATCCAAACCAATCCAAACCAATCCAAACCAATCCAAACCAATCCAAACCAATCCAAACCAACCAAAACCAATCCAAACCAACCAAACCAACCAAACCAATCCAAACCAATCCAAACCAATCCAAACCAATCCAAACCAACCAAACCAATCCAAACCAACCAAACCAACCAAACCAATCCAAATCTAATCCAAACCACATCCAATCCTAACCAATCCAAACCATTCCAAATCCAATCCAAACCAACCAAACCAATCCAAACCAATCCAATCCAAACCAATCCAAACCAATCCAAACCAATCCAAACCAATCCAAACCAATCCAAACCAATCCAAACCAACCAAACGCAACCAAACCAATCCAAACCAACCAAACCAATCCAAACCAATCCAAACCAATCCAAACCAATCCAAACCAACCAAACCAATCCAAACCAACCAAACCAATCCAAACCAATCCAAACCAATCCAAACCAATCCAAACCAATCCAAACCAAACCAAACCAATCCAGATCCAAACCAAACCAATCCAAACCAACCAAACCAATCCAAACCAATCCAAACCAATCCAAACCAATCCAAACCAATCCAAACCAAACCAATCCAAACCAATCCAAACCAATCCAAACCAATCCAAACCAACCAAACCAATCCAAACCAATCCAAACCAATCCAATCCAAACCAATCCAAATCGAATCCAAACCAATCCATATCCAATCCAAACCAATCCAAACCAATCCAAACCAATCCAAACCAATTCAAATCCAATCCAAATCCAATCCAAATCCAATCCAAATCCAATCCAAATCCAATCCAAATCCAATCCAAATCCAATCCAAATCCAATCCAAATCCAATCCAATCCTGCACACGAAAATAAACTTGACTCATTATCATGGTTTTAATACCAGAACAATGATTCAGAGTGTGGGTTCCCAAACCGTGAGTCGCGAAAGATAAAAGGTGATTCATACTTTCATTGGAAGATTAGGGTACAACAAATTTAAGAAGCCAATGACCTTCTTTTGTTTGTTAAATACAATGAAATTTTTTTCCAAAAAAATTTCCAAATCTTACCCAAATGCAATCCAAAACTAAGCGGTGTTGAACTTCATTACTAAGAAGATTTAAGAACAACATAATAAATATGAGAAAATCCATGTTAATCCAAATTCAATATAAATCAAATCCAGCGCAAATTCAATCCAAATCTAATTCAAATCCAATCTAAATTCAATCCAATCAAATCCAATCCAAATCCAATCCAAATCCAATCCAAATCCAATCCAAATCCAATCCAAATCTAATCCAAATTCAATCCAAATCCAATCCAAATCCTAATCTCAATCCAATCCAAATCTAATGCAAATCCAATTCAATTCTAATGCAAATCCAATCCAATTCTAGAGCAAATCCAAACCAAAATCCGATCTAATACAAATCCAATTCAAAGCCAATCCAAATCCAATCCAAATCAATCTCAAATCCAATCCAAATCCGTACATTTAATCCAATTTTTAGTTTCGCAGTACACTATTAACCATTTGGCATCAAGTAGTTCTGCTAGCCAATAACTCCAAAGTTATCTTACGCATAATAAATTCAAACTTCCGAAAAGCTTTGTAAAAACCGGTAACATCGCCAAGTGGCTTCATGAAATCTTAATATGTTTTAATCAAAGTCAATGCTCGCTGGACTTTGAAATTTTCTAGATCGTAAACTATTTTCCGTTAGTCTTCCATACGAACCTTGTAGTTTGACAAACTACAAAACATTATTTTCAGTCATCTTTCAGACATGTCTTATAGTTTCCCAAACCACAAACCATTTCCACCGATCTTCCAGACGCGCATTGTAATTTTACAAACCACAAACCAATTTCTTACGGTCTTCCACGGTGAGGCTTTGATGTTCTTCAAACCACAAACCATTTTTCCAGAGGTCCACGACGTTAGGCATAAGTACGTTAGGTATAATGGACGTTAGGCATAATGAACGTTAGGCATAATTCTGCCTTCTTTATGTCATAGGCTGTTCTTTGGGTCATTTTGGGTCCGTTGTGCCTAACGTCCATTATGCCTAACGTACTTATGCCTAACGGGGTATACTCTTTTTCCAGCGGTCTTTCAGATGCGCCACCACAAACCATTTTCCGACGGTCTTCGAGACGCGTCTTGTGATTTAGCAAACCACAAACCATTTTCCGACGGTCTTGGAGACGCGTGTTGTGATTTAGCAAACCACAAAACATTTTCCGACGGTCTTCGAGACGCGTCTTGTGATTTAGCAAACCACAAACCGTTTTCTGATGGTCTTCGAGACGCGTCTTGTGATTTAGCAAACCACAAACTATTTTCCGACGGTCTTCGAGACGCGTCTTGTGATTTAGCAAACCACAAACCATTTTCCGACGGTCTTCGAGACGCGTCTTGTGATTTTGCAAACTGAAATATATCACTCGTCACAATTTAACCACTTGAATTGAACTCACCTCATGGAATCAGCGACAGGATCCAAAAAATAGACTGTCAGGATCGCCAAAATGTGTGGAAAGAAGAAAAGTCATGGCTTGCTGCCCGCCGATTGACACACTGATGTGGTAATCTATTAACACACGCTGAAGGCATTTTACTCAAACCCCACAACGCTCGCCCCCCCCCGCAAGGTCTTGCTTTGTAACCGTGCGTCTTACCGCACGGCTAAGGAAGGAGGGCGACATTGTATCAGTCGGATTGACATAACAAACTGAATCGACAAAGGAGCGGGACAACATTAGAGTAGGAATAACGGTTATTTTGAAGGACGAACAATCAAGTGACCAGTTGAAAGGTAGTGATTCTTACCATCATTTGTGTGCGTACTCTCTTTCTGGGGTATCGTAGAATTTTCATCAATGAGAAGGGTAATTTTTTCCACCGGTGGTCTTCGGTTGTCGCTGGATTCATGATCCAACAATTCAATTTAAAATTTTATGAAAATGAGGAAGGCTACCGAGTGCAAAGTATTTATTATAGAGTTAGATTATAGGTATACCTGCACAAATAAATCATTTATAATAGAGGGCCAAGTCAAATGTCGAATGGAAATTACAATAATTCATTTTCTGCACATCACATAGATAACATCGATAATGTGGTACTGATTACCAAACCAGCCTTGCTGTTGATATTCACCTGTTTTCCTTGTTGGATTCTTAATAACGGTCATCTTAATCAGTGTGATAAATGTAGGCATCGCCGGAGTGAATATCCATCTTGCCACCCTCCAAGGGCACGTACTGGACAACCTCGTCCGTGTTCTCTGTTAGCAGCTGCTTCAATTGATGCACTTCGTCGTCTCTTGCCAGAGCGCTCAGTTTATCCATCAGCTCGGGGTCTTCTTCGAGGGCCTGATCCAACACATCCCAAGAAATAAATTTTAGGTCCGATCCAAAGAATAGATCATCCGAGAGAATGTCAATGATGTGATGCAAATCCAATGGGCGTATTTTGTTGTAATGCTTGCCGTTCTCCGTGCGAGCATTACCCAGAGGATGCTTAGAGGAACGCATGATTCGTTCAAACCAGGATTCAGAAGAATCTTGAGGTACAGAATGCTCAGTCTAAATGAAAATAGAGAGCTTTATACGATAATGATATATTGAAATGATTTCCAAAGTACTTACGAAAGAACCACCACGTCTGCCGATCCTTGGTACGGTCTTCGATTGCTTCAAAAAGAAGTTTTCTAAATCTCCACGCTTTCCAACGCGAGGTACGGTTTTGGAAAGTTTTATGAAAAATCCTGAGTCGGCCGCTACCACCGAAAGAACTACCAATAGCAGGAGAATCTTCATTGTAGATATATACGACCGGCAAGTCTTGGTTATCACTACTAGCTTTGTTCGCTGACTGATTTATGTGACTATCAGTTACAGATCTCGAGTATTTATATGATAACATTACTTCGCGACTATGTGTGATAACCCGCATTTTTGGTATGCTAGAATTCAAATTATCCAATCCAATTTTGCATGTTAAGTGGTTGAAGAGGCGAATGCACTTTCATGACAGTTGTCAACTTGTAAATTTACAAAGCGCAATTCACATTTCAGGCCAAAAACGTGATCAAATGTTGTGGCTTTGTTTATAGAGATACAGACTATCTACACTAAGCATCTTGTTGTTTGAAAATAGTGAAGCAGGTTGAAAGGTTATTATAGTACATAGGGGAGCTGTTCCATATTCCATTTCACTGTGACGAGTTTATCTCTAAACAAAAGGAATGAAGAATTATTAATATTATCATAATTGCTTTTATTAGCGAGAATTTCGGCCCTTGGCCAGCTCATCTCGTAGGAATTAATTTTATAAGATCTTTTTACTATCATTAGGCCGTTACAAATATTCAATTAACTTTTTGTCCTACTGGTCTCCGAAAGCTCCCCCCCTCGACCTCGGGATAATAAAAAATAAATATTAAAATGAAAAAATAAAAAAAAACTCCTCGGATTTGTTAAAGAATGTTTTGAAAATCATCAAAATTATCCGAATTTTATTTTGTTGCCCTTTCAAAATATTATTTTTTGGCAAAAAAAATCCGAGGGGGGGGGGAGACAAAATAGATTTTAATTATTTGTATCAGCCTTACTAAAACATAATAAAAATAAAAACCGTTTCAAGTTACTTTTCATGATTATGGGTGCAATGCGATGAAGAACTTACGATTCGAAAAAAAGCTTGGCTCCCTCTTATTTTGAATGAGATGGCATGTCGGAGGTGAACAGGTTAAACAGCAGGGGCCCGAGGATACTACCTTGCGGGACGCCTGCGACGATGTCGTGCGCATTGGAAATCGCTCCGCTGATTGAGACCCGGAATGTCCTAGCCGACAGATAGTTGCAGATGATTTTCACTAGATAGCTGGGAAGATTGTAGCGATGTAGTTTGGGCACCAGACCATCATGCCATACATTGTCGAATGTCTTCTCGACATTGAGTAAGGCCATGGCGGATGTGTGAGAGACATGCTTGTTCCGTCTGAGGACGTTGGTAACTCGGGTCAGTTGGTATACGGTTGATCGACCACGTCGGAAACCAAACTGCTCATCGCGCAAGATGTTATGTTGTTCGGCAGACTCGAGTAGACGGTGGTAAATTGCTTTTTTAAACAGATTGGATAACCCTGAGAGAAGACTGATGGGACGATAGCTTTTTGAAAAAGAAGGATCCTGGGAAGGATCCTTCCTCTTGGCTTTCGCAGCCTTACAGGACGATGGGAAGATTGAAGATGAGCGAAAGGTGCTAGAAGAATGGAGCACTCATGTGTTTGAGCTCGAGATTTAGGATGCTGTCGAAGTCTGGGGCATTCATGTTTTTTTGATGATTTGATATAGGTTGTCAGTTCGCCAGCTGAGATCTACAACTCCTCAGAAAAGTTGTTTGGGCTCAGATGGATGTTGTTTGCAAGCTTGCTAACGGCTGCTTCATGTGGACTGATGATGTTTTGTCCAAGATTGCGTGAGCTGGCGAAATGGCGAGCTATTTCGGCTGCCTTCTTGAAGGAGTTATCAAGCGATCCTTAGAGTCATTGTTGTCTAGTGAGATCAAAGGTGGAATGGGCCGAGGCTTGGATTTTAGAATTTTAGTCAACTTCCAGAACGACTTACCCCCCGTAACGCTGGGCAGACACCTTTGTGTGGTGTGTTACGGTGTAAGATCTACCACGGTCACATTGTCAGCTACAGGCAAATCCTGATCCAACGAATACCTTCCCCAATATCCAGCTCCGTGGTACTTATGAGGGTGCCGCTGAGTCGGGGGCCTCTCGTTAAGTAAGTACTACATCAACACTTCCTTCCTCTCCCAAGTTACGGTGAAGATGGGCGTGGCCAGGAGTAGTAATCTTCATGCTTTTGTGATTTTTATCCTAGATTGAAATCAAGGACCACACCCACCTTGATTTCTGATAGCAATCTGAATAAGGATTTCAAAAGAAAAACATGTGTATCACTAGTGTCCAATCTACGAAGTACACCGTAACTATGCTATGCTATGCTTTAGTCAACTTCCAGAACGGCTTAGCACAGTCTGGGAGAGCGCGGATCTTATTGAAAACATCACTATTTCTGAGGTCCACCATTCTGGCTTGGATAATTTTAGTCATGCGATTGCACCGGGTCTTAAGCGCAGGCAGCCCAGTACATTGGTACTGCCTGCGAGTGTCATTACGCAAACGGATCAAATATCTGGTGAGTGTATCAATGATCAGGGTGTTGATTACCTGATGAGCCTTTGATACATTCTGCTCGCTGGCTAGGGAGAGCGCCTCCTGGATGGCGTGCAGCTGCTCGTTGACGTCTTCGGATGACACCGGATGCCGCTGGTAATCGATGTTCTCGTCCACGCACCGTTGAAACCGACCCCAGTCGACTTGGTGATAGTTTCGCCGGGTTAGCTCGTGCCGATTCACCGAAGTTCCAACTTCCGCCACCACCGGATAGTGGTCCGAGCTGAGTTCCTGGAAGACGACCGGCTGGGAGACGTGACCGTTCATGTTCGTGATGAAGATGTCGAGTGTTGCATGGGCTCCGGACCGTGTCAACCGGGTAGGGCTGTCAGGGCTCAGGACAGTGTTTCCCCACGATTGGTGCTTTGCGTTAAGATCTCCAATGATGATGAACTGCCCCTGCCGCCGAGTGAGCTTCACTATATCCCTCCGTAGTTCGGCCGACGTGCCTTCGTCAAATTTGGCTTGTGAGGGACAGTAAGCCACGATGTGGTGACTTCCACTCCAATCAATGGCTTCCATGATGTTAAGCTTAAAATCCGGCAGCAGGCGGCAGGCGATGTTGCATCGCAAGGCGATTGCCACTCCTCCCCCTCTGGAACTTGTTCGATCAAACCTCACCAGTCTAAAACCCGGAATTGTTGCGCTTACCTCGGGCTTCAGGGGAGTTTCGGTGATTAACGCCGCGTCAATCTCCTTCTCCTGAAGGAAATAGCTGAGCTGGACGATTTTGCTCTTGAGCGAGCAAGCATTCCAATTTACCAGACCCAACCTAGTAGCCATTTTCAATTACGAAAAGGCCCAGAGTGTAATTCTGGTCGAACCGGGATCTGCAGCTTCGAAACCGAGCCGCAAGTTGGCTGAATATCGGAGCCAGCTATCCCGGGGTGTAGAGCGGAGCGGAATCCTCCGGGGATAGAGAGTGCTCATCTTGATGCTGGCGGGGAGGAAGCGGCGGCCATTCGCTGGTGGACGGGCTGGGTGTTGCTTGGCTTGGCTTGACTTCCGGTGGGACCGAGGCAGCAGCAGCTGCGAGTCTTCTTTGCGGTTGCAGCGCACTATGGGGAATCAGGTGGCCGAAAATAAAAAAATCTACTTTCTCTGATTCGTAATTCAAGTTGACCTACTAAATGCTAATGCTTTGGAGCATTAAACCCCAGCATATCAGCACTCTAAGCCATATGGTTATCAAGATATAGGCATTAGAGCCAGACACTTTTTAGTTCTTGAAAGATCAATGCATTATTCAACTGTCAATATCTTCGGCTACAGTAGCTCTTTTCCAACTCTTTAAAAAGTTTCTGAAAGCTTGTTTCATGGACTTGCGAAGAACGGGTTAGTTATGGGAAAATAGGTAGTAAAACATCCGAAAATGACCCGAAGAAAAAAATTTTTTTTTTTTCATACAGGAAGTTCTATACAAAAAAAGTTTCTCAAAGTTTCGCTTAGCGACTACCACTTCAACTTTCTTTGGACCTCCCAGAAGGCATTAAAACAAATTCCAGCTGCTTATGGCTGCAAATCTGCGATTCCGATCACTTTTTCGAAAAAAAATCATTAATTTTAAAACATTAAATGCAATTATTCTCATAATACATGGCAGACTGTGATGGGCTGGATACAAATCCCATGCGTATGACAAAAGAGCATCAAGAACAGTTAAAATAGAGATAGTAGATAACACGGAAAGTGTCGTAGGCTTCGTGGTAGGCCGTGTACACGATAGCTTATGCAGCTATATGATATTCCATTTGGCGTAGGCTCACCAAGAGGAGGCAACTCATTATCTATCAAGTATCAAGCAAATAAATATGAAAAAAAAAAACAATATACTCTTGAGGGTTACGAAAATACTCTAGCTTCATTTGAAATTATTTCATAAAAAGTAAAATTTTGATATTAATTAAAATCCAATATGTGAATACAAGAAGCAAAAATGTCTGTACCTAAGGACATCTTTCGATAATTATTGGTATGTACCTAGGTGAAATAAATAAACAGATCATTTATGAATGTCTATCTGAGTGCATAGTGAGCTGTGATTGCGAAGGTAAATCGTGTGAAGTGTTTGTACTTATTATTTGGTGAATCATGAATTATAGGCAACTCATTGAAGTATTTAGAGCTCACGAGGGACGTCAGGTAGATCGCGTTGAAAAAGCTTTGGAATATATCTGCCAAAGCTTCGCTGTGGATAAACAAAAAAAGAGTCAACTCCATACAAAATTTAAAAATCTGCATTTGAAATTTGAAAAAAATTGCAGGCCGCATCCCGGTCCAAAACTTACTTTGACTCATATTATGAGGAATGGCTTGACACAGAATTTGAATTAGAAGAATTTTATCATGCTGAGCCAGAGCCAGTGGCTTCAACATCTCGTGGAAGGCCATCAAAAAATTTTGAGGATTTAAGTGAGCGTACGAAGCGCAGAAGAATTAATGACTAGCTAAAAAACAGACGAGCACTTAAAAAAAGTCGGACTCATCATGCCAGGAAAGCCTCAAGAGAAGAAAATTTACATGACGTTTTCATTCGTGCTATGAACTCGTCGGATCCTTTGATAAGCTCCCTCAACTTAGGTAAGCGACTTCAAAATAAATCTAATCTGGAATATCCAGAAGATGTTCAAAGTTTTTTAGTGACTGAAACTTCTTGCAATACAACAGATTCGAGTACAGAAAAATATACCATAGCAGATATTTTAATTGATCTTGAAGAAATGAATGATGATTTTGTTGAGGATGTTCATGTACATAATGAATAAATAAATGTTGTTGCAGTATACTTATATATCTTGAAGCTTTTATTGCATGGAGTTCGTTTAGCTTCAATAGAGCTTTATATTGTATTCCCTTTACTTGTTTTACGGGTTAAGAGCCTGAACCAATCTGAAAAATCCTACAAAGACAACCTGTTACGTATGTAGATGCAATGGCCTGTATTTGACGGAGTCCTTGTGCAACTTAGAACATCTGTACAACTCAATTCACATAAAAACAGTATACAATTTTCTAGTTTGAACTCTACAGGTCTGCGCTGCAATAAAATACACATCTATAGACTGCTGTGTACATGAGACATTCGTAGACAAAAGGGATATATTCCATAGAGATCAAAGGTCTGTATTCCAGGGAGTTTGGAGACCTTAGAAGTAATAACGACCTGCAAAACAAGTATTTCACATCTTTTAGACAATAATCTACCATATAAGTGTGAAATATTTCAGAAATGAAATGAAAATATTTTCGGCCACCTACTTGTATGGAGCCGCCCCATAGTGCAGCGGCGGAGTTCCGGGATTGCCCGTCGTGGAAGCGGGATTGTCGGGAAGTTTCGTTCGTCGAGCAATGGGTTCGGGATGGACGATTTTTTATGGAAGATTTCTTGCGGATTTCGTAGAACTCCGCGCGTTTCGGGCAGGCCTCCGTGGTGGCCGGATGATTTTGCCCACAGTTGGCACACTTGGGGTCAGCCTCTTCCGTTTGCTCGCATTCGTCGATGCTGTGGTCACCGCCGCACCGGGTGCATCGTGCGTTCATGAAACAGTTCCGCGTGCCATGACCGAAGCGGAGACAGTTCATGCACTGCGTGACGTCACGATGCACGGGCTTGTACTTTGTCCACTCGACGACAGTGCTGTTGATGGCCTTGATTTGCTTGAGGTCCTTCATCGTGCTAGTACCGTGCTCCTGGTGCACCAGGTAGAGCTGACCACGGTAGGCCCGGGAAGTGTCATGCCGGCGGATTTTGTAAATGTTGACCGGCTTCAGACCACTTTCCTCCAGAGCTTCTATCAGCTCCTTTTCGTCCACTTCGTCGTGGCTACGCAGCACGACTTTGATGGGTTTCCTGCCGGGAACATCGTGGGTGTAAAACTGGAACCGTTTCGCATTCAGGTACTCCAGCACCTTGTCGAAGTGAGACCTTCCCTCGGTCATTAACTTCACACCTTCGACGCACAGTCGAAAGGTGCACTTCAGGCCCCGGGCGATCAGTTTCCGGAGGTCGGGGCGAAGATCTGACGGGTCCCCTTTCACGAAAATCGGCGAGCACTTCTCCTTCCGCTCTGGTGATTTATCGTGGAACAGGGGCTGTTGCTTCTTCCGTTTTTTCGTGGTACCCAGCAGATTGCCGGCGTCGTCATCCTTGAGCGAGGAGTACTTGTTGCTCAAGAGAAGCTTCGCACTTCCCTCGTCGGGAGCAACCTCCTTCGACGGACGCTTTCGCGTTTTATTGGTGACCGAATTGGCCGTGGTATCTCCCATGACGGGTCCGGGAGAAAATAGCGTTAACGCCACGAAGTGGATACGTAAAAACAGCGAGCGAGAAAAAATGCGCGAGCAAAAAGCACGTCCGTACGCGCTACTGTCACAAACTGGAATGATCGAGCTCCGTGCGTGTCTGCTCTCTCTTTCAATCCACTCAAAGTAGGGTTCTTCTTGATGCGACTACTCAATTTATTTTCCCTTTCACTCAATTCCGCCCTTGCGTGGAAGAAGTCAAAAGTCAGTAAAATGCGATAAAATCCGGTGAATACTTTACCTTCACTCCCGTGTTCGATTTTCACCCACTATGAAGTTTCACCAACTCAAATTTATGTTATTTTCACTCAACCGGGACTATGGTGAAAACAACTCAAATTTGGCTTCTTCCACGGTACACGGTTTGTAATACCGTTCATGAGACAGAGTGAGAAAATTACCTACTATCGACTATCGAGTTAAAAATTTGAACTTTCAAAATAGAGTTTGTTAACAGAGCTACCGTCGAGTTGGTCACCCTAGAACAACCGATTCTACCGCTTGACTGACTCACTACCAATGTGTCACATCGATAGGCTGTCAACGGTGAAATGACGAACGAAGATTATACCAAGCTAAACGTGGGAGAAAGTTATAAATATTGTTAAAATACTTACCTATTTGTACTTAATCTAATTTGTCACTTGACTAGTTTCCTTAACCTAATTAAAAGCTAGTGAAGGTGAGTTTACTGAATTTTAAAGGCAATATTAAAGCTATAGTGAACTATATTTTGACATCATCTATTAGGACCAATTAATAACCTTAAAGTTGGGCAGTAAACAAAGGCTATAAACGTTCAAAGGGTCACTGAAATGTAAGTTCTATTAAAAACCTAATTATCCATCACTATAACTAACAATTGTTTTGCAGTTTTGAAACAATAAATATTCGCTACAGAAGTCAGTGTGCCGTCTTTTGTTCCTGTGTCTGTGGCTAGTGTCGCCAGTCGATCTTCGGCGAACTTAGCAGAGGGTATGCAACGTCTGCAAGAACGACACGAGTTGGAAAGACAGCGAGTAGAAATAGAACTAGAAAAGAAATACATACACGAGCAACGGAAGCTGTTGGAAGCTTCAATTGCGGCCGAAGAGGAGAGAAGAAGCCAGGTGAGTCGCACAGATAACCGAACGAGGGTCCGAGATTGGATCGAGAGCGCGGATGCGGAACCAAGCCCAGCAGCACAAGCGATTCAGCAGCAAATCTCCGATCAAAACCAGACGGATTCAAACGCAGTAGGTGCTAATAAGGAACTACCTTCGGGGCTTCCGTCAGATATGGACATCCAACCACACAGTTCTCCCCTTCGAGATAAAACTATACCTGCATTTGATACTTCCGTCGATATCAGTGTTCTTCAACCAGAGTCGTCTGGTGATTCCCAAGGAGATTTAAAACATCGAAAAGCCATGAGTATGATCCGGAAATTGCGAATCAGATTGGAGCGCTGCTTGCAGTTAGCCGATTTGCAGCAGCAATTGGAATTATGCAGAGAGGAGATCGAGGAAATCCATTCAACCGTACACCGTTTATCGACAGCACCACCAGATGCCCAGGCCGAAGCGTGTGAAGTTAATGAAACTGATGCAAATCAAGATAAACACCTTAAGGAATCAATACCTAGTATGCTAGGAGCTATTCCCAAGCAACGTGCGTCAGTGGTTCCCTCAGGTAAGTGTCACGCCTCAGAAATCCGAACCGATAAAATGTTCAAAGACAAAATCTCTCAATTCAAACAAAATTCAACTATGCAAATTAGGGTGGTCGGTATTGGCCATTTTTGTCAAATACGGTATTCGGTATTTGCTGGAGTCAATACCGGTAATACCGGTAGAATACCGGTTTTTGTGAAAATTTCAGGTAGTAAAAGAAAAACTTTCGATTTGGACTTTTGGATGAAAAGCAAAATTTATTGACAAACTTCAAATTTAAAATCATTGCTTGTTGAGCTGGGCGAAGCGAATCTTAAGTAAACATTAAGTGTGCGACTCATCTTCCAATCCGCATTGGAATTTGTTTGCAATGTTTGCAACTACTGAGAATGCCCTCTCTGGTTCAACCGAAGTAGGACGAATGGTTCCAAGACTATAGAAAATCAGTGTCAAATACTTGCCCTTTATCCCTTCCGATTCATTGTAGGAGAATTCCTCACGGATTGTATGCAAGGATCCTGGCATTAACGTATTTGCCACCAGCAACGTAAGTGTTTTGCTCTCCTACAGTCTCTTGACTACTTGTTCTTTAACCGATAAACCAGAAAAAAAATCCATAGAGGCATCTTCTTCGTACCAATCGTCAGGTATGATCGTTGTCTCTGTTTCAACGATTGCATCAGGAATCATAAGACGCTTCAAGATCCCGTACGCTTGCTTAATCAAATTAGCTTTGGATGTCTCGAAGAAAATGCCAAAATCATTTCTGAATAATTGCTTCACGGCATAATTATTCAAAAAGAAAAAGATCGGCGTATTTGAATCGTCTCTCATGGATTTATTCCTAAAAAGTTGAAAGCATCGAAATAGTGGCTTGATTTGATAATTGTTCCTACGTAAATTGGAACGCTACGTCCGAATTCAGAACGGACATATTTTTGCAGAAAATCGTTTTTCACAGGTGGTCTCCGGAAAAGAACTACTTTTTTACAATTTCATACATTGCGGGAAAATTCTCGACGATATCAACAATGTTCATTGAAAAAAAAGTCATTCGCAGTGACAGATGGCTAAGATAATAAAGCAACAGGTATGATTAATGACGATGTTGATCGATTTTTGTTGTAGCGTAAACTTCGTCCATGATGCTTACTTGGGCAAAGTTACTCATGCGCGCATTTAATTGATGTATTTTATGAGTCTTTACTGCTTGTTACTGAATATTTGTCCCATCTATGCTGGATTTTCTGTTTATATGGGACAGATATGCGATTACAGGCAGTTGAGTTGATAAAAGTATGTCAAAATTATTCGAGATTTTTTATACTGACAGCAAAATTGGAAATACCGAAAATACCGGTATTTTCCGTCTCTAATACCGGTATTTTCGGTACCCAAAATTGGCCGGTAATACCGGTATTACCGGTTTCGGTACTACCGGTTAGACCACCCTAATGCAAATTCGTTCAAATGAGCAGCAGCGCTTAACTCACGTGCGCTCTAGTCGAATAAACTATATTATATCAGAAAAACAGACTTTTAGTCAAAATACAGTTATCCCTTCCCCAATCACCCAGCAAGCACCCCTACATCAGCACTCAGTGCAAAACTTTTCAAAGAAGCAGTCTTAGGTGCAGAAGATGGTGCTCAACTCATCGGTCCAACCGATTGAAGCGCAGCAGCCATCTGGACAGCAGTTTGCAGTGCAGCAGCCACAGAGACGGGACGCAGTGTATCAGCCGTTATTCCAGCAGTTTGCAACGCAGCAGCCATCAATGCAGCAGCAACAAGTGCAGGAATCAGTGCATCAGTCATTAGTCCAGCGGTTTGTAGAGCAGCAGCCATTTATGCAGCAGCCACAAGTGCAGGAATTAGTGCATCAGCCCTCTTTTCAGCAGCCATCAGCGCAGCAGCCACAAGTGCAGGAATCAGTGCAACAGCCCTGGGCACAGCAGTGTGCAGTGCAGCAGCAACAAGTGCAGAAAACAGTGCATCAACCCTCGGCTCAGCAGTTTGCAGCGCGGCAGCCATTCAGGCAGCAGCCACAGGTGCAGAAATCAGTGTATCAACCATCAGTTCAGCGGTTTGTCGAGCAGCAGCCGTCCATGCAGCAGCCACAGGTACAGGAGGCGATGTGTCAACCCTTATTCCAGCAGTTTGCAGTGCAGCAATCTTCGATCTTTGCAGTGCAGTGCAGCAATCTTCGATAATCTTTGAACCTGACGTTTTTAGAGCAGCAACATCAGGAGCAGGAAACTTCAAATCAGCAGTATGTTGTGCAGCTGCCTTTAATGCAGCAAGCTCCTAAATACCAACAACATTCTCCTACTGGTGGTAACCAGGTTGGTTTTCAAGCTCAATCACTAAACCTGAATGATCAAGAGGGAGCAGCAGAGCCACAGCCTACCCAGCAGCAGTTAACATCTCGCCAGTCTTTAGCCCGAGATCTTCCAACATTCACTGGGGAACCGGCGGAATGGCCGATATTCATTTCCAATTTCGAGTATACTACGAGAACCTGCGGATATACTAACGGGGAGAACATGGTAAGACTCCAAAGATGCCTGCGAGGTCGTGCGCTAGACGGCGTTCGAAGTCGCTTAGTGTTTCCGGCGGTGGTCCCACAAGTGATAGAAGCTCTACGGATGAGGTACGGACGCCCAGAGTTATTGATTGATGCTTTACTACAGAAGGTTAGAACGATGCCTGTTGTTCGAGGAGATAAGTTAGAAGCCCTTATCGAGTATGGAATGGCCGTGCAAGAGTTGTGTGATCACATAGAAGCAGCGAACGAAAGAGCGCATTTGTCAAATCCTACTCTACGTCAAGAGCTAGTAGGAAAACTATCCGCGGACCAGAAACTAATGTGGGCGGGTTACAAAATACAAGCGTGAACGTGCTGTGGTAGATCTAAAAACATTCAGCGAATACATGACTGGTGTTGTGCATGATGCTTCAAGTGTTGTATTGTACAAATCGGATTCCGGGAAAACCACTGGCACTGGACTTGAGAAAACGAAAGCCTATGTAAACTGGCATGGGTCCAATGCTGACAGGTCATCCACTTCGATTGTAACGCAACAGAAGCCCAATGTTTGCCTACATTGTGACAAAGAAGCATCATTTAAAGCACTTTCCGTAGATGATCGATGGCGAAGAATACGAGTATTGAACGTGTGTCAAATTTGCCTTTTTGCTCATGGAAGAAGAGCCTGCCGAAGTAACAACAAGTGCAACGTAAGTGGATGCCAATTTAAGCACCATCCACTGCTACATGGAAAGTCAACGACTCCAACAACACAAGTTATCAACAGTCACACTCATCGACTCATTTGTTTGGTATTGTTTCGGATTATACCCGTGACATTGTACGGAAAGTCGGGAAGTGTAAATACATTTGCCTTCCTGGACGAAGGCTCATCCTCGACACTTATCACCAGTGACTTGGTGGCTCAGCTCGGCTTAGTAGGTGAGCTACAACCAGTCTGCTTAAGATGGACTGGGAATACGTCGCGTGTTGAGAAAAAATCACAGACGGTGACTATCACAATATCTGGACAAAAGGCGAAGCGCTGTTACAAACTAATAGACGCCCATACGGTGGAGAACTTGAATTTACCGGTTCAATCGTTCCAGGAAGAAGAAGCGGTGACGAAGTTTGCCCATTTAAAGCATTTGCCGATCCAAAGCTATCGCAACGCCAGGCCGGAGGTCATGATTGGCGTTGATAACCTTAAACTTGCTGTACCATTAAAAACAAGAGAAGGGAATGAATCGGGACCAGTGGCAGCGAAAACACGGCTGGGATGGTGCATGTATGGCCGACAAAACGCAGGTGTGAATGAAACATTTAATTTTCACATTTGCGAGTGCAGGAAAGACGACATTTTGCATGAAACTGTAAAACAGTTTTTCGCAGTGGAAGAAAATGAAATTAAGCAACCTGTCGACACATGTAGCGCAGAGGATGAACGAGCACGAGAATTACTAGAAAAAACAACGAAGCGAGTCGGTAAGCGCTTCGAAACAGGCCTACACTGGTGGAAATAAGTATAAAGACAAGCTCGGTTTACATACAAAATAGCCATATTGGGAAGTCAATATCTCGATTCTTAGCGATTCGATTGGGCTGATTTTTTGCCTACAAGCCTAAAATGACTTGAATTTTTATTCAATGATAGTTACATTTATGCATATATTCTGGTTATACACGTTTCTGTTGGAAATAATTATAAAGACAGTTCCGTTGTATGGAGCTCCATATAAAATAGTGGTGTCTTTATAATTATTTCCAGATTTTGAGGTCAAAATCAACAGAGATGTATACAATTTACTCAAAGATCGAAAGTTCAAGTTAAAAACAGGTGCCTAGTAAAAATTCAGCCAAATCGAATCGCTACGAATCGAGATATCGATACTCAATCATGATGAAAATGTATGAAAATCATGCTTGTCTTTATACTTATTTCCGGCGGTATATTATGGAAAAATGACGAAGTGGAGTTTCCAGACAGCTACAGCATGGCTCTGCAAAGACATCAGTGTCTTCAACGTAGAATGCAGAAGAATCCGATACTACGAGAGAACATTAGCCGTCAAATACAGGAATACGTAGAGAAAGGCTACGCTCATCGGGCGACGCCCGCAGATTTGGAGAACGCGAATCCCAGAAAAGTTTGGTTCTTACCGCTGGGAGCAGTTACGAATCCAAACAAACCTGGGAAAGTGCGGCTTGTATGGGATGCGGCAGCAAAAGTTTCGGGTGTATCGCTAAATAGCGCATTGTTGAAAGGGCTGGACCAGTTGACGCTTCTGCCAACCGTATGGTTTCGTTTCTGTCTGTACGCTGTGGCAGTTAGTGCAGATATAGAGCAAATGTTCCATCAATTGGGTATTCTTCCAGCTGATAGGAATTCACTGCGCTTCCTATGGAGAGAAACGCCAGATAGACCAGTAGAGATCTACGTCATGGACGTTGCTACGTTCGGCGCAACGTGCTCGCCTGCATCTGCGCAGTAGTCAAAAACCTAAATGCTGAAGAACACATTCAGCAATACCCTAGGGCTGTCGAAGGAATACTGAAAAGCCACTATGTCGACGACTATCTCGACAGTTTCGGTACTGAAAGGGAAGCTGTGGACATATCAGCAGCGGTTACTAATCGAACCTAATTATCATAATGGTGGATTCCATCTACGAAATTAGAGGTCGAACAGTGGTTAGGTTATGAAGGAACTAGGGGAATCAGCAACGATAGTCAGCAAGAACCTATGCCTAGAATCTGGCGAACGAGTAGACCGACCGCGTGCTTGGAATGCTATGGACATCAAGTTCTAATAAATTGAGCTTCTCCGCCCGCCTGAGTGAGGAGGTGAGGAATCTACTGGTCGACGGTTCTCGAACGACAAAACGGCAAGTACTGCGGTGCGTCATGTCATTGTTTGATCCTCTTGGATTACTTGCGCTGTTCATCATTCACGGAAAAGTGTTGATCCAGGATTTGTGGCGAGCTCAAACCGAGTGGGATGAAGCCGTGAGGAAACTCTAGCGGAGCGAAACCAGCTGCAGTCAACACAGTTGATTTGCGAAAGAACTTGCGGGACACGTGGGAAGTAATTCAACGTCAGCTTGATAAATTTTGGGAACGATTCTTGGTGGAGTATTTGCCAGTCATTAGAAGACAACCAAAATGGTCCAGTGAAACTAGGTCCTTGAGGGTCGAAGATCTTGTACTGGTTGTAGACGGTGGCCGGCGTAGTGAGTGGGTACGAGGCAAGGTATTGCAGGTCTTCGAAGGAGCTGATGGCCGAGTCCGCCAAGCCGTCTTTTGTTTCTGTCGTCAACAGAGTTATTTTAACTTTTTTTAGGTTCATCATTTAGGTTTAACTTTTTTTAGGCTAGCATCTGATCAAAACAAACACGAGTTGACGACGAAGCTGCCAACCGAGTGTCGATGCAAGTGATAGTAATATGAAGATTACTGTGCCCCGGAAACTTACGCTAAAATCACCTAAAATCATTAACCTATGTTTCCCTCATATTACCTTCGTCGATCAGTTTTTGAATTCAAACCAAATTCCATTTGAATTTTTAGGCGTTAGCTCTAAGTTTTATCAATGTTAGATGGCCATATTCTTCAACTAAACGTTGCTTTTCATATATGGAAGGTCCCAAGGTTGGACCTGAGGGTGGCTGTTTTCAGTCTCCTCATCCTTTCAAGTGTCCCTTGCCTTGATTCTTACAACCTGAGACCTTATGATGATTGAAGTGCTGATCCATATATCTAAATTCACATAAATTAGGACAGAAAAGAGAGAAGCACTTTAGATCATCATGTCGAATCATGGACGATTTTCTGGGCCAAGACTCGCACTTTGAATTTTGATTTGAATCAAACATTAGTTTTGCGAATAATAGAAAACACATTTTTAGCCGCTCTGTAGAGTTTCCATTTCCCGGCCATTTTCGTTGTCCCGGGATTCGGGATAAACTTGTTCGTATATCCCGGGAAATCCCGGGATCCCGGGAATTTTCGATGTTTCCTTAGAAAACTTATTTTTTATTTAAAAACGATTTAATTCAATGTTCAGGTGTAAAGTTCATATTTTAGAAAGGCCAAATAATACAGATTTCAAATTGGAACTCAATTCAATTCTAATTTGAATCGATTCTTTCGAAAAAAAAACGACTTCAAGAAGCGAATAATATTCACGTTTATCTCGGAAGGTAGAGTACCCTTTTGGAATATATGATCGCCGAGTCCAAGAAGAAGGGTTCGCTGGCGGTTGAAGTCGGCTTGACTGTTTGCATTGTTTTGAATATGCATTGGGTTTAGACAGTTGCTGGGATTGCATTCAATACCCTAGTGACGAAAGATGGAAGATGCGCAGTAGTATCGTACTGGGTCCATAACCTATTGGATATATGGGAGCCCCCTCACAAAGAAAACACAATACTAGAGTATCCTCCAGCCCATGGCAGGCTACTAATTGATACTTTGCCAAGAGCTTTTGCCAAACTCTTCCTAATCTTGAACAGATCGCTTCCTAATCTTGATGTTAATCGTTAATTTATCGTTATCGCCGATAAAGTTAATTGTGTTAAGGCGAAGCTGTAGCAAGGCGATCATCAGCTAATGTACACAACCTCACTGTAGACGGTAGATTGGTAGGAAGCAGGCGCCAAATAGATGTAGCTGATCTTGTACTGTAGATACTTGTCGTTTAATTAATAGAGAGCTGTACTGCCGCTAACCGCAAGTATATGTATATACCGCATATATATGGACGCCATATCCAGATAAGTCTGACTTGCGGTTAACGGCATTGTAGCTGCTGGAAAAAGTATCAGTCAGTAGCCCTCCATTGAGTGGTATAGGGCAGCGGTTCTCAACCTGGGGTACATGTACCCCTGGGGGTACCTTCGCCGGGCCCAGGGGGTACCTCGGACAAAAATGCATAATGGCGGATTTTATGCAGTTTTAATCAAAATTTATTGATTAAGTTCTGATACATGTAATATATGTTCTGATATATGTATAGAACAGAACGATGAATGAACAAATTTTTAAAAACTTCTATGCAATCCATCTGTTCGAAACAAAATGGTGAATGATATGTTAAAGAATATGCTTCTGAGTCTACACGTTCGAAAACCTCCATTTGAGAGAAATGAAGGCTTTTTCCGAAAAGCTCAGTTGCTTCGTTGCAAGAGGATTTGAGCCATCCTTCTACGCTGCTCGAGCGCTTCTTTTAATCAGCCCGGAAGACTTCTTTCAATAGGATCAGAGGATTCCTTTCAAGAGGATTGAAAGCCTCCTTTCAAAATATCCGGAAACCTACTATCAAGAGGTTCAGAGGCCTCCTTTCAAGAGGCCGGGAAGCCCCCTTTTAGGAAGCCCGGAAGCCTCTTTTCAAAAGTCTGGGAAGCCTCTTTTTAAGAGGTTCGAATCCGTCTTTCAAAAGGCCCGGAAGTTTCCTTTCAAGAGGCCCAGAAGCCTCCTTTCAAGAGGCCCGGAAGCCTCCTTTTAAGAGGCCCGGAAGCCTCCTTTCAAGAGGCCCGGAAGCCTCCTTTCAAGAGGCCCGGAAGCCTCCTTTCAAGAGGCCCGGAAGCCTCCTTTCAAGAGGCCCGGAAGCCTCCTTTCAAGAGGCCCGGAAGCCTCCTTTCAAGAGGCCCAGAAGCCTCCTTTCAAGAGAGCCGGAAGCCTCCTTTTAGGAAGCCCGGAAGCCTCTTTTCAAAAGTCTCGGAAGCCTTTTTAAGAGGTTCGAATCCGTCTTTCAAGAGGCCCAGAAGCCTCCTTTCAAGAGGCCCGGAAGCCTCCTTTTAAGAGGCCCGGAAGCCTCCTTTCAAGAGGCCCGGAAGCCTCCTTTCAAGAGGCTCGGAAGCCTCCTTTCAAGAGGCCCGGAAGCCTCCTATCAAGAGGCCCGGAAGCCTCCTTTCAAGAGGTCCGGAAGCCTCCTTTCAAGAGGCCCGGAAGCCTCCTTTCAAGAGGCCCGGAAGCCTCCTTTCAAGAGGCCCGGAAGCCTCTTTCAAGAGGCCCGGAAGCCTCTTTCAAGAGGCCCGGAAGCCTCTTTTCAAGAGGCCCGGAAGCCTCTTTCAAGAGGCCCGGAAGCCTCCTTTCAAGAGGCCCGGAAGCCTCCTTTCAAGAGGCCCGGAAGCCTCCTTTCAAGAGGCCCGGAAGCCTCCTTTCAAGAGGCCCGGAAGCCTCCTTTCAAGAGGCCCAGAAGCCTCCTTTCAAGAGGCCCGGAAGCCTCCTTTCAAGAGGCACGAAGCCTCCTTTCAAGAGGCCCGGAAGCCTTCTTTAAAGAGGCCCGGAAGCCTCCTTTCAAGAGGCCAGAAGCCTCCTTTCAAGAGGCCCGGAAGCCTCCTTTCAAGAGGCCCGGAAGCCTCCTTTCAAGAGGCCAAGAAGCCTCCTTTCAAGAGGCCCGGAAGCCTCCTTTCAAGAGGCCCGGAAGCCTCCTTTCAAGAGGCCCGAAACCTCCTTTCAAGAGACCCGAAGCCCCCTTTCAAGAGGCCCGGAAGCCTCCTTTCAAGAGGCCCGGAAGCCTCCTTTCAAGAGGCCCGGAAGCCTCCTTTCAAGAGGCCCGGAAGCCTCCTTTCAAGAGGCCTGGAAGCCTCCTTTCAAGAGGCCCGGAAGCCTCCTTTCAAGAGGCCCGGAAGCCTCCTTTCAAGAGGCCAGGAAGCCTCCTTTCAAGAGGCCCGGAAGCCTCCTTTCAAGAGGCCCGGAAGCCTCCTTTCAAGAGGCCCGGAAGCCTCCTTTCAAGAGGCCCGGAAGCCTCCTTTCAAGAGGCCCGGAAGCCTCCTTTCAAGAGGCCCGGAAGCCTCTTTTCAAGAGGCCCGGAAGCCTCCTTTCAAGAGGCCCGGAAGCCTCCTTTCAAGAAGCCCGGAAGCCTCCTTTCAAGAAGCCCGGAAGCCTCCTTTCAGGGGGCCCGGAATCCTCTTTTCAAGGGGCCCGGAATCCTCTTTTCAAGGGGCCCGGAATCCTCTTTTCAAGAGGCTCGGAAACTTTCTTACCAGATGCTCTGAAGCCTACTTTCGAGAGGCTCGGAAACCTCTCTTCAGGGCGCTCGGAGTTCATCTTTCTAGAGGCGTGGAAGCCAACATTCAAGGGGCTCAGAGGCGACCTTTCAAGATGGCCAGAAGCATTCTTTTCAGTGGCACAAAAGCCGTATTCCAAGAGGCTCGGAAGCCTCCTTTCAAGGGGCCCGAAAGCCTCCTTTCAAGAGGCCCGGAATCCTCTTTTCAAGAGGCACGGAAACTTTCTTACCAGATGCTCTGAAGCCTACTTTCGAGAGGCTCGGAAGCCTACTTTTAAGAGGCTCGGAAACCTCTCTTCAAGGCGCTCGGAGTTCATCTTTCTAGAGGCGTGGAAGTCAACATTCAAGGGGCTCAGAGGCGACCTTTCAAGGTGGCCAAAAGCCTTCTTTTTAGTGGCACGAAATCCGTATTCCAAGAGGCTCGGAAGCCTTTCTCCAAGAGCTCGGAATAATGAAAATTTCAGCCAACTTTATGGAGAGTCATATATCCCGTTAATTTTTAGTTGCTTTTTTCATATAGCTTATGAGTTACACTTATTTTCTTTTAACAGCTAAAAAAAAATAGGGGGTACCTCAATTTATGCAAAGGTGCGAAGGGGTACCTCTCAAGAAAAAGGTTGAGAACCGCTGGTATAGGGGAATCTACTATTTTTTGTGAAGGTGATATATTAACTTTCTCCTTTTATTTTTGTGTCTGTTCCTCTCTTACTAATTTAATAATAAGATGATATCGATTGTGTATCACAAAGAACCTTGGCTCCGTATACATGCCTGAGCCTACCAAATAAACGAACTTGGAAAAAAATCATTTCTGATGGGAGGTATAAAAATATGATATGAGTTTATCACCTAAGTTGGGTTTCGCGTTCAAAACAAATAACTTATGTAAGAAGAAAAATTACACTGTTTGAGACCCGGAAATGAATCCGTATTTTTTGTCCCGGGAATCCCGGGATTTTCGGGATTTCAAAAATAATATCCCGGAAATCGGGACTTCCAGAATTTTCCTAAATCCCGGGATTTTTTGTCCCGGGATGTCCCGGGATGGAAACTCTAGTTTGGTGGTTATTATTTTTACTCTGAAATTCTGAAAAATGATGTTTCGAAACTAGGTACCCGAAAGCCAATATTTCCATTATACACACGGGATCTACAGAATAAGTCACCATAGGAAGCTCACTTGGTGATCAAGATAAATCAGGCTTTAATCCAGTGCCCATTCACCATGGAGCAGCTCAAATGGGAAACAGATCACGTAATGGCTGCTATCTTGACAGAGGAAACATTGGTTCCGCTTCGGAGAAAACTACTCATCAATGCCGCCTAATGGCACCGGTTAGCATCCCGAACGTAAATCTCCCGCAAGCCCTTCTCCACGTGTTTGATTACAATTTGCTCCGTACCTCGCTCTCTGGCAATAAGTTTCCCCCGAATGCAACAGCTGCCAATAGCAACGGCACCGTCACTCGGCCTAAGCCACAATCAGCTGTCCATGCGCTCCGAGTTTCTTCGCATCCCGGGACGGGAAGCCACAAATGGGCGCCTTCTTCGAAGTCGTAAATCAGTCTAAATCACTTTTCTTGTTCGTTCGGAAAATTCACACCATTTGTGCCAAAGAATTCCAATCATAGCACTGGGAGCAGCGAATAGTCGGTCGTCAGTAATAATGCATTTCGGGATGCAATTTTCCAGTTCCGAATCAATATTGTATGGGGATTTTCTGCATTCTATGCGTTCGCCACTTTCTGCACGTTTGCAGTCCAGAGGGAGCCCAGTTCGGAAGCGCCGTAAATCAGGCGAGAAATTCAAATTCGAATCCCTTTTTCAATTGGAATATTGTCTGGATAAATCCTGAAAAATTGGTAGGATGTGACTTGAACTTCACACCCCACGAAATTCCATTCTGATGGGATCATTTTCACTATTCTTCACATAGGATTAGGTTACTACATCAGTACTCCCTCATAATCCGAGGTAATTTCAAATCAACTTATATTTCTCATTCCAAAATGACTTAGTAGGTATAAGTCTATTCCATTATTGAGGGAAGAAAATGGTATAAGTGTTATAAGTTTAATTATGAAAAAAAATAATTGCGACGCTTTTATTTTGAATTAATATAGGTCGAATGGGAAATGAAGAATATGGCTAAATTATTATCGTTGGAGATTTATCAGATATTGCTCCAAATTGGCAAAATATGTTATAAGCTTGAGGGTCAGTGAGCAAATTTGCCTTAAATTTTCCTAACGTCTTTTAGGTTCCAACCCTTTTCAATGTGAATATGATTATTAAAATAAGCATGTTGTCCGGACAATTTTATACTCCGTGATTTAACTAAACTAGCCAAAATTGCATAAAACCTGGAAGCTTGGAAATGCATTTTTCAGGGAAAATTACAAAGTTATCATGACACTGATGCTACTAAATATAGAGATAGAAAGATTTGTTTTGAACATACAATATAAACTCGTGATGTTCTCGAAATTCTTCCTACAATGTACTTAGTCTTCGATATGTGGATGGCTAGGCCGATCCGCATAGCTTCTCGTTTTGATCTGGTGCAGGCTTCCTTCATCTTCCCAAAGTTTCGTCCCACAATATCAATAGACTGTAAAAATCGTACCAGCAGTGTCAATCGCAGCCCTTCGTATTTCCGGCTTCGAAGCAGCATTGAACTACAAGCAATAAGTCGATCTGTTTACCCGATTCAATTCGTATTTTTTCTACACCTCTTTATATTATATTATGATTAATGTTTTATTTTGTGATGATAAACCTTCCTAACGTGTTCGGGTCAATATGACTCCGCTGAGCTATAAAAGCTTCTGCACTAAGGGAGTGCACGCACTTCCACAGTTATTAACTGCGAGGTTTCTAAGCCAAGTTACCATTTGTGCATTCGTATATCATGAGGCTAACACGATGATACTTTTATGAAGTTGAGACAGTTTCCAATCCGTAAATTGCCTAGACCGCACCGGGAATCGAGCCCAGCCACCCTCAGCATGGTATTGCTTTGTAGTCGTGCGTCTTACCGCACGACTTAGGAGGGCCCCTTAGGCAGTGAAGGCAACTTATATAGTGCTGGAATCCGCATCGCCACCAAAATATTCTTTAAAATAAAATTTTACGCAATATTTACTTTTTTGAATTGATTATTTTGCTGCTAAAATCTATATACGGCACGTTTGTTTTTGCCTGGAAATTAATGTAAAACACCTGAAAAAAACCTGGCAAAATCAGGGAATGTTGTTTTTACAGATGAGTAGACACCCTGATTAATGAATCATTACGACTTGGTCATATTTTAGTGGTACATAACTATCATAGTCACAATCAACTAAAATATAACGTTTGCCACATGCACAGTACATGGCATTGGAAATTGATTCGTATGAATCTAACAATGAATTTGGCTTGGCACAGCTGTCAGCAATAAAATTCTAATAAATTGGTCTTGTTACTACATATTGCGGCACAACTAGCTGACTGCTTCAAGTGAGCATACTTCCTATATTTGTAGATCCAGAAAGCATGGGCCCGTGATGTATAATGAATTCTACTCTATCGAATCCGACAAACAGGTACACACGTTGGATGGTATTTCAAATTACATTTCCCGTCAAGCTGGCAGAAAGGATGAGCTCGGCTTTGATTTTCATATTGACGATATTCATCAAGCAGATGTTGGTAAAATGAATCAATATACTGAATACCTATATGTAAGCAGACATTGCGAGGAATCCAGTTATTGCAATCTGAACCAGACTTATGGTAAATCTCATCGCAAAAGATATGTTTAGAGTCGCCACATTCACCTCCCGTTCGAATGCATTCGCGACACAGTGTGATAGTATACTCTCACTCATCCATCGCTTGAGAATATTTGATTTTTGTACGAGTCATAGTTCATCTGTTACCATCACCGAATAAATTATATGTTTCCAAATTCCAACTGTCACCAACTTGTTTCTTCTAAACACTTTTGGCCGAATAATCAAGATTAAAAAAACTTCCCCTTTTCTTAAGAACGGAACGAGTCAAAGACGATAGGGGAAGTGCACCGGTTTTGGCCAACTTAGTGCCTAATTCGGCCAACCTTGGAAAATACATATTTTTCCAAAATAATCGATCAATTGAAAGCAGCGTTGAACCGTGAGGGATATATCTTTTGATGGAACTAATAAAACCCTCGCGAATTGCTTAATTTTTGGAGTTATTCGCAAAATTGGGCAAATTAGGAACATGGCCAAAACCGGTACAGTTCCCCTAACTGGAGGTTTCACACATATGTTTATCTAGACATTATCGTACAAACGAAAAAGCATGATATCCAGCTTCCCATTTAGGGGTAGTGGCGGCTCACCAACTGAGGTCTCCAGTTATGGGCGAAGCACAATGAATACATTTTCGTGCGATTTGACAGTTTTTCCATGGAAAAACGTATGCAAACGTAACCAATCTACGTGGCTCCTTAGACCTTGCGAGCAAAGACGTGGGATTGCAAACCTGGATATGGGGAATTCTATTGTCAACCCTTGCTTTTGTTTGACCTGGAGACTGTTTTCAGAATCGTGAGCTACATCAAATCTGAAGCTCTCAACATATGTCTGTAATGTTTTGAGCTTAGTGATGATAATAAAATTTTCCTAAGAAGTCTAAGTATAAAATTTTTTTTCTAGCCAATCTCAATAAAGAAAACTTGTAGAAAAGTCTCGCTTACCAATCAGTCACTTTTTGATCATTGAATTTGTAGCTAGAAGACAAGAAAACCAATCTGATTCAGTTCAGAGACAATTTGCATGCATTCATGTAGATCTCACATTGGAAATTATTATTCAACTTGATTCACTTGTTATTTTCTTTAGCTGCCTTTTTATATTTCTGGTCAAATGACTTTCCTGCCGAAAGACCATTTCGGCCAATGAACTATTTCAGAAAACTTTTTTTCCGGGCAAATGTCCTATTTGGCCAAATGAAGATCCAATTATACTTTCTTAATTGATTCGACTAAAATGGCGACGATAGAGGTATTGGCTTTCAGTCTTTTGGGATCAAAAACGGGGTTTTATGTTTTCATCCAACGTTTCGGAAACATGTATTATGCCTTTTCAAGGAGTTAACTAAGTTCCGTTAAGTTGCTACATTAGCCCTCAGCATAGGACCTCCTAGGGGCCCTGCTTAGCCGTGCGGTAAGACGCGCGGCTACAGAGCAAGACCATGCTGAGGGTGGCTGGGTTCGATTCCCGGTGCCGGTCTAGAAAAATTTTCGGATTGGAAATTGTCTCGACTTCCCAGGGCATATAAAAGTATCATCGTGCTAGCCTCATGATATATGAATGCAAAAATGGTAACCTGGCTTAGAAACCTCGCAGTTAATAACTGTGGAAGTGCTTAATGAACACTAAGCTGCGAGGCGGCTCTGTCCCAGTGTGGGGATGTAATGCCAAGAAGAACAAGAAGATAGGACCTATTTGTCACCACAATTCGTTTGCCTTGTCTTGTGTGAGGTAGGGCGCAAATTTGAATTGTTCCGGCTCGCAGAAACTTTTGGTGCACCTTTTTATTTGGCGCCACTTACACCCTACCACACACAACACAGGGCAAACGAATTGTGGTGACAAATAGGTCCTATGGTGAGGGCTAATGTGACAACAAAACGGAACATAGTTAACTCCTTGAAAAAGAACAATACATGTGTCCGAAACGTCGGATGAAAACATAAAACCCCGTTTTTGATCCCAAAAGACTGAAAGCCAATACCTGTATCGATCCAATTATAGATCAAATAAAATAAACAGTGCCCATTTCGGCTTAACCACATTTTCGGCCACCTTTCGGCCTTGTTTGGCCGAAAGTCATTCGGCAGAAAGACATATGCCCGAATTGAACGTTTGTCCGAAACGATTATTAGGTCGAAAATGATTTGACCAAAAATATCATTTGGCCAAAGTAGTAATTTAGCCGAAAAAGTTTTCTAACCTTACAGGTCATTTAGCTGAAATGCCGTTTGGTCGATATGATAATTTGGCTGAAAATGTTCTACCGTTTGGTAGAAAGGGTCTGTTGGCGGAAAGAGTGATTTGGCCCGAAAACGTCTTTTCTTCTAAACAACCATTCGGCCAAATAACATTTTCGGTTAAACAATTTTTTCGGCAAAATTACCAGTTCAGCCAAATGGCCCTTTTTACCAAACGACCTAAATGAGCTATTCGACCAACCTTTTTCTGCCAAAGGAACTGTTTGACCGAATTACATTTTCTGCTGTATGTCCGTTTCGACCAATTGACATTTTCGGCCAAAAACTTTGTGCTTCTGCTATATTGTTTGTTTGGTCAAATGACATATTGTTACAGCAAATTGTAACCGTACAGAAATTTTGCAAAAATTTCGTTCATGCCAATCGGAAGATAAAACTTAGCGGCTCAATTGGGCAGTGCAAATTGAAATTTCGACTTTGAACAAACTTTGAACAGTCCAAAATGTGTAAATTTGGGCGTCCAAAATATGATGCACTGTCAAAAACAAAGAATATTTTCGTTTGAGAAAGTTGAAATTTTCATGAAATGGTGTTATATACGCTTATATCAAACGCAACAGTTTGATAGATATAAGCAGATATCGGTAAGCAGAATATGAACCTTCTAAAGAACTAACTATTTAAATTTCACAAATTCCAAAGTAATTAACTTTTGTGTTGGAAAACAACTAAAAATGACAACAATGGTACAATGACAAATTCTTGGTTAAATCTGTTAGAAGCTTCAAAATATGCATAAATAATTTTCATACAAGACTGGTGGGTTTCATTACAAACGCTTAGCTATATATCAGTTAAGTTTGAACCAATTTAAAATCACCAAAAATTGTTGAAAAATGATCGATGAGATGAGAAAATGTTCCTACCCACAGAAAAACAGAAAACACGAATTTAACAAAACATTTTTCAATAAAATGTTCATGCTTCTGATCACGGAGTTTATGAGCGATTTTAATATTAGTAACTGTAATTCACCCACCGGGCATTGCTGTTGTAGAAATTTTGCCACAAATTCGCATTTCTAGGCACGCAGTCAAACAAAAAATGCTCCCCTCTCCTAGCGGTAGACCAGCATGATGAACGATGATGGTGGTATAGGAAAGTTTTTCTTTTTACGCACCTTTGTTCCTCGTAGGCCAGGTTTGTTAGTAGATAGAGTAACACCTCAACAAAGCACGAAAAGCCACTTTTCCAGAAAGCAAACTGTGAGGTATCAGTTGGAATCTCCTTCGTGGAAGATTCAATAGCAATAACGGCGTGAAAGCCACACTTTGACGGGAGACAAACTTTTGCCAAGATGGGCAGTTAAATGGCCGTTCACGGGAGATGAATTATGATTTAGTGCAAAAAGTTCAACACGTGCTTGGCTGAGGACTAGGGCGTGCCAAAGAAGTGCCTGGTCTATTTTCGATATAGAATTATGTGAAAAGAATGAAGCCGAACTTGGTGATTTTTTTTATGTATTTTTGGAACTAGTCTTTTCTCGAGGTAAATTGTGAAGAACAGATATTTATGTTTCAGAATAATCAGAGGTGATGGGTTTGAAACGGGATGAAACTCTGAAATAATAGAAACTTATAATTAAAGAAGGTGTTGAAGATTCTCATACAGCGTGCACCAGCTCTTCCCTCCTGTATTCGTGTTTATGTGATTGGAAAGTGTGGAGCTTGATTGAAGATTTTGACATTTATACATAAAAGGTACGAGAATTCGGACCCGTTTCCTAATATCGATTTCGGAAGGCGTTCATATGTCCATATACATGTGATGTCAAACCATATAATTATGCACTTCGATTTGTGAAGACCACTTGCCTTCATCATCAATATCATCATAAATAAGATACATTCTCATTGGGCTCTGTGCTGTCAATTTTCGATTGCATGTTGTTAAGTGAATCCCTATATGAATGCAATTTTGGTTGTCTGTCATACATTTTCACATGTGGTTTTACTTCATGATCTCAGTAAGCTATAACGTGTTATAGTTCTACACATGAAAATTTAGATTTTGCATCTGGAAAACCTTACTATGAGTGTGTTGTCTGGCCCGCCCTACTATGAAATCGCCAAACTGTGGACACAGGCGGGAAACTGTAAATGTAAGATTAATGAAGTAATAAACTGTACTTCCGCCAGGTATGTGTACGCCGACATTGATGCTTAAAGTTCTACATCTACATAAGTCATCAACGATTTTCACAAATGTTCCAAAATGTTTTCCACAATGAGCCAAGATCAAAATTTAAAATATTCTCCACCAGTAATTGCAATCAGCAAAGCCTGTTCGAATCATCGTTTTTATCATCGTCGTGAATCCTGGCGGCTTTAACGCCGTTCTTTGTTCACCCTATCAATTGCCATTTTAGTTGACATACGTTGGTGATTTTTACAGTAATTTAACATGATATAGTTGGGCTGCATCGTATTCGATTCGCGGGCATGAAGTTACACATGAGTTGGCTCAAATAAATTCTCTTTCAATACGAGCGAACGACCACATTTTGACAGTTTGAATGAGGTTTTCGATGTAAGTACCACAGTACGAGTGAGTTAGATTAAGTGGTCAAATCTACACGGTGGTACAAGCATTATTTTTCCATTATTATTATAAGATATTTCGGTTTTGGTTGCAACTTTAATTTTTTTTTCGTTTTAAAATGCCAATACATTTTGACGTAAACTACGTCTAAGGGGAAGACTCGGATACAGGGTGTAAAATGAAAATTTCAAAATTGGGGACCGTCACGAAATCATGTAAGATTTGTAACATAAATAGGTCCTTTATCTTTCAATGGATTTTAAAGATTTATATATCAATCGATTCATAAACTCTCCACCAATTCGCCAGTACTATTGAAACTTTTTATTATCATCGCTAAACTATTGAAAATTTCAGTTCTTTCATGCATTATGCATCTCCTATGCAACGCGTTCCAATCCTTGGTAATTGCCTACTTTTAGGATATTATCAATTGTTGAACTGGGGTGTATGAATGGGGTGGCCAAACTGCTAGACAGTGGGGTCCCTACTCCCTCACAGAGTTGGAGATGCTGCTGGATAGTTCCTTCTCTTATATATACATATAGCGGAATAATTGGTTTAGTGTACTATATTTGGTTTTACGTAGTTTACGTCGAGCGGTCGTGTCTTGTATACAACGCCAAATATTTTTTTTTATTGATTATGTTTTCACCCTCTCGATTGTTTGTGGGATAAAAATGGCAATTTTAGGAAGCAATAATGGAACATCTAAAATGTCATCTTCCCGTTTTCGCATATATACATAGACAAATAACTGGAATAATTTCATGTTGGCAGTTACGCCAATTTCCAAATGTTGGTCTAGATTTATTTATTTGTTTAACTTACATGGAAACAGATAACACTGAATCAACAATTTGACGCCACAATACACGATAGTAATTAGAAATTAAACCATACCTCCTGTCGGTGTGCATCGCCTGGGACAGGAGAATTGGCGTAACTAGCCCCGATGTCTAGGGGAGGCTCCATATATCTTCTCTATTTTCGTTCTCCCGGCATACGAACAACGTGCCCTGCGCACCTTAGTCTGCCGTGTTGTATAAGCCTAATACTATCCAGCCCTTTATACACCTGGTACAATTCGTGATTCATGCGACACTGTTCTTCTGTTTACCGCCGAATATTGTCCGCAGCACCTATGTCCAAGGGCTTGACGATCCCTCCTAGGCCATCTGCGAGTTGTGGGGCTTGCCTAGGATGTGGTGGGGTTTGACAGTGGGCCCTGTTAAACCTCTATTGAAAGCTGCATGTATCCGCAAGTAGGCTCCGCCAAAGCGATCGTGTGCCGCTCAAAGCGCACAAGCCCAAGTCGTGGTGTTAGGTGGGACGCTAAACAGCCCTGACACGACGGCCCTTCGACGAGACAGGAGGTTTGCGCAGGCCTAATTACGAACGACATAGAAGATAATACGACTCGATACAATCGGCAACGACCTAGGCGACGAATAAAAGATCACGATTGGAAGCTTGGAACATGGAACTGCAAGTCGATAGGCTTCGCAGGATGCGAAGCTAAATCCGCAAAAATCTAAATCCCCGCAAAAATATTCACAAGGCCACATAGAGATCACCTAACCAAAAAACGGAATACCAAATCGACCACGTTCTAATCGACGGTAAATTCTTCACCGACATAACGAACGTCCGCACTTACCGCAGTGCGAATATTGAATCCGACCACTACCTCGTTGCAGTATGCCTGCGCTCAAAACTCTCGACGGTGTACAACACGGGTCGTAGTCAAAGGCCGCGGCTTAACATTGGGCGGCTACAACACGGTAGACTAACCCAAGACTACGCGCAGCAGCTGGAAGTGGCACTCCAAACGGAAGAGCAGCTAGGCGCAGCGTCTCTTGAAGATGGCTGGAGAGATATTCGATCCGCCATTGGTAGCACCGCAACCGCTGCACTTGGCACGGTGCCCCAGATTCAGAGAAACGACTGGTGTGACGGCGAATGTGAGCAGTTAGTGGAAGAGAAGAATGCAGCATGGGCGAGATTGCTGCAACACCGTACGAGGCAACTCTTGCACCAATTGCAAAAGAGTTCGTGGGGCAGTACCAGGCGGGTTTTATGGGCGAACGCTCCACCACAGACCAGGTGTTTGCCATTCGCCAAGTACTGCAGAAATACCGCGAATACAACGTGCCCACACATCATCTATTCATCGACTTCAAAACCGCTTATGGTACAATAGATCGGGACCAGCTATGGCAGCCAATGAACGAACACGGATTTCCGGATAAACTGACACGGTTGATCAAAGCGACGATGGATCGCGTGATGGGCGTAGTTCGAGTTTCAGGGGCATTCTCGAGTCCCTTCGAAACGCACAGAGGGTTACGGCAAGGTGATGGTCTTTCGTGTCTGCTATTCAACATCGCTTTGGAAGGGGTAATACGGAGAGCAAGGATTAACACGAGTAGTACAATTTTCAATAAGTCCGTCCAGCTATTTGGCTTCGCCGACGACATTGATATTATGGCACGTAACTTTCAGAATAAGGAGGAAGCCTACCTCAGACTGAAGAGGGATGCTAAGCGGATCGGACTAGTCATCAACACGTCGAAGACGAAGTACATGATAGGAAGGGGTTCAAGAGAAGACAATGTGAGCCACCCACCGCGTGTTGGCATTGGTGGTGATGAAATCGAGGTGGTAGAAGAATTTGTGTACTTGGGCTCACTGGTGACTGCCGAAAATGATACCAACAGAGAAATTCGGAGACGCATTGTGGCTGGAAATCGTACGTACCTTCGACTCCGCAAGACGAATAGAGTTCGCCGCCGTTCCAAACTGACAATCTACAAAACGCTCATTAGACCGGTAGTCCTCTACGAACACGAGAGATGGACGATGCTTGGCGTTTTCGAAAGGAAAGTGCTGCGTGCCATCTATGGTGGGGTGCAGGTGGCGGATGGTACGTGGAGGAGGCGAATGAACCACGAGTTGCATGAGCTGCTGGGAGAATCATCCATCGTCCACACCGTGAAAATCGGACGACTGCGGTGGGCCGGGCACGTAGCTAGAATGTCGAAAAGTAACCCGGTGAAAATGGTGCTCGACAACGATCCGATGGGCACAAGAAGGCGAGGTGCGCAGCGGGCAAGGTGGATCTATCAGGTGGAAGATGACTTGCGGACCCTCCGTAGACTACGTGGTTGGCGACGTGTAGCCATGAACCGAGCCGAATGGAGAAGACTCTTATATACCGCACAGGCAACTTCGGCTTTAGTCTGAATATATAATTAGTGCTGGTTGGTTCTCCACGAGAATCGCCCAGGTCTCACGTGAGGAACACGTGCCACAGCTCATGTGTAATCCGAACTCCCACAGTGAATCAACCAACACGTCGATGCCTTGCCACTCGACTCAACATCTAGGAATCTCTGCAGTGACTGACGACATGAATGGATGCACCGTTCCTAAAGTGTGTGCTGTGCAAATTAACCCATCAATAGTGGAAATGGTTGCGGGCCGGGGGATACGGGCTGGCGAAAGGGTTTTAATTTTAGTGGGTCGGGTAAGTCCATCCCCACACTACCTGAGTTAACCTCCTCAGGTGTCTGCATATTTCCGTTTACCCTTGCTCAAGAAAAAAAACCCTTCAATAGACTGATTCATGTTACAGGCTGATCCATACCACACAGCGACAATGGCGTATTTTAAACACGAAGTAAGGTGATGGTCATCGAATGTTGAAATTGTGTAGCACAGTGTTACTCGGAAACCGGCCTCAATCAAAAGGGCAGAAAATTAGAAGCATTTTTGAAACTGAAACGAAACGATTTGATGATGTCTGTTTCATTTAACCACAAATCATTCCGGACACAGTTCGGCGTATAGAGTTTAATGAATTGCAAGCTCATTAGCATTTAAACCGCTGTGTTTAGTTGGTGCACAGTATGTCACATTTGAACCACACCATGTGATGAATTGGTGGTTTCCTCGTGACGCTTGCATGTTTTCTAAAACATCTTGACACCAGATTACCAAAATAAAATGAAACTGGATATGGTCACTCGTGTGGCGAGGTTAGTTGAGTGACATTATTATGCACACATTGATTGGTGAATTCAAATTTTGGCAACCCAACAAGGACTTTTTCGGTTTTATCTAGATTGTCATTTTTCGAGTACTTCCTTCTATAACCTACATGTTTGTGGGACTCGGATTTCAATTGACATTTTAAGAGGTTTCAAGTATAAGCAACCCTTATACCTTTGGTATCGTGTTCTTATGGTCTTCCGAGTCCACTTTAGTTGTTTATAGGAGTGATGGTAAAAAGTAAACCCAGAGTATCCTGTACAAAATTATTTAATTCCGCATTATTTTTTCACAAATTATTTTTTCACTATAATAAAGGGTTTCAGACTTACAGTGATGTCGAGAAAACTCAAACATTCATCTCGAGTGCAAACGATCTTTCCTGATGTTAATCCTATTGCCTTTATTGTATACTAAGTATACTTAAATGCTATACATTCGCTCCAAAAACAGACTTTTTATAGGTGGCCCGCAGACCCATACCAATATACCAATCGACTCTTATCCTTAACCATCTTTTAGATGGCTTGCACTGATTCTATACTGAATATGTTAGGAAAGTTTTAATATTGGATGATGTCGCGAGTAACCTATACAACATCTACATCGAACGTATTATACGTATATAAATTGTATACTTGACCTTTATCCCGGTTACTTACCTTAAAATAAATTTCTGATTTAAAATCTGAAGCAAATTCAGGCTCCGAAAGAAATTCTCCTCATTGCACCTCACTTTGATGCTTCTGATTTTATCAACTCACCGGAATACCTTTCCAGTAAATTAGTGATTGCGATGCATTTCATTCCATCCTGACTTACCTCCTTCTCTCGACTCAACCCCGGCCCAGAATGTTTCATGAACTGCTAGTCCTCCTGCCGAGTCAAAAGTTGCCTTCCCAATGGACTTTCTTTCCATTCTACGAGCAAAACAGCGAACAAACTTTGTTAGTTTCCAACATTTCTCGTATTTTTCCACCACTTTAGTCCGTTCCTTCCGCTTGATCGTCTCCTGGGGCTTTCAGGCGCGCAAAAGATTCATTTTTTCCCAAGTTCATATATGTTTCACCTATGTGGAGACTATGGGTACGTTTTGGTATGCCGTTTTGTATGTTCCCATCATGCACCTTCGCAGTCAACCGTTGACCTACCATCAAACTTAACAACATATAGGTAGAGGACTCGCTGCGAGCGATTCACTATTTCTGTTCCAATATTACGCTTTTTGCTTGGGAGAAAAATTTTCGCACACATACGGAGTAATTCTTTTTTTCCACTATTCATGGTGCTCGGGATGCAGTACTTGAATTTAGTTTCATTTTTCCGGTTGAATCGTGAGACTCGTATGTTTCGTGGATGAAATCCTCGAAACTTGGTATGTATTCCTCGTTCACGTGTTCATATGTTTTGTATGGGTGCTTCAGTCTTTCCTTTCTGTTCCATTCCATTCCTGTGTTCTATTTTGGATTTATGTTTGTTTTTATTGTGTCTTCTGTTGGGTTGCAAACTGAAACCAAAGGATGAAAGGATTCTGTTTGCTTCTGTGTATATAAATTTCATTTTGTTCAAATTTCCGACACACTTTTCAAGTTTAGTTTAGTTCTGGTTCGTTCGCTCATCCTTGTGTAGATAAATCTGGGCAACACTTTATTCCATTGGTGTTGAAATTCCGATTATTATGGAGGCAGATTCATTTAGCTGGTTTACAATAGTTTCGTTTTATGCATTTGGTACTACGACCGAACATGTGCACCAATTGAGGTATTATCGCCTTTTTTCTCATCAGAGAACCAGAAGGCCATTCATGGGATCTCACAAAACTTAAAATAGTACAAAAAATGTTTGAACATCAGCAACAAATTAAACGTTAAGGGGTCGTACAATAATGACATTTTCTTACGTACCATATAAATAAATAATGATTTGTATGGGAAATATCTTACATGGGGGGAGGTTGAAAAACCCGTAAAAATTGCTTACGTAAGTGATTTAGTGATTTTTAGTGATTTTTGGTAATTTTTGGCAAGGCTGGTGAAAATATATCATTTTTTCACCCGAGACTGTCAATGGCGCTGAGGGAGTTTCTTTGAGAGCTGAATACCATCGGCAACGTCGTGGAACATCCGTTATAATAAGCGGCGTGTTAAGGTGACACCGTTTTCAATTGCGGCGGCATGTATCGTAAAAAAAGGTAAATATTTAAGAAAGTTCATTGTTTTAGAAAGTACGTTTCGTTCAAAGTTCGGTCAGGAATTCCTCCGGAAGCTCCGCCAGGAATTCCGCCTGAAGTTTCGTCAGGAATTCCTCCGGAAGTTCCGTCAGGAATTCCTCCAGAAGTTCCGTCAGGAATTCCTCCGGAAGTTCCGTCAGGAAGTTCTCCGGAAGTTACGTCAGGAATTCCTCCGGAAGTTCCGTCAGGAATTCCTCCGGAAGTTCCGTCAGGAATTCCTCCGGAAGTTCCGTCAGGAATTCCTCCGGAAGTTCCGTCAGGAATTCCTCCGGAAGTTCCGTCAGAAATTCCTCCGGAAGTTCCGTCAGGAATTCCTCCGGAAGTTCCGTCAGGAATTCCTCCGGAAGTTCCGTCAGGAATTCCTCCGGAAGTTCCGTCAGGAATTCCTCCGGAAGTTCCGTCAGGAATTCCTGCAGCGTCAGGAATTCCTCCGGAAGTTCCGTCAGGAATTCCTCCGGAAGTTCCGTCAGGAATTCCTCCGGAAGTTCCGTCAGGAATTCCTCCGGAAGTTCCGTCAGGAATTCCTCCGGAAGTTCCGTCAGGAATTCCTCCGGAAGTTCCGTCAGGAATTCCTCCGGAAGTTCCGTCAGGAATTCCTCCGGAAGTTCCGTCAGGAATTCCTCCGGAAGTTCCGTCAGGAATTCCTCCGGAAGTTCCGTCAGGAATTCCTCCGGAAGTTCCGTCAGGAATTCCTCCGGAAGTTCCGTCAGGAATTCCTCCGGAAGTTCCGTCAGGAATTCCTCCGGAAGTTCCGTCAGGAATTCTTCCGGAAGTTCCGTCAGGAATTCCTCCGGAAGTTCCGTCAGGAATTCCTCCGGAAGTTCCGTCAGGAATTCCTCCGGAAGTTCCGTCAGGAATTCCTCCGGAAGTTCCGTCAGGAATTCCTCCGGAAGTTCCGTCAGGAATTCCTCCGGAAGTTCCGTCAGGAATTCCTCCGGAAGTTCCGTCAGGAATTCCTCCGGAAGTTCCGTCAGGAATTCCTCCGGAAGTTCCGTCAGAAATTCCTCCAGAAGTTCCGTCAGGAATTCCTCCGGAAGTTCCGTCAGGAATTCCTCCGGAAGTTCCGTCAGGAATTCCTCCGGAAGTTCCGTCAGGAATTCCTCCGGAAGTTCCGTCAGGAATTCCTCCGGAAGTTCCGTCAGGAATTCCTCCGGAAGTTCCGTCAGGAATGCCTCCGGAAGTTCCGTCAGGAATTCCTCCGGAAGTTCCGTCAGGAATTCCTCCGGAAGTTCCGTCAGGAATTCCTCCGGAAGTTCCGTCAGGAATTCCTCCGGAAGTTCCGTCAGGAATTCCTCCGGAAGTTCCGTCAGGAATTCCTCCGGAAGTTCCGTCAGGAATTCCTCCGGAAGTTCCGTCAGAAATTCCTCCGGAAGTTCCGTCAGGAACTCCTCCGGAAGTTCCATCATGAATTCCTCCGGAAGTTCCATCATGAATTCCTCCGGAAGTTCCATCATGAATTCCTCCGGAAGTTCCGTCAGGATTTCCTCCGGAAGTTCCATCAGGATTTCCTCCGGAAGTTCCGTCAGGAATTCCTCCGGAAGTTCCGTCAGGAATTCCTCCGGAAGTTCCGTCAGGAATTCCTCCGGAAGTTCCGTCAGGAATTCCTCCGGAAGTTCCGTCAGGAATTCCTCCGGAAGTTCCGTCAGGAATTCCTCCGGAAGTTCCGTCAGGAATTCCTCCGGAAGTTCCGTCAGGAATTCCTCCGGAAGTTCCGTCAGGAATTCCTCCGGAAGTTCCGTCAGGAATTCCTCCGGAAGTTCCGTCAGGAATTCCTCCGGAAGTTCCGTCAGGAATTCCTCCGGAAGTTCCGTCAGGAATTCCTCCGGAAGTTCCGTCAGGAATTCCTCCGGAAGTTCCGTCAGGAATTCCTCCGGAAGTTCCGTCAGGAATTCCTCCGGAAGTTCCGTCAGGAATTCCTCCGGAAGTTCCGTCAGGAATTCCTCCGGAAGTTCCGTCAGGAATTTCTCCGGAAGTTCCGTCAGGAATTCCTCCGGAAGTTCCGTCAGGAATTCCTCCGGAAGTTCCGTCAGGAATTTCTCCGGAAGTTCCGTCAGGAATTCCTCCGGAAGTTCCGTCAGGAATTCCTCCGGAAGTTCCGTCAGGAATTCCTCCGGAAGTTCCGTCAGGAATTCCTCCGGAAGTTCCGTCAGGAATTCCTCCGGAAGTTCCGTCAGGAATTCCTCCGGAAGTTCCGTCAGGAATTCCTCCGGAAGTTCCGTCAGGAATTCCTCCGGAAGTTCCGTCAGGAATTCCTCCGGAAGTCCCGTCAGGAATTCCTCCGGAAGCTCCGTCAGGAATTCCTCTGGAAGTTCCGTCAGGAATTCCTCTGGAAGTTCCGTCAGGAATTCCTCCGGAAGTTCCGTCAGGAATTCCTCTGGAAGTAATGCCTCCTCCTCCAGAAGTTCCACCTGAAGCACCTTCAATATTACCTCCAAAAGTTCTTCCAGGAATTCTTCCAGTCATGCTTTCTGAAGCTTCACAAGAAATACCTCTCTCTCTCTCCAAAAGTTCTGCCAGAAATTCCGCCTGAGGCCAGATTTAGTCACAATCAAGTTGCTGCAAACATTTAGGTCCGACTTGTGTTGCTCGGGGTCGTGTAAGCGATATAGAATGTTTTCCCCAGGGTAATACAAACCTGCCAAATCTGCTGTTCCTTCCAAACGTTGGCTCAAGAAAAGTCATCATTTTGACACCGTGAAATAAATTAATTAAATTATTATCTCCTGTTCTTGCAATTTGCATATATTTCAACTTCAGATGGGAATGTACCTTCACCGATGCAATTATAAAATGGTTGATGTCCTATGCTTTAAGTTTGTAGATGTGTTTTCGTTTCTTGTTATTGTTCTTTGCTACAACTTATCTTAATTCACATAACCGCTTCGCTGGATAAAATTCCGTGATAAAATAGATAACGATCCCAAATTAATGAATTTGGTGGCAATGAATCGATCGTCGCAAATGAGTTCTATGGTTTGTAAACGTGTTTGTCAGATTGTCCAAACATTTCGTATCGATTCACTTGCATTCGTGGTCATCCATTTTTTTTTTTCTAATACTTGCTTACACTGAGAACTTATTTTCGTTTCACAGGAAGCAAGCGACAAGTATAAGTTTATGAAGTTCTACGAAAGTCAGTGGTCGATCGAACAATTTGGTAGAACAGTTTGCCAAAACAAAAACACTTTTGTACAAACCATAGCAGTTAATGAACTTGAAAATAATTCATACATCAAACGATATGTAGAAGTGCCATTTTATCATGCTTTTTTGTTTGTTTCAGTGAGACGAAATCCATGTGTTTGTATGTGTTTACGTGTTTGTGTGAGCTTGTTCGTGTAAATGTGTATTTATAATTACGCTTTCAATATTTTCACAATAGAATGATTTCTCTTCTTTGTAAACTGATATGTATTAGTGTAAGTGTATGTGTTCGTTCGTTCGATTTTTTTTATTATTTGGACTACTTAAAATATCATTTTATGCGATGTGACTCAAACGAAAATAAAAATCACGTTTTTCCTCGTTGGGTGACCCGCAAACAAAACGGAACCAATTCGAGGATGCGTAAACATTTTCACCTAAAACATCATAATGGCATTACTAACGTTGTATTAGTCTCCTATCAATATACTTATTTTATGTAATTATAGTCACCTCTAGCGGGGAATGGGAATCTTTATTTACAAGAGACGCTTGAGATTATTGCTAACATTTTTTCACACCAGCTCAAAATCCAGCACTCGCTAACAATTTCCAATCAACAGAGCTATATCTAAATTCTTCTCTTTTGTTTGCGGTTTTCCAATAATTTGCTTATTCATTCCTATCGAGCATTGTTTTAGTTAAGTCCTAGTTCATTTGTATCACCACCCTCGATTAGTTAAGTCTCTGTACATATAAACTAACTGTTTTCATTTTTTTTACTGTTAGATATAGTAGATTTTACATATTTACTATTTATTTAAACACATTTTTTGTTTTCAGGAAGACATATTTTTACGATTGTGATCTTATCATAGCTGTTGCATGTTGCTTTACTGGTCACACCAAATTCACTCCAAACGATAGCAGACACACCACATGCACTCGAAACTCTCACATACTTTACTCGTTCTTATGCAGATCGGCACACTATTTAATAGCAGTCTGATTCGATTGAAAAATCCACGCTTTCGATTAAAAAATAAGTTGACGAATGTGTTGAAAATCAAAAAGTCGAATGCTGAAAACTCAAGCAAAAATGTTCAAGTTTGGAAACATCATAAATTCAGAAGAGTCATGAAAATCAAATGCTCGTCAGCTTCCAAAGATCCCTTGAAATGTCATCTTTCCGGCAATGATTGTTTCTAATGAAATTGACGCTTCCGTCCGTCAGCGATCTGAAATGCAAGCAAAAAAGTTCCGTCTAGCTGTAACAGTTTATTCGAAACATAGATGCACAGAGAAGTAACGAAACAAAAACAAAAATGGAAACAACGATTGACGGCCTCCTCAGGCAAGGAAAAACACCACGCCATTCGGTGAGCGAAACGAACGAAAATCTTTCCCATGACGGCAATTCCGGAGTTCATGTGACCCTCCGTCCTCCATCATCAAGGATACGATGCAGGGCCACAGTTCAACAAGCGTGCCTACTACCGTTCGTATGTTGAACAGCGACTTGCTTGTCCAGTCCTCGTCGTCGTCGTCGTTGTTGCTGTGTCCCCTTTGGGCTATTTTTGGGGCCTCGTCTGCCTTTACTGGCTCGTCGCTGAATAAATATGCGGCGCTACAGTGTTGAGGAAATATTATGGAGGAGCGTGGTAGCGAGTAAATTTGTACTCAACACTGGTACCTATGCTGTTCTCGTATTTATCATTTCGAAACCTCGCAAATATGAATGCCAGTGAAACGAAAAATGGTAAATTCTGATTGATTATGGTCGAAATTCACTAACCTTGATTACAATCTTGAACTTCGTTGAAAGGTAATGATATTTTTAAGTGTTTTTGCGTATGCAATACGACCGATTATTGTTTGCCTTTCTCGTTCAATAAGTGTACGTAACGGCTGTCATCTGTTTTTTTGCTATGGCATATTTTGTGTTCAATTCAATACCAAACCAGATAGACACCACTACGTTGAAATATGAACAATCATTTTTTTTACATAAAAATCAAAACGAAAGTTTTTTTGCCTCATTCAAAGTGTCATAAAGTGAAGTGGTTCAAAAAGTGAGTTTTTTTTATCATCACATTACAGAATAGCTGAGAAATGTGATTATGGGCATACATACATTCGGTTATGGGAATCCTTTTTTATTTCAATGATGGTTTAAATCAGTTTTTAGAATTATTGAGACATAATTGATTGAATCAACCCCGTAGCAATATGTGCTCCCAGCGTAGTAAACATCCTTCATGCATGCCAAGGAAGGATACATTTTGCAAAGCGCTGCACATAAATCGCGCGTTTGCATAAGCAGCTAGAGCTCAACCGAAATATTGTTTGCTGCATATTTCTACTTTGTTGAAAAATATTACGAAATAGTATGAACCTGTAAGAATAATCCAAAAACAGCTTTGTAACTTCAATGTAACTTGATTTGGTCGCATATGTGTCACAGTGACTGATATGTAACAAGGGTGCTACTTGGGGAGGGTGTCGCGATAGCTAAGATTAATGATGTGTTTTATTGGAGCTGCTATACCCCACCAAGGTGGCCATTAGAACAGTTCAATAAGATGATAGATAGGCTATCGTCTGACCTAGAGGGTCGTAAGCCGGTCGTAATAGCAGGATTTTTAACGCTTGGGAAGTGGAGTGGGACAGCCGCTGCACCAATCGAAGGGGTCAAGCGTTACTAGAGGCGCTAGCGAAGCTCGACGCAGTGCTAGTCAATGATGGTTCCGCTAGCACGTTCAGAAGAAACGGGGTCGAGTCATGGATTGACGTAACGTTTGTCAGTCCTGGTCTGGCACCAGACTTGGACTGGAGGGTGGACGAGGGTTACACCCATAGTGATCATCTAGCAATTCGCTTTAAGATCAACTATGGCGTGCAACATCCGAGGTCCGGGGATCCCTGTCAGGTCCGGGGGTGGAGAACCAATCACTTCGACAGCGAAGTTTTCACCGCGGCCCTGGGACTGGAAGCCAACACTGAAGGTCTAAGCGGGGATGCGTTGGTAGCTGTCCTATCACGCGCGTGTGACGCCACCATGCCGAGGAAAGCCCTGCCGAGAAATGGCAGACGGCCGGTATACTGGTGGAGTCCCGAGATTGCGGCCCTTCGATCAACCTGCCTCAAGGCTAGACGAAGGATGCAACGTGCCCGCACCGAGGATGAAAGAGCGGACCGCCGTGAAGTGTTTCGAGCTGCGAAACTGGCCTTTAACAAGGCCATCAAGAGCAGTAAGAGAGCGTGTTTCGACAACCTATGCGAAGGAGCCAACGCGAATCCGTGGGGTGACGCCTACAGGATAGTGATGGCCAAGACCAAAGGGAGCTCTTCACCCCCTGAACGGTCCCCGGATAGGTTGGCGAGGATTATCGAGGTACTATTCCCGTCTCGAGCCACAAGTCCCTGGCCTCCTGCACCACAAGGCAATATGGGTGTTGCCTAAATGGTGGCTTCGGTGACGAACGAAGAGTTACTCATGGTGGCCAAATCCCTGGTAACGAACAAAGCTCCAGGGCCTGATGTATGACGCTCTCGTTACACCGGCTTAGTCTGCTGGTGGGCCTGTACCGGATTTTGGAAAGCTATTTCCAGAACCGTGTACTATTATACGAGACCGATGCAGGTCAGATAAGCGTACCTATTACCGCAGAAGTTCCGCAAGGTTCAATACTTGTCCCGGTACTATGGAACCTTATGTATGACGGGGTTCTGAAGCTAAAGCTCCCTCCTGGTAGAACCCTCCCGAGGTAGAATTGACCGCAGCACACGCGATCAGCATGGTGGAGGATTGGATGAGCGCTAGAGGCCTGCAGCTCGCTCAACATAAGGCGGAGGTGGTTATCGTCATCAACCGCAAGTCGGTTCAACATGCAGTGATTCACGTGGGTGAAGTCGCGATCGCATCAAAGCGGAGTTTGAAGCTCTTTGGGGTCGTAATAGACGACAAGCTGACCTTCGTCAGCCATGTCGACTACGCGTGCAAGACAGTTCCAAGGTGTGTGCCAGTAGACGTAGGCTACTGGCAGGTGATGCCGTATCTATTCTTAAGTACGGCGGCCCGTCCTGGGCGAAAGCTCTGGGAGTAACCAGTTACCTGCGGAAGCTGGAGAGCACGTACCGCTTAATGTGTCTCAGAGGAGCCCGCGAACGCATCAGGGTGACTTCGGTTGCCAGATGGCAGCGCGAGTGGGATAACTCTTCTAAAGGTAGGTCATCGGCCCATCGGCTGATACCCCATTCACTTCCATCTGACACAATTCCTGTCAGACCATGGCTGCTTCCGGCAGTACCTCCACAGTAAGGTGGCTCAAATTAGTATGGGAAAAACTTTTTGCAATTTTTTTGATGGGCCGCCCTCTTATTCGGTTCTATTTGATGCCCTGATGCTCTGGACAAAATTTCAGCCAAATCGGTCAATGTTTGGGCGGTGCTAAACTTGTTGGAAGTTTATATGGAAAAATGTATGCAGAAACATCCAAAAACAGTGATTTGCAGTTGGACGGCACAATTTACGATCAAGAACCATGATACTCGTTTAGTTCTTGTAGAATTAAATACAGAATGTTATGCAGAAAACCGCGAGAAGATTAGAGGTTGCCCGGCTAAGTTAGTAGCATTTCTCTGAAGTGGGGTTTGAGCAAATTTCGTTTCTTTTACCTTTGAAAAGAAATAAATTCACCCCTACAACACTCCAGTAAAATGGTAATAACTTTGCCTAATAAACTCTAATCTTCTCGCGGTTTTCAGCATAACATTTCGTATTTATTTCTACAAGAACTGAATGAGTATCATGGTTCTTGATCGTAAATTGTGCTGTCCAACTGCAAATCACTGTTTTTGGATGTTTCTGCATACATTTTTCCATATAAACTTCCAACGAGTTTAGCACCGCCCAAACATTGACCGATTTGGCTGAAATTTTGTCCAGAGCATCAGGGCATCAAATAGAACTGAATAAGAGGGCGGCCCATCAAAAAATTTGAAAAAGTATTTTTTGAGCCACTGTACTCCACAGGTTTGGGCACGCGGAGAGCCCCGTCTGCTCTAACTGCCCAGGTGTTGACGAAACTGCAGAGCACATACTGTTCTCGTTTCGACGTCCAAAGAACAGCTATGCTAGACGGTTGCGGTCGGGACCGCTTGGCACAACCCCGGATACTTCAGAAGGAATCGTATTATGCCAAGGTCCCACTATTTAGATCCTTTGCTGAGAGTTATCTCATGCAAAGAGCGCTTCTTATCAATTATTACTTACTCCTGTTATGAGAAAACCAGAATAGTAATACTGTTATGAATAATTTAAATATGTTGCTACAAAAGTGAACAAAGCGAAAGTAAATGGAAGGGTTAAGTAGTATAACCTATTGGACTTTTTTTTAAATATTTTTATATTTCAATTCTATAGAATTGCGAAAACGTGCGATCATTCATATCGCATCTCCAAGCAGCTAACATGTTGTATAGAAACTACAGTAACTCATACGTAACCAAATTTGGTCACATTTGAGTTGCTGCAACCAAATCAGTGAGAGTTGTGCTACTCGGGTCGCTTACGTTCGCAAATTGATCGCATCGATGTAAAGCTTACGGATCGATCGATGCGATCAATGACGACCATATGCTGGTCTTAGTTACTCCAGGAACCTTCCATTAGGTATTATGTTAACACTTTGTAAACTAAGCATTTTGAGGCAAATAAGGTCCGTCCAGTCAGAATAAATCAGTTCAGGTAACGGTAAGGTAACAAACATTTGGTTTTAGCAAGGCATACTACGTTATTAATTGTTTCTTAACACCTCGCCTCAATTAATTATTCCTATAGATAGTGGAATATATAGATGAGCGAAGATAAATCCTCTGTCTCCAAACGAACTGTCAAACGTGTCTCCAAACGAGCATGACGTCATGATTTCAATGGAAACGTTAAGGGCTGTGACGTCATATGCGCGTGTGCACGGGCAAAAAAATCGACTCAGCCATGCTTTCGCTCATCTATAGATTCTACTATCTATAATTATTCCTAACCAGGGTTTCGACTTTTCGTTTCAATGAGACCAAAGCAAGTGTTTTTCTGGCCAAGGGAGAATCTTTTTTCCTTTTTTATTTTACAATGTTATGAAAACTCATATGTGGATATGTACTTTATGTGGAAGATATTGATTTGGAAAATGTATTGGAGGTAACCACTTTGAGGATCATCTTTCACCCATCAATCTTTCTCCAGAATTAGCCTGGGAAGATAAACGAAAATCTTGCCTATAAGATGAAAATCCTTTTTCGTTTCATCACTTTTATCCTCTCACTCACTTTTCGCGAGAATTATCGCAGAACAATTAAAAAATTGTATGGCCGCGCCGGGATTCGAACCCAGAATAGTAACAATAATAGCTGTGGGGATGCGCTTACTCTAGCCACACCACCACGTTATCTATATGAAAGCGTTAAGTTATTTGGTCCACATAAGCTACTACCATTTGCATTTATGGTGCCACGAAAAGACTCGAATATGAAAGAAAAAGAACAAACCAACGTTTGGCAGCAATCGAAGTGAGCGAAAAATGGTTATCACTCTTCAGGCTGTTTTTCTTTCTGGAAAAGCGATTTCTCCCCGAAAATTTTGGTGAGGGAGCATCCTGTGCTCCTGAGATTGAGTGAGCATTAAGCACCCTGTTCCTAACAATTCACGCAACTTCCGAAATCTGGGAGCTGGAAGTCCTTTGGTCATCGCGACAGCTATCTGATCATCGGTTGGCTTGTATTCCAGTTGAATTTGATTCTTCTGGATCAGCTCCCTCACGAAAAAGTATTGTATATCAGCTATCTGATCATCGGTTGGCTTGTATTCCAGTTGAATTTGATTCTTCTGGATCAGCTCCCTCACGAAAAAGTATTGTATATCAATATGTTTGATTCTTCTGTGCTTGTGGGGTTCTTTACAAATGGCAATACAGGATTGATTGTCTTCATATACTGTCACCGGGAACTTGACTATTACATCCAAGGTTTTCAGTAAATTAACGACCCAAACTGTCTCACTGCTTGCTTGACACAGGGCCATTAACTCAGCTTCAGTTGTAGATAAGGCCACAGATGCTTGCTTCCTAGTAGCCCACGAAATCGTTGCTCCGTAAAGCTTCAATACATAACCAGATACAGATCGTCGGTCATTGATATCATTCCCCTAATCCGCATCGGTGAACGTACATAATGCTTCTGATGTATAAGAACGGCGAAACACTAGTCCATTGTGTCTTGCAAGTACATTAGAATTCGCTTCTGGTATGTCCAATGTTCTTTTGTCGCGCTGGATTGAAAACCAGCAAAATAACCGACCGGTGCACAAATGTCCTATCTTGACGTAACCGTAAAAAACATTAAACATCCAATGAGTTCTTTGCACGGCTTTTTTGTAAATTGTTATGCGCGATCATTTTCACATTTCATCAGTTTCAAATGAGGTTCTATGGGAATAGCCGCTGGTCGACAGTCTACCATTCTAAATCGTTCAATAATTTTCTTCACGTGCTGTTTCTGATCTATTTTCATTTCACCATTCATTATGATTCGATGAATATTCAAGCCAAGAAATGTTTGAACCTCATTTAGATTTTTCATTTCGAACTCCATGGACAACTTCTTCTTTAAACTTTCAATCACAGCTAACGACGAACTAACTATTAATATATCATCCACATATATCACAAGATAAACAGTGACTTGCTGCTCGGTCCAGTAGGGGAATTGTGGGTAAAACCGACACTGCGGGTAAAACCGACACCACTTCAAATCTCTGATTTCAAGTGGTTATCGGACAGAATATCGACACACTTTGAATAAACGTTTAATTTTATGTATTTCTAGTCATTTTGTAACTGGCGGAGACGTCTAAAAGTCATAATAAACAGACAATTAGCATTGGTGAGTTATGTAAAATTTTGGCATCGGTGTATAGGCTTTTTCGACAATAATTTGTTGATTATCAGTATTTAATCAATGTCTGATCCATAATTGAACATCATTTTGTGTATGTTGTGGAAAAAAAGTTAACTTTTCTAATTATAAACATCCACATGTATCTCATCATTATTGTGTTATCAGTTGGGGTAAATTCGACACCTACCATCAAATCACGAAATACCTCTGTTTTATTAGACTCATCATTCGCATAATATAAGTCAAGTATTGGAAAACGGTGCGCCGGGGAATATAACTTTATCATAGACTGGTTACATACCTCATCATCATTGGGCGTGACAATAGGTCTAGGGGGTACCTACTATTGAGTCATCAATGAAAACCTGTAGGTCGGATATCAACAGCGCTCAAAGAAGAACCATATTTTAAGTTTCTTTTGCTCTTAGATATATTCAATCCGTTCTCTAGTGTTGTTCTTTCGTGATCCATTTTTACACCTGTAAACGTGTAGCTTGTTACCTACGGAACTAGTCATTTTCATTTCTGCACCATACACATGAACAACTTTTTTAAATAAGTGAAATTTAAATGTAGGTCAATATTTACAGTAGTTTGTAAATATGTTACTAACATTCTTATACTCTATATATTTTTCACCCGACCCACTAAAGAAACTAAATAAAATATGGTGATGATTTTAAATATATAAAAAAATTCAGTCATCGTTTATGAATGACCCCTAAACATGAATTTCATACACAAATATCAAAATGAATGTTGTTAAACATTTTCAATTATGTTGCAACATCATTTAGAATTGTTCTGATGTTCGATTCCATAACGATTTGATGTGTCGGTTTTACCCTCATGTGGTGTCGATCTTACCCGCACCCCAGCTGGTTGGGCTGGAAGATGGACTGTTCGCGTTTTCATCATAAATGAAATTCTATCAAAAAATATTATCCTGAGAACTCATGGACTGATGCATGAAGAGCCAAAGTATGCTTGTATGAAATTTCTAGACCGGAAATTTGCTTCATAGATTGGGGAACTGTAAAGTTGCTTAGGGTGTCGGTTTTACCCACTTTTCCCCTAATACAAACATTGATCATGATCACTCCGTTTAAATCCCATCTTGGTGACAAATGCATGAAATCGCATGTTCCAACTTCGTGATGCTTGCTTCAGACCATAAATAGCTTTATTCAACTTGCAAACTTGATTTCTGTTCTTGAATCCAATTGGTTGCTGCATGTAGACTTCCTCAGCCAAATCTCCATTCAAGAACGCGCACTTCACATCCATTTGATGAATATGTAAATCACGTTGATTCGCTAGAGCAAGTAAAACTCGTAGTGTTGTCATCTTTGCCACGGGTGAGTAGGTCTCCGAATAGTCGAATCCTTTCTCTTGCGTAAATCCTCTTGCAACTAGTCGGGCCTTGTATCGTTGAATATTTCCGTTACCGTCTCTTTTCATAGCGAACACCCACTTGTTACTCACGATCTTTCGTCCCACTGGCAGCTTAGTAAGAGTCCAGGTTTTGTTCTTCTTTAACGACGCTAGCTCTTCATTAATAGCTTGTTCCCACAACGGCCAATCATCAAGTTTTTTTAACTCCGCAATATCATTCGGTATATCATCAACAAATTCTTCGGCAGCAAGAGCGAACGCTGATATCTTGAAATCTTCATGCCATGCAGGAGGACCACGGCTTCTATTACTACGACTTCATCCGCATTTGGTAAATCTGCCTCTTGCAATTCTTGTCTTTGCAAGTCTAGAGCAGCACTACGACATTCATCGGATTCAATACCATGTCCTCGGACCACAAGCAACTTCTCATCATTTTGATTCTGCTGAACAATTAATTCATTTTCATTCCCTCCTTCTTTTTTCAGTTGACTTCCGTTGAAAACTATATCACGGGTAACGAAAACTTTCCGACCTTTCCAGACACGATTCCATTTGGCGCATAACCAACGAACATAGCTTTCTCAGTTTTGTCATCTAGCTTTTTCCGTTTCTGTTTTGGAACATGAACAAAACACTCCATTCCGAAAACACGCAGGTTACTCACATTCGGTTTTTTGTTATGCCACATCTCAAATGGTGTTTTATTATCATCAACAGCAACAGATGGACTACGATAGGGGGGTCCCGTAGCGTAGTTGGCTACACGTTCGCCTTACAAGCGAATGGTCATGGGTTCGATTCCCAGCCCCTCCACCAAACCCTCGTCAGTCGCCAGATCCGCAGTCCATACGGTGGCGTTTGGGGTACGCGCCTTACCGTCACGGCTGCCTGATGACGACTGAAATTAAAGGCAACCGAACAATGCAACGATCATTGAATACACGACGTGGACGAACGGACACAATGGACTCACGGTGAGATGGACTGGAAATGGAAATCTAAAAATAGATTCTGTGTGGATTCTGTTGAGCAGAATACCACAGTAGATCTCGGCACAGTAGCGGTTAAGTAACACAGAGTGCCTAACAAATAATTAAAGCAAAAAAAAAATTGACTACGATTCGTCAAATAAGCCGCAGTATAGACAGCTTCACTCCATAAACGCTTCGTAGCTCCACTTCCAACCAGCATGGCTCTCACCTTTTCGACAAGAGTGCGGTTCATCCGTTCACTGACACCATTTTGTTGGGGTGTGTATGGTACTGTCATTTCAAGCTGAATGCCCTTCTGTCTGCAGAACGTTCTCAATTTCTTGCTCCCAAATTCGCCACCATTGTCACATCTTAAACGAGATATCTTTGTTCCAAAATGCGCACTTGCCATCGCTTCATATGCCATCAGATAATCAATAGCCTCATCTTTGGTTTTCATTAGGTACACTACAGTCATGCGCGTGAAATCATCGATGAATGTAATAAAGTATTCCATCCCATCTACTGACATAGGTGATATCGGACCACAAAGATCACTGTGTACCAATTCCAACGGACGTCAGCATGGTTCTCGAGTCGAGACACGGTTCACAGAACAGTACATCTTCTCTGTCAGCTTCAAACGAATTGTCCAGTTCCATTCCGTCCACCATTTGATGTCTGATGAGTTTCAACAAGTTACCTTGCCCAAGATGACCGAAGCGTTGATGCCAAACTTGTAATTGCTTTTCCACTCTTCCTGTAACCATTGCGTTGCTCATCGTTGATGCATACTCAAAATCCATCATATACAAGACACCTGATTGCTTGCCGGTAGCCACTACATCATGATCTTCATCTTCTACAACCACCTTCTTGTTGTGGAAAACAACCTTCTTTCCAGAATTCTCCAACCTTCGAAGCGACATAAGATTCAATGTAAGGTCCGGAACAAACAAAACATTCTCAACGCGGATTTGAATTATCTTCCCTGCGACATGTGAAAACAAATTGATCTTGCCTTTCTGCTTCGCAATAATATTCACACCTTTCTTTGCTGTTGCTATGATGACTGGTTCATCCAACGATTCCAAGTTTTCAAACAACTCCTTCTGATTGCACATATGATCTGAAGCGCCACTGTCAAGATACCAACATTTCTTCTTTTCAGGCACAGAACCAGCAACGAATGAAACTGTTTTTGCAACACCTCCCGTCTTCGATTGTTTTTTGTCCTTGAACCTTTCTGTATCCTGACGTGGTAGGGATTCACGACATTCTGCTCGTTTATGGCCAATCTTGCCACAGCCAAAGCACTTCAGCTTGAACTTTCCAGACTTTCCAGCAAATGCAACGTCGTCCAACTCCCGGCTTGGTGAAACTTTACGGCCTTTGCGCTTCGACTCAATATCTAGGTATTTGCTCTTGAGAAACTCCAACGTCAGCTTTTCTGATACTGCTTCCAACGCTGTGTTCACAGAATCATATGATACTGGCATGGTTAGCATCAAATGGCAAACTACATCCTCTTCATCTAGTTTCGCTCCAGTAGACTTCAGCTCACGAACCAGTTGATCAAATCGCAAGAAATGGACTTCAAGACTTGATCGATCGTCATGTTTCATCTCCAGCAACTTTCGTTTGAGTAAAAATCGATTCGTTATACTTTTCCTTTCAAAAACTTCGTGAAGTCCATCCCAAATCTCTTTCGGAGTCTTCTTGTCCTTGATATATTCAAGATGACTGTCTGCAACAGCGCCAATAAGGACTGACCGACACTTGTTGTCTTCCTTCCTTCTCTTTGACTTCTTCTGCTCTTTTTCCAACTTCTGTGCAGCCGAATCAGCCTCCAGGGTTTCCCAAAAGTCTTCCTCGAAAGCTTCCTTCTCGACACAGTGTACAATTTCTAACTGCTCCAGAAATGCCAGAAGTCTGAACCGCCAGTTATTAAAATTCGTACCGTCGAAAGGCTTGATACGCAGGAACTTATCATCATCACCCATTTTGAGACTGTAAATATTCTGACTGACTTCCGTAACGTATAAATTTTCAAGTTATTCTGGGCTCATAACCTCTTAGCAGAGCTAATAAAGAACAACTTAAGTGGTTGACGGTTGATAACAGAATAACAGTTTATTAGAAGGTAACAAACATTTGGTTTTAGCAAGGCATACTACGTTATTAATTGTTTCTTAACAACAATAACCAGGATCCATTTTGTACGAGTTCACTTATTACTGCGCTTTAGTGCGGTGTATTTTGGAATATCTCGTCTTCGCCTTGTCTTGCGTCCGTACCAAACAACCTGGACCCGCCATCGAATCGAAATAAAGAACGTTTGATGTGGAGGAAAACTATTGTTCAACTGGTTGCTCGTTAAACCGATATGGACAGTACGATACTGTGCGGTTTAGGTCGGTCATTATGAATAAAGTTTCTGCATACCGAATTTTACTATTCAGTGGCAATTTGCAGCATTTTCACGTCAAGGACTTCATTGGTTGTAATATGTTTTTTATAATTCTTTTACATTACATTTGTTATGTCATCGACATCTGCAGTTCTTCGCTGATGGCAAACGTGATTTAGACAAGGACTAAACCCTTAGTGACCACCAAGTGATTCGATATCGTATCGACCAATTAAACGCTGTAGCAATACGGAGTAGGATGACCGATGAACAGGAGTGGAAGACGAAAGCCTTTAAGGTGATTATACAATAAAGCCAGAAATGTGCCATTTTGTAAACCACGTGCTTTTTCAATATTTTTTTCAAGAGCACGAGATGAAAGAACCATAACACGTATGGAGCTGAAATAGTGGTAGATCGTTTGCTTAGTTATGCTAAACTATCATAATTTGATTTTCGATACTATACGAAAACTATTACGCCAGATTTGGGCTTTTGGAAATGTTTGTAGATAAACGTGTGGTGAATTTGAAATTCACCACGGGCTTCATTCTATAATCACCTTAAAAAGGACCACTTTGTTGAGGCACTTTGACCAGACGAAAGTTTGCAGAATGTTAATGGTGAGGTTCAGTGCGCTAAGTGCAGCCTAAATGTCCCGGGACATGCCGAAGACAATCGTAGGGAGTTTCCTACCGAAAAAGATCGAACTACCGGGCCTCTCCATTATATAGCGAAGAAAGATTAGCAAACGTTGAGAATTACCAAAAGTTCAATGAAGAGCTGGTAAAAGCAGGCTGAAAACGAAGAAATCCCACGGTGCGGATGGAATACCAAACGTGGCTCTAAAAGCTGTTATAATCAAAATGTTATAATCAAATATGTTTACAACGGTACTCCAGAGGTGCCTGAACGAGGGCAAATTTTCAGAAATATGATTGATCTAGAAGCTGGCCTTGTAGCCAAAACCGGGAAAACCGTCGGCAAAAACTCTTATAGGTGTATACTGCCTGTTAGAGACAATTGGAAATCTCATGAAAAAGATCACCCTCAACCGGCTGACGAAGGGTATGGTGAAGTTTGCGAATACCGCAAAGGAGTATTGACGGTGGACATAATTAGGACCGTACTCAGCACTCTCGACTGAGAAGATGTCAAAACATAGGCGAAGAGGAGATTTGTTCTGCTGCTCAGTGATTGAAATACACCTGAAGAACGTTTTCAACAGCGAGTCCCCGGCTATCTGTATCATATCTTCAAGAGCTACTTCTAGAGCAGAATTTTGGTGTACGATACAAATAAAGGGCAGAAGACGATTCATGTAACAGCGGGCGTTCATCAGGGTTCCTTACTCGACCCAACGCTCTGGAACAACGGGTCATTGACGATGATGAAGTGAAAGCGTCGGTAATGGAGGCTGTAGGTGATAGATGAATGTAGTTAACTTGCAGTAGATGGATGTTAGTGCCGCAGGGCATGTGATAGCATCCAACCGATCACTAGAGCACCTGGGAGTGATGATTGATGAAATGTTGAACTTTACCAGCCACGTCGACTACGCCTGTGCTAAGCGTTGGCTGTCTACGGGGGTTTTATATATGTTATCTGGTGTCAATTTTTAAAAACATATTTAGGCCTTTTGCACCTTCGGTAAGATGAAGAATAAAGAGACATAAATTAAAATAGAGCCCCACGTTTAAAGTAAGGTGACCGTGGATAAGCACCTGAATGGCAATGTGGCAGACGAAGATGGCGGTATGGTGATGGACCTGGGGGAACGCGCGCAGGACTTAATTCTACCGGCTCCGGATCTCCTGGAAATCCAGCTGAAGAACAACAAAGCCCCTGGGGTTGACCAACTAACAGGAGAGCTATTTAAACACGGTGGTGAGGCACTGGCTAGAGCGCTGCACTGGGTCATTACCAAGATTTGGGAGGAGGAAGTTTTGCCGCAGGATTGGATGGAAGGTGTCGTGTGTCCCATCTACAAAAAGGGCGATAAGCTGGATTGTAGCAACTACCGCGCAATCACATTGCTGAACGCCGCCTACAAGGTACTCTCCCAAATTTAATGCCGATATTATGGCACGTAACTTTGAGAAGATGGAGGAAGTCTACATCAGACTGAAGAGGGAAGTCAAGCGGATCGGACTAGTCATCAACACGTTGAAGACGAAGTACATGATAGGAAGAGGTTCAAGAGAAGACAATGTGAGCCACCCACCGCGAGTTTGCATCGGTGGTGACGAAATCGAGGTGGTAGAAGAATTTGTGTACTTGGGCTCACTGGTGACTGCCGAAAATGATACCAGCAGAGAAATTCGGAGACGTATAGTGGCTGGAAATCGTACATACTTTGGACTCCGCAAGACGCTCCGATCAAATAGAGTTCGCCGCCGTACCAAACTGACAATCTACAAAACGCTCATTAGACCGGTAGTCCTCTACGGACACGAGACCTGGACGATGCTCATGGAGGACCAACGCGCACTTGGAGTTTTCGAAATGAAAGTGCTACGTACCGTCTATGGTGGGGTGCAGATGGCGGACGGTACGTGGAGGAGGCGAATGAACGACGAGTTGCATCAGCTGTTGGGAGAACCATCCATTGTTCATACCGCGAAAATCGGACGACTGCGGTGGGCCGGGCACGTACCCAGAATGTCGGACAGTAACCCGGTGAAAATGGTTCTCGACAACGATCCGACGGGCACAAGAAGGCGAGGTGCGCAGCGGGCAAGGTGGATCGATCAGGTGGAAGATGACTTGCGGACCCTTCGTAGACTGCGTGGTTGGCGACGTGTAGCCATGGACCGAGCCGAATGGAGAAGACTCTTATATACCGCACAGGCCACTTCGGCCTTAGTCTGAATAAATGAAATGAATGACCGTGGATAATACACACTTTCTTTTCGGCTAGTTCTCAGATTTTTTGTTTATTTTCCTGAGGTGGACATCGTCAAGATTCAACAAACAGGATTTTTGCCGAGCTCTCAGTAAAAGTGACGATTCAGATGCTGAAACTCGGCAAATATTTATCTGATAATCGTCAATAAAAATATATCAAATAAAAAGAAAAAGACAGAATCATCGTCTTCGACCAGATGTCTCACAGACTGAACACTTAACATCTAGCATTAGACAACAGACAGGACATTCACACAACACCCAATGGACCAGTGGAGAATTTTTCGCAAAGTTTTCTCCTTACAAGGGCAGGAATTGAACCTACACTCCACAGCACATGCGTCTGGACAACTGACGTCGCTAACTGCACGGCTACGAATCAGTAATAAACGGATTCTTCTGCCGAAATTCAGTTTTGAAATTAACTGAAAAGGAAAACTACATGTAGACAGTCTTATGATTGGCTGTGCAAGCTGTAGTTAACTTGTGTCTACGTAGATTTAAGTATAACCTGCCACTTCTATCACCTCAAGTTTATAACATTGGAAATCCGTTGAGAAATGATCAACTTATTAGGCTAAAAATCCTATAGTAATCCTATAGTAAATCCTCTGAAATTTATCCCCTATACGAATCGAAAACAAGACGTAGTCCTACTTCAAGAATTTAGTGTGTATATCCAAACCTTTTCAAGGAAGCTCTTTGGTTTGAGATTTCTTCAGCCTTGCTGTAAATAAGCAGAAAGTAACTAAGTTTTCTTGTACGTGTTTTTGTGCTAATCAGAATTTTGATTTATTGTACAGTGACCGTGGATATGCTTTTCACAACTTCACAAGCTTCACCTGAGCAAGCGTGTTATTCTATTAGAATTTCGACTATTTCTGTTCGTTTTAACTCGTAAAGTTGCCAACGTGGTTTTTGTTTACAAGTAAAATTCAATAAAATATTATGTTTTGCCGTAGACTTGTGAACAAAGTTACAGAAAACAGAACACTGGGTGTTGACTGTTGAGGCAGCATCACACATCGAAAATCTTGTCCACGAATTTTATTTCCATCCCGGAAGACACGGGATATCGAAACGGAAAATAAAAACATCTCACCCCATTTGAAACACATGGGGACTAAACAACAGCGGAAAATTTCTCCAAAATGTGAGGCAACCTTCTACCTTTTGCGAATATGCGTAATCGTGGAACTGTATTTTTTTCCTACTCATGATGCTTTTATTTCCATCCCTGGTCGCACGAATGTACAGATTTTATTATAACCATACATTTGGCATGCCCTCGTGACCGCCGCTCCATATCCGCCGACATTGATCCGGGAAACATCAAGTACGAACTTGGTTCGTCGGTTCCTGTTTTATTTGAATTTCATTACCATTTTTCTCCGTTCCCGATCTGGCTGTTTTTTTTTCGCCACAGCTGGATGCTTCTTGCGAAAGAGAGGCAAGATCCATTGGGTACTGTTGGCGCGATGAGGGATTGCTCTCAACTAATGAAAAATTCAGATTTGAATTGATTGCGATGGAAATGTACACATCCAGACGAGGGGAAACTAAATGGTATTATGTTATGCGATACTCAACATTTTATTTTCAATCAAATCAGACTACTTTACTTTAGTGCGAGCTCTTGCGACCCAACAACTCGTTAGTTTACCATTCCGGTTCATTATCTATAGACTCACTAAATGCACTTGTCCTTCAAAACGCTTCATTTGCCACACTCATTCACATTGTTCACAACCAATTCCTGTTTCCATCGCCCATTCTTGGAGCATCACCTCCGCACTCAGTCAGTCTGTTCTGATAGGGTAAGACGGTATAATATGCCCCCCCTAAGGCAACTCCTTGATAACTTTTCACTTTTCAACGCAATTTATGCAAACTTTGTGTTATTTGGTAGTCCAGGAAGTCGCAAATGCATTGCCCGTAAGTAGTCATATAAAAATATTACAGATAACACGTAATAAAGCTTTTTTGAAAAATCGTGAAAAAATGAATTTTAAAAAGTGCCTGGGCAATACGCCCCACCTCAACCAAAGTCATTTAATAGCCCTTCATTAGTATTTTATCAATCCTATAATAAAAAGGCTACAAATCCTTATGCGCTTGACATTAAAAAACCAACATAGGTCCATTCAAGCAGGTATGAATTACATTTCAATGTTTTCCATACAATTTGGAAGCAACTGCTGCAGGCTCGCTGCGCTTGTGTCCAGTTGGTAAGGGCATATCGCCCTGCCTACACTGGGGCGTTTTGGCCAGTAAAACATGTTTTCGAAAATCGTTACATTTTTGAAGATGGAAGCAATTTCATATCATATTAACCCCTGAGAAAAGTAATTTTGTTGCCCAACTGAGTGTTCCAGTGCAAGTTTTGCGGACAGTATGCCAGAGTCGCTCCAGAATGTTCAGCAAACAAACATTAAAAGTTACATCAAAACTGTGACTTTTTGTATTTTGCAAATATTTTCATTATGTAATACAAAAATATTCCCATATTCACATAGGATGATGGTTTTACAAATATTTATAGGTACCAACTGAATTTGACCCTTAGTTAGTTATAGTTTTCTAGAAATCAAAGGGGGGCGTTTTGGCCAGGTGGGGCGCATTATACCGTCTTACCCTACAACTTTAAAGTTGATCAATTTGTTTCACCAGCTATTTTAATCAGTATGCAGTAGCAATTGTGGTAGTCGTTAGAAGTGGATACACGAGCTCACAAGCACCATAGAGGCAGTAGCCGTATACCATTACCGTCATCTCGCTTTGCGGCACTGCCAGGAGGAAATTCTCTAACTACTCACGACTAACAACGAACACAAAATAAATATTTATTACGCTACATTACGATTATCAGTTTACCATGCGCCAACATCACCGAGCGATGCTACCAGTTCGATTTGTTTTTTTTTTTACATTTTTTTATATTTGATTTCTAGAACACATTTTTCTGACTACTATTAGCTCACTCGTACACCGATTGCTCAATCACTCCACAAAGCTCTCAAAAAAGGACTTTTTTCAAAAAGAATCAAAACCAATCGCATCTTTTTACAACGTTTCTCGCACTTTGCATTTACTTATTTTAGTGTAAAAAACGTAACTTTTTCCCTTTGTGTATGTTCAGAACAATATCCTCCTCTATAATATAGCAATTCATCTCTCCTCTAAAAACTACAATTGTATGAGAGAGGGCGCAATAGTGTGTAACAGTTCAATGATTCAACATGTTTCCGTAGTAGGTATAGCGTGAGCTTGTAGGGGTGACATTCGATTTTTGTTTTTACAAAAAAGGAAAACAAGACAACTTCGGTACATCTTTCAGGATGCTGCATAGTTCAACTCTAGAGAAGGGGGGTGTATTATGGGATGAAGCCGAATTAACGAAGCGTATCAACTTGTCATCTATTGTTTGCTCTGTTGTTTGTTTTTTTTGTTTTTCATTTCTGGTGAAGTAATAACCGAGCGCATCTACTTACATACACACAGGCGTGGTTCGGACGTGATGTTACAGTTCAGTATGCTATGACGATGACGCACGATGATGATCGATGAGGAAACCTAACGTCACGTGACGTTTTGCTCGAGCACCGGAAGCTGCCTCCATCGGACGAAGGGGACGACCGACGAAGCGACGAGCGCCAGGAGAAGAGTGAATAGTTGGGGCCCTCTGGTGGTGGACGTTGGGGTGGCCCGGCTCACCTCCGGCCAGACCACCTGCACCTCGGCCATTTTGAAGATGCTCAGCAAACGGTGGGCGGACATCTCGACGTGCTGGTGGTTGATTTGGTGGCTGATGGTTTCGAGGATCTTTGTACAATGGTCCTGGAAACATAACAAAAAGTACCAGAAGTGTAAATTAGTTTCAATAAATATGTTTCGGAGAAAAAAGTTTGACTATGTCTCCTGTAAATCGAATAAGATCAGAATCACCACCATGAGTTTCTTAGACTATCTTTCAACGATAATGAGCTCAAACAGAATAATATAATACCTTCAAATTTCGTATAGCTTTCGGATTATTACAAATTGTCAAAAAGATTAATGCCGTCTGTTTCGTGGGAGATAAACCTTCCCAATAGCAAAAGTGCTAGAAATCTGATGCTAACTAGTCTTAAAATTCGTTTTTTGACAGCATTTCAAAAAAGTTTACGTTTTTTTATTGCCGTGAATGTTTGCAGTATATAAGTTTTTCACTAGTCAATAGTATACCAAGGCAAAGAAACTTGACAGGAGGAGGCGGCAGGATTAGCCAACCTCATATTTATCTAAACATAAAAAAAAAAAACAAATTGCTGCTATTTCGTCATTTTATGTTGTATTGGTCTGGTTTTATCACTATTCTGCTCGTACGGATCCTAGAATTCAGAATACATGTTGGGACTTGTGATTTTGTTCTCTGTTCAGTTGCCTATCCGGAGTTCTTCCGGTGGGTCACTGGGTCATTTGCATCCTTCCTTTTTTTACGATATAAATCCAAGAAAATGACGTTTATTTCGTCCCTATTGATTCCATTTCGGTAGATTTGTATATATAGATAATCATAAATCATGGTGACACCTGTTCCATGGTCAACAACAGGTTTCTTTCAAGTGACTCTTTGGGAACCGGCCCCAAAATGGCCAGTTCAATATTTTCGAACTGACCCCAGGGTGGTCAATTTCCTCAGAATCCTAAATATCTAGATGTCATAATCCCACTTGTCTTGCAAAATGCTGTAGTTTGATATCCATATTGCTAATATGGAGCGAAAATATTGAACTGACCATTTTGGGGCCAGTTGCCATAGGACCATTTTAAAGAAACCTGCTGTTGGCCATTTCTGGAACAGGTGTCACCATGATTTTTGATTCTGATATAATCCCTACATACAAATCTACCGAAATGGTATAAATAGGGACGATAGAAAAGTCATTTTCTTGAACTAATATCGCCAAAAAAGGAAGTTGTTGTCAAATTTACTGCGTCTGAAAAAGTTAATGGATAAAACTGGTCGACGAATGAAAAACATGACGTAACAAGACAAACATCATTGATAAGTTGATTTCATGAACGTAGTGGCTATAGGAATCTATAGGATTTTTTCCTTTTTCTCCAGGTTTCATGTCACGCAACAGATGACGTGAAAAGCTGGCCCTGATGTCCGACTCCCAAGTGCCACGGAATCCAAGCGATGATCGTGCTCGGTAGCATGTCCACCAATATGTGCTGGATCCAGGGGTAATTAGGCTTGTCGTTCTGGAGTGCGGAAATAACGCTGAGTAATTCAGGCAGGGCGAGGATGGGTTTCATGGAAGGGTGGGTGCCGAAAAGATGCTGCACATATTCGGGAGAATACCTGAGACAGTGAAACCGGACCTGGTGTGTTCGTGGTTGTGGTTAAAGAGTTTGGCCACCGACCTTCTGTAAGTAACGGAAGTTGCAAGCTATGGAGCTGTTTATAGTGGCTGATGAGGAGTGCCAGCTCATCGCTCTAAGCCATTGGATTTATGCCACCGACGCCAGCAATCGTGCGCAGAATTCGGCTTTGCGGCAGTTGATCGCTGGCACACGGTGACGAAAAGGCAAGATGCCTACTTCGGCACAGGTAGACTCGGTTGGTGTTGAGGGTATCCTGAGGCGGCTCAAATGTAGGAATTTCAAAATCGGCGACAGAGTTTCGACGAAATTAAGAAGGGCGATACAGATCAGTTCCCAGCCGTAGAGTAGACGGCTACCAATGATAGCCTGCCTGATCTTTAACCGGAGCCTCATGCTGTTGGTTGGATGAGGCTTGGACCAGGTTGGTTGACTCTGGTCCGACAATTTACTGTGAAATCGTGGAAGTAAGAGAGGAACGAGAGGCTCCGGTCAATGAAGACTCCGAGAACTTTCACAATCTTCCTGTTGGTGATGGACTGTTCACCCCACTCAAGATTCGGTCTAGACAGCTGATGCTTCCATCTGCAAACGTGTCCTCATACGCAGTTGCTGGCTGTCGTAGTGAAACCTGCCGAGTTGGCCCAAGGGAGGACGGCGCTGGCAGCCGGGCGGGTCGCCAACGACAATCAATCTATCGCGATATCTCTCTGTCTCGATGTGTTCTAATCACATTTTGTTTAGGATTCACTCTCCCTATCTCGATAGATTCAATTTTATAGGCTGATAGATCATCTTTGGACGCTAACAAACAGATCAACAACAAGAAATGAAATTTCTTTTGCTATCGCTTTCCGTAGCAACTAGTTTTTTTTTCGACCTAGTACCCATTTCGATGTTTCTTCCATTTCTTGATCTGCCCTTATCGCGATGGTCCCTTCAATATCGAGATGTAGAGAGAGAGTACTACTTGTACTTCCCTCCAAGGAAACGGTCCATGGAGTCGAGTACCACCCAATTGATCTCCTGAAGTCGAATGATTCACGGCAGGTTGTCATGCGTGAGTAGTTCTAGGTTGGTAAGGTTGCTCCAGAAGCCGTTGATGTCAAACTGGAGACACCGATGAATTTCCAGTGGAAGGGGAGGTTTGGAAGGGAGCAAGTGTGCTACCTTGGTCTGAACCAGTAGAAAGTAGGAGTGAATTGTTCGATGTACCAATCGGGTTGTGCTGGTCAGAGAAACCAGGTGATGCGTTGGGTTACTGTCCCCCGGTAGAAAACGGAGGGTCCATAATCGACGGGAGACTCCGGACATGGCCAGACTTGTATGTTTTCTGAACCCAGAGAGAGAGAGACAGAAAAAGGAGCTGTCGAATTGCTGGAAGTTTGAGAACTTATGTATTACCGAGGATAGAGTGTCTGGGATGCCCGGGACGGAGGATCTGTTGAGACTTATTACCCGTGTTGGTATCTCCAGGGTGCCCAAAAAGAGGCCGAAATGGATGGGACTTACCAACTGAAAGAAGATTTTTAGGGTGCCTGGAAAGGCTAGCTTTACTCACAGCGTCATCAATTTTGGTTGTTAGTTTGTTTAACACATCTCGATGGCTTGTCTTCCATGTCGTCCATCGGGAAAACATAAGGCGTCCCGTGCACGCCTAACGGGAAACGCTTGACTGCCTCGAAGTCCTCCGGAGAACAACGGCTTGAAACTTTGAGCTTGAAACTTTGAGCTTGACAGTTGGCTTGCAGGGGGAAAATACGTTTCTTTTCCGTCTATCCTGTGCTGCCGGGGGGTTTCCCCATTTCCAGCGTGGGATATTAGTTTGTGCGTGGAGGCCTAAAAGCCAACTTCTAGGAAATTATTAGAAGACCTGGAGCATGTGGTGATAACATATTCAATTTGGGTCTTTGGATTGCTATGATTATGAGAGTAGAATCACTTTCATTCGTTACCACAGATATTGATTGGGGACAAATCATTATCTCTTAGATGGAAGCCATGCAGTCTCGAATAGTCGACATCTGCCCTGGCCACATCCACGTTGGGCACCTACTTAAGAAAGATGCAGAGAACTCTACGACAAGGATGTTATCGATCATTTAGTAATCTGCCTTCGATCATTTAGTAGTTTTTCAATAACTCATTCCAGAGGCTAAATTTCAAAATGTATTGTATGGTGGACTTCTAGTGCAAAAGTTTATCAACAACTCTGCCTAATAGTTCGTTGTTTGAATTTCATTAATAACGGAGCTATAGCGCTAGTAGCAGTAACTTAGACTAAATGATTGCATATTTTGTAATCATTTAGTATAAGTATAGCAACTAGCACCGTAACTCCTTTAGCTGTGGAATTCGAACATCGACCTGTTAAGGAGAGTTATAGAAAAACCTTCCTATTGAAAAACTACTAAATGATCGAAGGCAGATTACTAAATGATCGATAACATACTTGCTCTACGACCACTCAAAGGTGTCACGGGAGGTTTTGGAATTGTTAGTGTGGGAAGTTATAGCAGTAGGAACCTTTTTGGTAAAACATGAAACACAGAAAAAACTTAATTAGAAGTACAAAGTATGAAAGGGACAAGCCTGGAATTGAACACACGACATCCTGCTTATAAGGCAGAAGTGATAGCTAATAGACCACCGGCGCGGCAAATGCTGGGTAAAGCGTACCATTGGTACTTCGCGTACCTGAAGGTATAAAATAGACCTCATCTTGCGGTCCTTAGCCTCTTACCCAGCAACTCCTATCCCTACCTCCCCGTGGTGCTGGTCGGGATACGAGCATATTTAGGGAAGATCGGGTAACCAACGCCGGTGGGAACTATGGACGTATGCTGACAGGGAAGGGGGGGGGGGGGTGAAACTGTGCACCATGGTCCAGCGGGAATAAGGAGGGATGGTCCTCCGGAAATTTAGGGGGTTTGATCTCAGGCCCTGCAAGCGAGCCAAAAAACTCACGCAATGAACAATCAACAAGAGAGTACGTACCGGAACCATCGGCGAAGACCACCGCGATGAAACGGGACTAGCGATTGGAAACTCGGTTCGTGGAACTGCAAATCTCTCAACTTCATCGGGAGCAAGGTGGGACGCATTCGAGGATGGAGAGATGCGGCCTCGAACCGTGTATTGTGTCTTCAAATTGTTGATTCAGTGTTATCTATCCAGATGTAAACTAAATAAATGAAATGAATGAGCTAGACCACCGAGCTCGTCTATGTCACTTATGGAAAAGCTATCATTTAGAAAATCAACAGAAAATCCGAATAATATTATACCTTTCCAAATTCATCGAAGGGTCTTTAATAGAACTAAGGATATTCTTGCGATATTAAAAAATGCCGCAGTGTTCCAGAAAAAAAACACTTGAATTTCTGATTTCAAATGCAATCTAGGTTAAAAAAAAGTTGTTTGATAGTAACGATTGAAATTGTATACCAAAACAAATATAAAAAATCAGAATATAAAAAAAAAACAAGAATACCAAAAGGAACCGAAAGATTCAATATATAAAATGAAAACTAAACTGATTTGATGATTCTGAACACACTTCTGGAATTTCTACAAAAATACTACTAAATAAAACAACAGTAGGAGTATATTTGCAGCTCTAAGATTACATTTTAACACTTCAGTTCCTAAAATATTTATGGACTCTGACAGCATTTTTTTTTCAGATGCTTCTCGAAAAAAATATACCTTAAGAATTTTCAGTACTTCCAAAGTTACGGAAGGTCGAATGTGCAAAAGAGAGTATCTCTTTGCTTCCATTCTCTTTCGATTACTACAACACTATACTAAAGTTTACTTCGGATTTCTTGATAGATATTCAAAGACAATAGCTTGAACTAGCGTGCCGAAGTGGAGAAGTATCAAAAAAAAATATATAACTAGCCTATTTAATAGCGAAAGGGAGCATGAACAAAGACAGTTTTGCTTGAAGAGGGGAAGGGTTGTTTGTCTGAAACCCATTTGGTCGAATGCCACTAGGCCGAACAAAGTCAGGGTAATTTGGCCAAAAGGGTCATTAGGCCGAAAGGGTCATTTGGCCGGAAAAGGTCGTTTGGCCGAGAGGGTTATTTGGCCGAAAGGGTCATTTGGCCGAAAGGGTTATTTGGCCAAAAGGGTTATTTGACCGAAAGGGTCATTTGGACGAAAGAGTCGTTTGGCCGAATAGGGCATTTGGCCGAATAGGTCATTTGGCCGAAAGGGTCATTCGTTGTTTGGCCGAATAGGGCATTTGGCCGAATAAGTCATTTGGCCAAATAGGTCATTTGAAAAGTGAGAAATTAGGAATGAGAAGAGTGACGTTTCACTTCTCACTCTCCTTTTTTCTCTTCTCACTGTAAAAAGTGAGAAAAATGAAGAGTGGGAAGTGAGACGTCGTACTTCTCACTCTTCATTTATCACTTCTCGCTGTAAAAAGTGAGAAGCGCGAAGTGAGTAGTGAGACGTCTTACCACTCACTTCGCACTCCTCATTTTTTTACAGTGAAAAATGAGAATTGAGACGTCTCTCTTCTTACTACTAATTTCTCATGTTTCAAATGACCTTTTCTGCCAAATGTCTTATTCGGCCAAATGTCCTATTCGGCCAAATGACCCTTTCGGCCTAATGACCCTTCCGACCGAATGACCCTTTTGGCCAAATGACCCGTTCGGCCAAATGGCTTTTTTGGCCAAACGAGCCTTTCGGCCAAACGACCCTTTCGGCCAAATGACCCTTTCGGCCTAATGGCCATTTCGGCCAAACGACCCTTTCGTCCGAACGACCTTTTCGGACAAATGACTTTCGGCCTAATGGTCTGTTCGGCCAAATGGTATATTCGGCCATCAAATGTCGGCCTAGTGGCATTCGGCCAAACGACCCTTCCCGACGATCAGCGTGTAAATCATATGTTTTGAGTACACACTCAGTTTTTATTTCTGCAGCTTGGCAAAAACCTGCACCAGCAAAATAATAAGCTGATATCCCGGAAAAAATATGCTTCCTAGCTGATTTTCGACAAAATGTTTGCTGATTTTCAGAAACTTTGACATTAATTTCAGCAAAAAATGCTTGCTGGGGCATGGCTGTGCGATTCTCGGTAAAAGTTTAACAAAGGGCTGCGATCTTGGTTAGAAAAATTAAGTGTGTAGGAGAGACCGGGGCTGATAGGCCGAGTTTCGCTCTTTGGAACTCATTCTGCTTAGAATGTTTGAAAAACGGTTTTCACTGTCATCACTGTCACTGTAAGAAATATCCAAGTCTTGAGCAAATTTATGATACACTAGCAGACCCGACGAACTTCGTTTCGCCTTAAATTGACTTATTCTCTGATTAGTACCCGGGTTATGCGGAAATTTCAGTTTCATTTGTACGGGAGCCTTCCATTCCAGAAGAGGGAGGAGTTTTGAACTACAACAGAAACATATTTTCCCTTCCAAAACCTTCCCATGCCAGATTTGGTTTCATTTGCATGATCAATTCTCAAGTTATGAAGAAATTAGTGTTTCATTTATATGGGAGCCCCCCTTTCCAAAGCGGGGATTGGTCTCGAACCATCTTAAGAACCTTCCCCGGCCCCAACAATCTCTGCATACAAATTTTCACGCCAATCGGTTCAGTAATTTCCGAGTCTATAAGGTTCAGAATAGACAGAAATTCATTGTTATTTATTTATTTACTAGCAGACCCGACGAACTTTGTTTCGTCTAAAATTGATTTATTTTCTGATTAATTCTCGAGATATGCAGAAATTTCTGGTTCATTTGTATGGGAGCCCTCCTTCCCAAAGAGGAGAGGGGTCTCGAACCATCTTAAGAACCTTCCTTGGCCCCAAAAAACCTCTGCATACAAATTTTCACGCCGATCGGTTCAGTAGTTTCCGAGGCTATAAGGTTCAGACAGACAGAAATTCATTTTTATGTATATAGAAGAAGAAGATTATCAGACTAAGGCCGGAGTGGCCTGTGCTGCACATAAAAGTCTTCTCCATTCAGCTTGGTCCATGGCTGCACTTCGCCAACCACGCAGTCTGCGGAGGGTCCGCAAATCGTCCTCCAGCTGATCGATCCACCTTGCCCGCTGTGCACCTCGCCTTCTTGTTCCCGTCGGATCGTTGTCGAGAACCATTTTCACCGGATTACTGTCCGACATTCTGGCTACGTGCCCGGCCCACCGCAGTCTTTCGATTTTCGCGGTGTGAACGATGGATGGTTCTCCCAACAGCGAATGCAACTCGTGGTTCATTCGCCTCCTCCACGTACCGTCCGCCATCTGCACCCCACCATAGATGGTACGCAACACTTTCCTTTCAAGAACTCTCAGTGCGCGTTGGTCCTCCACGAGCATCGTCCAGGTCTCGTGCCCGTAGAGAACTACCGGCCTTATAAGCGTTTTGTAGATAGTCAGTTTGGTACGGCGGCGAACTCTATTCGATCGGAGCGTCTTACGGAGTCCAAAGTACATACGATTTCCAGCCACTATGCGCCTCCGAATTTCTCGGCTGGTATCGTTATCGGCGGTCACCAGTGAGCCCAAGTACATGAATTCTTCAACCACCTCGATTTCGTCAACACCGATAGAAACTCGTGGTGGGTGGCTTACATTGACCTCTCTTGAGCCTCTTCCTATCATGTACTTCGTCTTCGACGTATTGATGACTAGTCCAATCCGTTTAGCTTCGCTTTTCAGTCGGATGTAGGTTCCTCCATCCTCTCAAAGTTACGTGCCATGATATCAATGTCGTCGGCGAAACCAAATAACTGGACGGACTTCGTGAAAATCGTACCACTCGTGTCAATCCCTGCCCTTCGTATTACTCCCTCCAAAGCGATGTTGAATAGCAGACACGAAAGACAATCACCTTGCCGTAACCCTCTACGCGTTTCGAAGGGACACGAGAATGCCCCTGAAACTCGAACTACGCACATCACCCGATCCATCGTCGCTTTGAATAACCGTATCAGTTTATCCGGAAATCCGTTTTCGTGCATTAGCTGCCATAGCTGGTCCCGATCGATTGTATCATATGCGGCTTTGAAGTCGATAAATAGATGATGTGTGGGCACGTTGTATTCGCAGCATTTCTGCAATACCTGACGTATGGCGAACACCTGGTCTGTGGTAGAGCGTTCACCCATAAATCCCGCCTGGTACTGCCCCACGAACTCTCTTGCAATTGGTGTTAGTCGGCGGCAAAAAAATCGGGAGAGTACATTGTAGACGGCGTTCAGCAATGTGATTGCGCGGTAGTTGTTACAATCCAGCTTATCGCCCTTTTTGTAGATGGGACACACGACACCTTCCATCCACTCCTGCGGCAGAACCTCATCCTCCCAAACCTTGGTAATCACCCAGTGCAGCGCTCTAGCCAGTGCCTCACCACCGTGTTTAAACAGCTCTCCTGGTAGTTTGTCAACTCCAGGGGCTTTGTTGTTTTTCAACCGGCCGATCTCCTCCTGGATTTCCTGGAGATTCGGAGCCGGAAGTCGCATGTCCTGCGCGCGTGCTCCTAGGTTCATTACCATACCGCCACCGTTGTCTGCCATATCGCCATTCAGGTGCTCTTCGTAGTGCTGCCGCCACCTTTGGATCACCTCACGCTCGTTAGTAAGAAGGTTCCCGTTTATGTCCTTACACATATCGGGCTGTGGAACGTGACCCTTACGTGAACGGTTCAACTTCTCATAGAACTTTCGTGCGTTATTAGCGCGGTACAGTTCCTCCGTCTCTTTACGGTCTCGATCTTCCTGCTGGCGCTTTTTCCTCCGGAAAATCGAGTTTTGTCTGTTCCGCGCCCGTTTGTATCGTGCCTCGTTCGCCCTCGTGCGGTGTTGCAGCAATCTCGCCCATGCTGCATTCTTCTCCTCAACTAACTGCTCACATTCGCCGTCATACCAGTCGTTTCTCTGATCCGGAGCCACCGTGCCTAGTGCAGCGGTTGCGGTGCTTCCAATGGCGGATCGAATATCTCTCCAGCCATCTTCAAGAGATGCTGCGCCTAGCTGCTCTTCCGTTGGGAGTGCCAATTCCAGCTGCTGCGCGTAGTCTTGGGCTAGCCTACCGTCTTGTAGCCGCCCAATGTTTAGCCGCGGCGGACGACTCCGACTGATCACCGTCGAGAGTTTTGAGCGCAGGCATACTGCAACGAGGTAGTGGTCGGATTCAATATTCGCACTGCGGTAAGTGCGTACGTTCGTGATGTCGGAGAAGAATTTACCGTCGATTAGAACGTGGTCGATTTGGTTTTCCGTTACTTGATTAGGTGATCTCCATGTGGCCTTGTGGATATTCTTGCGGGGAAAGAAAGTGCTTCGGACTACCATTCCGCGGGAGGCTGCAAAGTTTATGCATCGTAGGCCGTTGTCGTTCGATACGGTATGCAGACTATCCGGTCCGATGACCGGTCTATACATTTCCTCCCTTCCTACCTGAGCGTTCATGTCACCGTTGACGATTTTGACGTTCCGCAGTGGGCATCCATCGTATGTCTGCTCCAGCTGCGCATAGAACGCTTCTTTCTCGTCGTCGGATCTCCCTTCATGTGGGCAGTGCACGTTGATGATGCTATAGTTGAAGAAACGGCCTTTTATCCTCAGCTTGCACATCCTTGCGTTCATTGCATTGTTATGTAAGTAGGTAGGTAAAAAGGTAGTGTTTATAGTTTTGTAATATTTAGACACGTAAGGTAAATAAAATCTCAATTTTTAGTTTTTAGTCTTTTTCAACACTTTTAGTGGATTTTTAACAATTCTCACTTCTTTCTTTTCATCTGCCAGATTGATATCATCTTCTCGAGCATAGAAAGATCCCTTCAATGCTGCTTTTATTGGGTAATCGCCAATCGGTCAACATTTGTGTCAATTGGTATTTACTTTTAACTCGGCCAAACAGCCAATACAATATTCGGCCAACCGGAGATCGGATGAATATTGCTTCGTGCTACAAATATTACTTTACAATAACATAAATTTACTCACTGACGCTATAAAGCAAAAAAAAAAATAGATTAATCCACCTAGCGGTGATGATGTCTTTCTCGCTCATTATAAAATGTGTCGAGAAAAATTCTTTAGTGAGGTCAAGTAGAACAAATAATGGTTTTTGACTGTCATATAGACTTCCAAAAATGTGGCAAAATTGGGTCTTGAACAAATCTTATCAAAACTGTCATAAAATCGGGTGTAGACGAAATCAGGGGTAGATAAAATTTGAACACGCTAAAAATCGAGTCATCACTGCATTTTGTACATATTCGTTCATTGAATTATGCTTTGACAGTTTCAATGTAAAGAATTGAAAATAGTTTCATTTGAAGTTAAATTGTAAACAAATAATCAATCAGAAGCCCGAATGCGTCCATTCTTGGAACAATAAAAACCGAAAATAGTGAACTATTTAAATAACACATGTTCCAAATCTGGAAAAAAATCTCGGCATCTTCGAACTAAAACTATTTTGAGAGCCTATTCCGACCACAAGCTTTATCAGGATAAAGCTTAATAAGGAGGCACTTGATGTCAAAACTGTCGTGTAACATCTCGTAATCTAAACAGACTATAAACGTCACCTCTAGAAAACCAAGAATATTCTGACAACTTCCTATTCAAATTATTATTTTGGCGTTCCTCGTCATCATCGGATAATAGTAAAAGAGTAGAAAATAGGATTACCTATAAACTATCCCTTAAAACCACAAACGCTCATTATTTATTCGTTTAACGATAATTCAAACTACGGACAAAATTAACTTAAATCCTATTTTCGGTTGCGTAAAGCTTGTGGTAGATAGAAGTGGGTTAAGCCGGAATCTAACTGGGTGACGTGATACTTTGAACTGCTCTGATTAAAGCAGAACTCGTCATGTCATAGCTTACATACCAATTGAGGCACTTACTCCAATGTACGTGTAATCAGTCCTACAAATGGTTTTCAAAATTCCATCATCCGAGCTAGCAATTTTTCAAGGTTTTTTAATCATATATCCACGGAATTCAAATTGAACATGAGTTATGAAAAATGGTAATCTAAAGATTGAGGGTAAATAAACGGTTAAGTCCAAAATGCAGGTATAAATCTTCAAAAGAGTTTCAAAATAAACCTATAAGCTATTTTCGGAAGAAAATAAATGGTGGAATATATAAGGAATTTATGCATTAGGAAGAACCCCTCAAGGGCCCTCCTTAGCCGTGTTGTAAGATGTGCGACTACAAAGCAAGACCATGCTGAGGATGGCTGGGTTCGATTCCCGGTGCCGGTCTAGATAATTTTCAGAATGGAAATTATCTTGACTTCCCTGGGCATAAAAGTATCATCGTGTTAGCCTCGCAGTTAATAACTGTGGAAGTGCTTATTGAATATTAAGCTGGAAGGCGGCAATATCCCAATGGGGGATGTAATGGCAATGAAGAAGAAGACTAAGAAAACCTTAAGTAATTCTGTGAGAAAATCCTTTGAAAAAATCCTCTGCGATGGGATAGTTACAACTCGTCTTATGACAAGTGATTTAAAAAAAACTGATTGAAACCTGTCTATGTGATGCTTCGATAAGTAAATTTTCTTGGTGAAAAAATCGAAAAAACTACAGGGGTAAATACTCCGCCAGTCCTAAGCAATTTCATCGCCGCGACGACGACAACTAGTCGCCGCGATTCTAACGTTGGGTCGCTGCAGGCAATGTTCCATTTACATATCCATATCAACGGCGACAGGATCACAGTCGCCAAGCGATAGAATCCCGTCGCGTGTGCTTGGGGGAACCTTAATTCCTAAAGCAATTTTTGGAGTAACATTCTTAGGTATTCCTTGAGAAATATCATTCGATCATTCACAGGTTGCTTTCGGTCACTTATGGTCTTTAGTTGGTTGTAGTCTTTGCACACGCAAAAAAAGCGATCATGAATTCGTGAACTAACGAGTTCACTGTGTATTTTTTCAGGAACAACAGTCACGGATTTGGGAATAAAGTAACGTTTTCTGGAACGTTCAGGAAAACGTGACTGATGTTCCCGAATCCATGAACTTAATCACGGTGTATTTTTGCTGGTTCACGAATTCGGGAACGCTTTTTTTTGCGTGCACTCGTATATCATAAGGCCAACACTATGATAGACTTGGATCGAAACTCAAATCCAGCCATTTGCATCGTAGTTTCGCTTCGAAGCTGCCTATTTTATCGAAGGAAGGCCCCATCATTGCATTAACCTTTCAACGTTTAAAACTAGTGAGAATAATATCAATTCACTTACCTTTTCTAGTCTAAGTAACTCCATATTGGAAAGCTTGGAGTCCGGGGGTAGTCTTATGGATAGGATGATATTTTCATCGGTGATGTTGAATAATGTTAATATACAAGAGGTCTGGAATTAGAATCAAAGAACATCGCATTGTATAAATCAGTACCCTGTCCAGCACGGACAACAACAACATTTTTTCCCACCTCATTGTTGATATGCTGCAGCACATATTGCTGCAGCGCACGAACAGCGTCCTGAACTCCTAAATTAGTGTGCGGTCTTAACAGTGCTTCATCGGTAGAACTATAACCTAGTAACAGAAAGATTCCGCCTGCGGAAGACAAACAACAAAAGGTGAGAATCAATTACAAGTCTACATTATGTCTAAAGATGTATACCTGGCAGCGAATACTCCCCAGGCGGTGGTCGCATGCAGATGAACCTGCCCGAGTAGCACAAACATCGCCCCCGGTAGGCTTGGTACGCTGGCGCAGCGTGACTGTAGTATGCCAGCGACGTTCGACACGGTGCCAATGGTACGCACAATGCGTGACACGACAGCGACAGAGTTTCCCCTGCCCCGCAGGTGCACAGCTCACTGCACTCGGCGTCGTCCATCATGTAAAGCTGTTGGGAAATAGAAGCCGTTAGACTCGTTGTTACAATGGGCAATAAGGAAACTGGCTCTTACCCTTCGGCTTTTCCCTTCCGCAATATGCTGATCGGACTGCTGCGAACGTTGAACTACGCAGTACCCTATTGAGGAAAAGAACGCAAAGTTAGTGTCTGATTCGTCCAATGGCAGCCACGGAAACTCACGAATAGGCACCGGTGTAGTCGTCGGCTCCGGGGTCGTCGTAGTGGTTGTCGTCGGAGGAAACGTTTCGAGCTCGGCCTCGGTCGTTAGCATCTGCAGCACCTGTTCGTCGGGTCGTTGGTGGGTGATCTTATTGTTGCCGTTCGAATGCCGATACTGTTCGTCTTCGTCCCGGTCCTCCTCTTGGTGGTCCACTTCCGGATAGGGATGCGCACCTTTCCCCCTGGGTTCGAACTCTTCGGGACGAGGATCCAAATCGGTCCGAACTATCAACTCGTTACCTTTGTGTACAAGGGTTTCCGGACGGGTGTCCGGGGTTTCGATGTAGTTGGTTTCGATTGGCTGCGCCACGGTTGGCTTCGGACGGTACTGTTGAGGGCGAGAGTTCTAAGTTATTGGCGATAAATTAGATAAAATAAAAATAAACTTACGACAGGTTTCGGTTTAGTAGGTGGTGGAGTAGGGGGCGGGGTGCTGCGAGTTGTTCGCATAGTTGTCGTCGTTGGTGTGGTAGTCGTTGTTAGCAATCCTAGCTCAGCTAGTCGTTTCAAGTGGAAATCTTTCTGGGATTCGACTGAAAATACACATTGGACTGTTTATTGTTGAACCCAGAACTGATAAAACTAAGAACTCACCGACACAAGGATTCAACCAGAGCAATCGCTGCCAGCCGAGACAGTCATACAGTTGCTGCACTTCCGATCCCTGGCAGGCACAGTTTGTCCGAAGCGGTGTACCGAGAATACCCAGCATGGCTTGCCTGCAAGCACTGGTCCTTCCGGCGCACTTTTTCGTTACACTATCCACGGCACAGGACTGCTCAAACACTTCCAATCGAGAGCGGCAGTCATCATCTTGACGGCACATTTCGGCTACAGCATGACACGATGGTGGTGGACTAAACAAAGCCCCGTTCGATTCCTGCGGAGTGAGGTTCTCCGGTGGTCGCTGAGCGCAAGCCGGATGCAGTTTCTCTTGAGCAATCATGCAACTGTCGTGGCGGTTTGGGGTTTTCCTAAAATAAGAAATAAAATCGTTAAAACGACCATGGAATAATGAATAACTTGCTTGACAAACCTGCACAGACAGAATGCAATGTCCAGACTAAGATCGTCGTGGATGCCTTTGTAGAAACTTTGAAGCGAGTTCATGCAGGCGTTGCGGTTGCACCGATGCAGGTCACAGTGCATCATTACCGTTTTGAAGGCAGAGTAGCATGATGAATCCGATCGGCACGAGTCCATGGCCAGATGGCAAGTGCTCTGCAATACAAAATACAAAGAAAAGGGGAGAATATTTAGTGGTCAAGCAGTTTACAAGAATGATCTGGGATTCTGACGCAGAGATGTGTCTCGGTCAGAAAATCGTCATTGGCAGCATTTTCAGCGTCACGCCTGAACGTAATTATGTTTTTATTGTGGGAATATTTTTCAGGATTTTACCGTTTTTTTTGTCTTTGCGTGGAAATTCTTCTTCGTCGTGGGTAAACTCCACCTAAGCAAGGTAGCAACTTCTACAATCATTTTTTTAAATTCTTCCAAATGCTGTGCATGTTCAACAATTTTTTTTTAGATTTTTGTAGCTTTACGAAAAATCTTATTCTTGATCAGCTCAGATTATGACAAATAAAACATTTTTTCATAACTTTGCAACATAAATGAAAACTATGCGATTGAACAGCATAAGTTCCTTCCTTCATCTAACATGCACCCACGTTGAGTACTCGTTCTTTGGAATAAGTATACACGGTTACTATTAGGATGATTTATACTTCTTTTATATCCGTGTACTAAATCATTCCGCCGGTCAATGGACTTGTACCCATGCACTACTAGCTGGTAATGCTCACCTGAAAATGAATAAAACTCATCTCCGCTTCCTTCTCCTCGATATCGTCCGATCCGACTGGTTTGGCGATCGATGGCGGGCGATGGTTGGTTGTCCAGTTGATTGTATATTTAACACCGCCGGCGCAGGAAACGATGGTCAAAGGTTGATTCCGAATTCCACCCGTCCACGTACGGACAGTTACAGTTGATTGACGATGGCCACCAAGCGCGCGAGCCAAGCCGCAAAGTACCGGGGAAAGGAAGATAAAAAAAATGAGAAAAAGGAAATCCGGTCAGTGTGAAAGATAAATTCTCGAATCCCACCGGGATCACCTGGTAGGAGAAGGATAAATGATTCTATGTGTGTGCTGTACAGTGAGAAGAAAATTTATTGTATCATTGCGCTCCGCGTGCACCCAGTTTTTATCTCGTGTTCGAAGAAAGACAGCTCCGAACGTACCTACCGCTTTTTTGGAGAATTTTAAAACCGGGGGATTTATTCGTCAGACGTTGCTAAATGTTTTATTCACGGCCCACCGAAGGGTATAGCATCTATGATGAACCTTAGGGTATTGATTTGAGAGACATAAATATATAATGTCGTATTCCGGGAAACTGTGGTCCCTTGGGTCAAGGATACAAGATTGAAGGCATACTTTATTTCAAATCGTGTTTTCTGAAACCTTAATCTCAATAAATCTTCAAAAGCTGATCTTGTCATTTGTGTCGGTACATGATCTCACGTAGCAATCGTATAAATGTCTACACGATATAAACCACCGAGTTAACATTCAAGATTAAGATCTGAGTTTGGTTAAGTTGCAGAATCTTGACTGGTGTGAGGTGCCAAACACAAAATTGATTCTGAACAAAAGTGAATTTGGACTTCATAAGAAGAAGCAATGATGTGTTTGAAGTACAGTATCGATGATCTAAATCATTCTTATTACTTAAGAAACCGAATTTAAATTTGACTTACAGTGCCTTAACCTAATGAACTTTTTATTGAAATTCGATCAAGTAACGCAATCAATCAATCATTTTTAATCAAGGGTTTTCTTGTGTTTTATCAGCACATGAGTCATATTTCTGACCAGATGACAATCAAACAAATTTCAATTGGTGCGCTTTTATTGTTAAGAAAATTATTATGAGCATTTTAGTGGAATGTCTTCACTTCACTTCATTTCACTCACTTTCAAAAAACAGCTACTATTCGGCTCACAGTTAATTATATTCGCACTCATTAGCGTCAAGGATGGGACCACAGTCCACTCAATTGACATTGTCATGGTATACGGTCCGACCCAATTTGGATGGTTCGGCAAAAGTACTGCGTAAATGACCACGGCAGCGTGGTCGGTACACGTCGACCTAGACCAGCACCGGGAATCGAGCCCAGCTACCTTCAGCATGGTCTTGCTTTGTAGCCGCGCGTCTTACCGCACGGCTAAGGAGGGCCCCTGACAATATTTAAGGCCCGTTTAACAAGATCAGCACTGTCTTAAACTGCGTTGAGTCGTTCTGAAAGATGATAAAATTTTTGAAAACTAAATACGTACCCTAATTGACTGACTGTTGTTTGCAAAGATTGGAAATGAAAAAAACGAGCAATGGGTAATGTTTTTAACATAACCGCGAGCAGACGTAGGACTTGTATAATCGTAACGTAAATGTAAATATTTAACTTATAACTTTTGGGTCTATGGAATTTGATCAATAATGTTGATATTGGAAACGACAACTTCCATGCTGTGTATAATTATTAGCAATTTGTTTATTCAAAACTTCTGAATATAAAACTAATAATTAAGTACATAATTAGAATTGCTTTCTTTCTAACTGTTAAGCCCTTATTTACTCAAGCAAATGTAGGGCATTTATAGATTTCTTATTGATGATAGTATTTGAAGTTTAAAAATTATATTAATAAAATTTTCAGAATTGGGCAAAATATGCTATTTTAGGGGAACTGTCCCGTTTACCAAACGAAGAAATATAGCATCAATTTTTCGTTGCTTCTTTTTGCTAACATGCGTGATTACTGCTGAAAAAATCACAACAATAAGAAACATGTCAAGTACTTCTAATACGTCAACGAAAAAAATATTAAATGTTTTGATTCCAAACTCCGAATCTACGTCAAGTTTAATAATGTGATTTCTCAGAAAATAAAAAAACAAAGAATAAGATAATTTTTATTTAAATATTCTTCTGGAAATTATTTTTTGCGGACTTTTATAAAACATTCACAATACAGCGAAATTAACTAATCTAAAATGGGTATTAACACTATTGCTGATTGTGCATCTTTAATGCATCTGCGAATAAATGAAAGTAATTATTTTAATCAAGTTTTTATTTTCACCAGTGTAGTTGATTTTTTTTTGCTGGGGAAAGAACTGTTATAGTATAACCATGTTTTAATGTACGTGTCGTTTAGTACCAAGCACAACTTAACATATGGTCAGTCATATGACATGACTCGTACCTATCCCGGGATCATGTGGATTATGAAACCAATCACTTTTCGTGGATGAGCGGACCAAATCTCTCTTCTTCATCCAACACCGCTGCTCTCTCTGCCGTGAACTCCGAGCGATGCGAAGGGCGATTGCATCCATACCAACCGACACCACTGCATCCGACTATCATCAAGCACAGAATGACAAAAAAATGCGCCCACTTCTTTCATGCATATTCGCAAACCCACCGGCATTTCTACCGATGGCGACTGCATGCTGTGTAAGTAAACACAGCGAACGAACGAACGAAACGAAAAATGCGCGAGCAAAAAGCACGTCAGTACGCGCTGCTGTCACAAATTGTAATGACTCGCACACGGTAGGCACTGCTTCTTTTATACGCAAAGAAAATCTTGCGGTGGACCCGAAGGCCCGTGACATACCGCATTTTGATGTCCGTGTTAGGAATCCACGGGCTTGGTTAAATATGAAATTTTTGCTGTCTCTGCAAAAATTAAAATTTTCAACAGCTTATCGTTAGTAATCGTTTCGTTAATTAATTTCATGAAAAAATCACTTAAATAAAGATTATAAAAAAAAGTTAATAATTTTAAGTTTCAATGAAATATGCAAATTGCTGGAGAGTGTTCGAGTCGATTGATATATAAATCCTAAAAATCCATCGAAAGATAAAGGCGCTAGTAACGTTCGAAAGAAAGACGTAAGTCCTACGTCAAAAAAAACGAGCGCTTATCATTCACTGGCGATCTTCGAAGAAAAAGCAACAAAATGACACATTTACATGACAAACAAACATAATAAACAATAAGTTGAAAGATTTACACATGGTGGATGTTCAGTGAAAATCAAAACATTTTCTCATACTACACTACATCCTGATAATGAAGAATATCTAATATTGATTTTCCACTAATCATTTTCTTTGAAGCTTTTGAACGTAAGAGCAGTTCGTGATCAACTAAAATGACCAACAATGCCAAATAATTCAATACTAAATTTTCAAAACGACTTATCTGCTTTCGTAAACAAATATTCAAACGCCGATTTGAACAATCTGATAACAAATCCACGCAAACCAACACCACCAACACAATAAGCCTTCACATATGTATTGATGGTGTTAGTTTGCGCGGGAGTACTATCAGATACGCCAAAACAACGTTGGAATCTTTGTTTACAAAAGCAGAAAAGTCGTTTTGAAAATTTGGTACTTAATTATAGTGTGAAAAGTTTTGCTAATAGGATGATATTCAGCAAAACAGAAACTTAACGACATCAGACATGAGTAGTGATACTTCATCTTATGACGATGTTTTCGATGCTGAGATAAAAACTAAAACATTTTGATACAATGGAAAGGTCAAGATCTAGTTGCAACCACCAGGCACGTAAGTGGTGGCTGCGAAGTGCTGTCGATAAAGGCATGGTTTTGAAAAGAATACAAAATCTCGAAATCCTGAGGAACAACGAGAATCTATGGATGAAAGAGAGTAGGGCCGAAGGCCACTAGGCTAAAAGTTGTTTGGAAAATTAGAACACTTGGCCGAACAAACCATTTGCCCGAATAAGTTATTTGTGCCGAATAGGCCATTTGGCCGGAAAAGTCATTTGGCAAAAAAGGTCATTTGGACGAAAAGGTCATTTGGCCGAATAGGTTATTTGGCTGAAAAGATCGTTCAGCCGAATGTGTCATTTGATGTCCCACATCTCACTTCTCACCATTAAAAATGAGAAATAAGTAGTAAGAAGTGATGAGTGAGAAGAGGGGCGTCTCCCTCCTCACTTTGCTTTTTTTCTTTCTCACGCAGTGAGAAGTGATAAATGAGAAATGAGTGGTGAGAAGCGAGGGGAGCCGAAAATCTCGCGGCTTGGTCGAGATTAAGGAGTACAAACAAAAAATGGATGGGATAGGGCCTGGGGGTTATATTGATGTCCGTAGGTAGCGTTGATGCAGTCTGTTCATGATGATCGGTGTGGTGCAGACAAGAGACAAAATGTAATGATACAAGCAAAACGTTTTTACCGATCGGAGTGGGTGAGAACAAGGTGGACATGGCCCTACAAATCGGAGGACAGGGGATTAAACAATGACGTAGATGTGCTTCAAAAAATTGTGAACAAAGACCATGTACCATATATCAAGCTTTCCCAACACATCTCTAATGCCCGCTTGATTAGGTTTTCCTTTGGGCCCGGAGGGATGCATATAGATCGGACCTGGCAACATCGTGTTAGGGACAGTACCAGAGAACGTGATTGATGTCCTGATAGCCTGCCCCACAGACCGCATCGATTGCTGTCCGCTCTCTCATTACCCGAGATCGAGCAATGTGAGAGGACCCATACCAAAGCGATAGTGTAAAAGCGATTCGATAGAGCACACACCTAAAGATATATCTTCGATTCTTGAAAGAGAGGTGATCGAAGTAAAACAGGTTCCACGATCTGCACTGAACAAGTGTTTCACTGCATCAAGTCATCGACTGCTTGTGCATTAGGTGCGTCGTGCCGAGTGCTGTGGTTAGGATTCGTTTAAATCAGCGGTTCTCAACCTTTTTCTTGTTAGGTACCCCTTTGAACTTTTACATTCATTAAAGTACCCCCTTTGCAATTCAAATTCAGTTTATACATCAAACTTCCTATAAGACGTTGATGGCCTTTGAGGGCTTCCAAGCTTCTTGTAAGTAAGCTTCCGCCCTACGTGAAGAGAGCCTTCCGAGCCTCTTGAAGGGAGGCTTCAGAACCTCTTCAAAAAAGAATTTCGAACTTTTTGAAGGGAGGCTTCAGAGTCTTTTGAAAGAACGTATCCGAGCCTCTACAAAAGATGTATCCGAGCCTTTTGACAGGACGTTTCCGAGCCTCTTGAAAGGAGGCTGCTGAGCCTTTTGAAAGAAGGCTTCCAAGCCTTTTCAAAGAAGACTTTCAAGCCTCTTGAAAGGAGGCTTCCCAGTCTCTAGAAAGGAGGTTTCCAAGCCTCTAGAAAGGAGGCTTTCAAGCATCTAGAAAGGAGGTTCCTAAGCCTCTAGAAAAGAGGTTTCCGAGCCTCTACAAAGGAGGCTTTCAATCTTTTTGAAAAAAAGTTTCCGACCCTGTTGAGAAAAGGCTTTCGAGATTTTTGAAAGGAGGCTTCCGAGCCTCTTGAAAATAGGCTTCAAAAACTCTTGAAAATAGGCTTCTGTGCTTTTTGATAGGAGGCTTACAAGCCTCTTGAAAGGAGTCTTCCGAGCCTCTTGAAAAGAAGCTTCCAAGCCTCTAGAAAGGAGGCTTCCAAACCTCCTGAGAGGAGACTTCCAAGCCTCTAAAAAGGAGACTTCCAAGCCCCTAGAAAGGAGGCTTCCAAACCATAAAAAAGTTTTCCGACCCTCTTGAAAGGAGGCTTGCGAGCCTCTTGAAAGGAGGCTTCCGAGCCTCTTGAAAGGAGGCTTCCGAGTCTCTTGAAAGGAGGCTTCCGAACCTCTTGAAAGGAGGCTTCCGAGCCTCTTGAGAGGAGGCTTCCGAGCCTCTTGAAAGGAGGCTTCCGAGCCTCTTGAAAGGAGGCTTCCGAGCCTCTTGAAAGGAGGCTTCCGAGCCTCTTGAAAGGAGGCTTCCGAGCCTCTTGAAAGGAGCCTCTTGAGCCTCTTGAAAGGAGGCTTCCGAGCCTCTTGAAAGGAGGCTTCCGAGCCTCTTGAAAGGAGGCTTCCGAGCCTCTTGAAAGGAGGCTTCCGAGCCTCTTGAAAGGAGGCTTCCGAGCCTCTTTAAAGGAGGCTTCCGAGCCTCTTGAAAGGAGGCTTCCGAAGGAGGCTTCCAGGCCTCTAGAAAGGAGACTTCCAAACTATAAAAAAGTTTTCCGACCCTCTTGAAAGCAGGCTTCCGAGCCTCTGGAAAGGAGGCTTCCGAGCCTCTTTAAAGGAGGCTTCCGAGCGTCTTGAAAGGAGGCTTCCGAGCCTCTTGAAATTAGGCTTCCGAGCCTCTTGAAAGGAGGCTTCCGAGCGTCTTGAAAGGAGGCTTCCGAGCCTCTTGAAAGGAGGCTTCCGAGCCTCTTGAGAGGAGGCTTCCGAGCCTCTTGAAAGGAGGCTTCCAAGCCTTTTGAAAGGAGGCTTCCAAGCGTCTTGAAAGGAGGCTTCCGAGCCTCTTTAAAGGAGGCTTCCGAGCTGCTTGAAAGGAGGCTTCCTTAAAAGAGGCTCGGATGACTCCTTTCAAGACGCTTGGAAGCGTCCTTTCAACAGGCTCATAAGCCTCCTTTCAACAGGCTCAGAAGCAGCCTCCTTTCAAAAGCCTCGGAAGCTTTCTTTCAAAAGGCTGGGAAGCCTCCTTTCAAGAGCATCGGAAGTCTCCTAAAAGGAGGCCACTTGTAAGGAGACTTCCACGCTTCCGAGCCTCTAGAGAGGAGGCTTCCTAGTGTCTTGAGAGGAGGCTTTCGAGAAAAGGGTTTCGAGTCTTAGAAGCCATTTGAAATAAGTTTTCGGAGGCTCTCGAAAGGAAGCATTCGAGTTTCTTGAAAAAAGGTTTTCAATCCTCTATCAATGAAGCTATTGAGCTTTTCGGAAAAGCCTTCAAATATCTAGGTTAAGAATCTAGTTTTGGAATCTAAAAATACATAATTATGAAAACTGTATCAACAAATTTTATTGGAAACGTAATACCTCCGCCATTATACTTTTTGGTTCAAGGTACCCCCTGGGGCTGTAAAAGGTACCCCCAGGGGTACATGTACCTCAGGTTGAGAACCGCTGGTTTAAATCATCTGACATTGAAAAATATACGATTCAGTTTATATCATGTGGTTTTGTGTCATTTTATTGAAAGACCTCACCTGTAATATTCATAATTTTATGGTGTGCACTCAATATGGCAATTATTTCGCTAAGGAAATACGGTGAGTGCTTTACCGTCCTCATTGAACGGATAGCCTCTATTGAACTGAGACTATCCGTAAAAATGAAGTATTTATAAGAGGGAAGAGAGGCAATTCACTCTAATGCATAGTGTGTAGCTGCTAATTCTGCAACATATACGGAACAAGGCTTTTGAAGTTTTCGAGCGGCGCTATGCAATTCGTTGAAGACACCAAATCCAGTGGATTCATTTGTTTTTGACCAGTCGGTGACATGCAACTGACATTGCTATATTTACTTGTGGAAATGTGTACTATACATACTCCATTCGGAGAGGATCTGGAATATCACAGATTTCTTCTCTCCTGGTCAGATCAAAAACTACAATAGAACTGGAGGAGTCTAACAAGCAACTATTATTTGGAACATTCAAAGAAGGGCCAATCTCCAGGCTCATGTACGAGAGTGCCTCCAAACTTATTGTATGAGTCGAGTTCATACCGCCTAATGCGATACGGAGGGTGTCAGACCATTAGGCCGAAGGCCGTTAGGCCGAAGGCCATTTGGCCGAAGGTCATTAGGCCGAATGGTCATTAGGCCGAATGGCCATTAGGCCGAATTAGCAAAAAGAAGCAAAAAGTGAAAATGAGAAGTTCTTTCTTCAACTTACCCCTTCTTCCTTCTCCCTTCTTGCATCCTCCTTCTGCTATCTGCCTTCTTCCTTCTTCTTTCTTCTTTCTTCCTTCTTCCTTCTCCCTTCTTCCATTCGTGCTTCTTCCTTCATTCTTCATTCTTCCTTCTTCCATCTTCCTTCTTACTTCTTTACTTCCTTCTTCCTTCTTACTTATTCCTTTTTCCATCTTCCTTCTTCATCCTTATTTCTTCTTCCTTCTTCCTTCTTCCTTCTTCTTACTTCTTTCTTCTTCCTTCTTCCTTCTTCCTTCCTTCTTACTTATTTACTTCCTTCTTCCTTCTTCCTTCTATCTTCTTCCGTTTTCCTTCTTCCTTCTTCCTTCATCATTCTTCCTATTTCATTCTTCCTTCTTACTTCGTTCTTTCTTCCTTCTCTCTTCTTCCTTCTTCATTTTTGCTTCTTCCTTCATTCTTCATTCTTCCTTCTTACTTCTTTGCTTCCTTCTTCCTTCTTCCTTCTACTTTCTTTCTTCTTCCTTCTTCTATCTTCATTCTTCTTCTATCTTCATTCTTCTTTCTTCCGTCTCCCTTTGCTCTTCTTCTTTCTTTCTTTCTTTTTTCTTTCTTCTCACTTCTTTACTTCCTTCTTCCTTTTTCCTTTTTTCCTTCTTCCTTCTTCCTTTTTCCTTCTTCCTTCTTCCTTATTCCTTCTTCCTTCTTCCTCCTTTTTGCTCTTTTCTTCTTCCGTTATACTTCATCCTCACATCGCACTACTCACTTCTCACTGCCCAGTTCTCATTCGGCCTAATGACCATTCGGCCTAATGGCCTTCGCCCTAATGACCTTCGGCCTAATGACCCAGCATCGATACGGAGGCATCGATGTTGAATGCGTTCGAACTTCAATATGTGAGAACTTCAACCGCGAAAGGTGGCTTGGAAATAAAAACAACCGTATTCGATAGCCGTCAAAATCGTTGTTCGATATAGCTTGTACGCATTAAGTTGATTTTTTTTTGGTATTTCTGATACAAATGTCTAATGTTAATTCCCCAGGTGCCTTTCGAGTCGAACCAGACCCCTAAGTATTTATGTGAAACGCCTTGAAAGATTTTCTTACCTCTAAGATGAAGCTTTAGTTTTGCATGCGTATGCTTCCTAGAAGGGTTAGGGACAAAAGGTCGAAAAACAAAAGGTCGAAAGGACAAAAGGTCGAAAAGACAAAACGTCGAAAGACAAAAGGTCGAAAGACAAAAGGTCGAAGGGACAAATGGTCGATAGGGACAAAAGGTCGAAGGGACAAATGGTCGAAAGGGACAAAAGGTCGAAAGGACAAAACGTCGAACAGGACCAAAGGTTGAAAGGACAAAACGTCGAACGGTGCAAAAGGTCGAAAGGGACATAGGTTTGAAATTGACACGAAAGTGAAACGCAAAGAATCAATCTCGCACCAAATTGTAATGTTTAAGAAAAGAAATAAGGTTTTTACGCCTGTTTAAGCAAGACATGTGTTGATGGTCTACTCAAAATGGTCAATCAAATACACCAGCGTGGCTGCGGCGTGCTCTATTCTGACAGATCGTAGTGACATTCAGAAAACCTTGATATTCATGTATTATTGGCACTCTTTGGATGAATTTTATTTAATTGTTAAAAATAGTGAAAAATAAAAGAGCATTTTTTGCCAACTGTATAGGACAACTCTGTCTCGCGAAATACAAGCTTTATTCATTTCTTATTAACAATCTTTTTATCTCTTTCAGAACTATATAGATATTCATAATATTGTCTTATAGTAATTACTCCTTCTTTGAAAATTGCTCATTCTTCAACTTTGATTGATTAGATGAGTGCGTTATTTCTGCTTAAAGTTAAATGCATTTCATAAATTCTTTTGGAATACACCCAACTTGTTATCAACTTGTTCTTGATAGACCTTTTGTCCTTTTCGACCTTTTGTCCTTTTCGACCTTTTGTCCTTTTCGACCTTTTGTCCCGTTCGACGTTCTGTGCCTTTCGACCTTTTGTCCTTTCGACCTTCTGTCCTTTTCGACGTTTTGTCTTTTCGACCTTTTGTCCTTTCGACCTTTTGTCTTTTCGAACTTTTGTCTTTCGACCTTTTGTCCTTTCGACCTTTTGTCATAGATTCTCCTAGAAAGCTCAGTTTTCTCCAGAGAGAGTTCGATACCCAGATTCAATGCCCAAGTAGACAATTTTTCTAGAGTATCATGCAATGGTCCTTGTAGCCCCGGTTCCTGTAAAGGAAACAATTGCGTCATCCACAAGCTCTAACTTAAAAATTTGAAAGAAGGGGGCCTAAACATTAGCCCTGGGTTGAGACCCATGTAGCTAATTCTTGAAGTTGTTGAGTTTCCATTAGAAACGCTTATATGTTTCTCAGACAACAAGTTGTACAAAAAGTTGTTTCTTCTTCTTCTTCTTCTTCTTCTTATTGACATTACATCCCCACATCCCATTACATGAGGAAACACACCTAAGCCAAGTTACCATTTTTGCATTCGTATATCATGAGGCTAACACGATGATACTTTAATGCCCAGGGAAGTCGAGACAACTAACAATCTGAAAATTGCCTAGACCGGCACCAGGAATCGAACCCAGCCACCCTCAGCATGGTCTTGCTTTATAGCCGCGCGCCTTACCGCACGGCTAAGGAGGCCCCCCCGAGAGTGTATCCTGTTACCTCTAGCATTACGTCATCCGCGAAGCCTTCAATCTTCACGCCGGCCGGGAGACTTAAGCGTAATACTCCGTCGTACATAATATTCCACAGAATCGGTCATGTGTAGGTTGATGGTGGGTGTAGCATTGTCTATCATATCCTATGGGGTTACAGCATGGACCGTATGCTAAGTGCAATGTGAGGAAACACACCGACTGATGTGCCTACGAGTCGCGAGCGCATATCGCACCATATATGAAGCGGACTGCGTTATAGCTGGGATGATGCCGATAGACATACTCCTAGAGGAAGATGTGGTGTGCCTCAACGAGAAGGACTCGGCGCTAGTGCAACGTGTCAAGAGAGCAGCCTCGCTGCTCAAATGGCAAAGAGCATGGGTCACCGCAGTCAAAGGTCGTTGGACCCACAGACTGATTCCGGAGGTGTCCAACTGGGTTGGTAGAAACGATGGTCAGGTTAACTTTCACCTAACACAGGTGTCGTCCGAACCTGCTTCGCTAAATTCCTACACAGGTTTGGCTTCGCAGATTCTGCGGAGCACCCAGAATATATAGGTGAGGTAGAGTCGGCCGAGCATGTCAGCAACCCCGGACAATCTCGTCGAGAGGATGTGCCGGGATAAAGTTATATGGAATGCGGTGAACACAGCATCTCAACAGATTATGTCGAAACTGCAGCGGTGGTTTCGCCTTGAACAAAACCAACGACTGCAGTAGGGACATCTGTGGTGCAGTGAACACTTCGCTCACCCCGACAACTAACATGTCGCGGGTGGGCTGCGGGGACCTCCGTATGTAGATATACATAGAGGTAATTGCGTTTCATGCGCGGTAGTTTTTGTCGGAGTGCTCGTCTCCAACGTGAGATTATGATATGGACTGCTAAGTGACTATCATAGCTTGCAATCGACGGGTTACCACTCCCCTTGAGGTCGATGTTGCGTTGAGCGTTCTCAATAGTCCCCCCTGATGTATTGCTTTATTGCGGGCCGGGGAAACGGACTGGCCAAAGGGGTTTTGGTTATAGTGGGTCGGCTAAGAGTTACATGACATACCCTGAGTTAACCTCCTCAGGTGTCTGGTTGCAGATTTCCGTTTACCCTTGCTCAAGGAAAAAAAAGACCTCCTGTCTATAAGGCAGAAGCGGTAGTTACTAGACTGCCGAGCTCGTCTTTATAGTTTGAGAAATGTAGCAATTATATGAAAGAACAATTGCAGATATACGCGAACATGAAGCAGTTTGTGATGATTGCAGCACATGCGGATGTCTGGTAGCGAGCCTATGAGAAGAAAAATTTGGAAAGCTTCTAAGAGTTTACTGGAATCTGTAGGAACCACAAATATACGTACGTTTGCATGAAATCTTAGAAGTTAGAAAAAAAAGTCAGAAATTCGGAATAACATAATTCTTGAGATTTCTGATACCCCGTAACACCCTTAAAGATTCTTGGACGATCATAAGACTTGGACGAATTTATCTGAGGATGTCCCAAAAAAACTTTTGAAATTCGAGAGGATCTGCGGAAAGTTCTTGTTATTCCATAAAAGTATTCTATAGATTTGATAATCCAGTTTTTGTCCTACCCACGTCTCGAAACGTGGCCGCGCCTCTGATCTAGGGTATATATACTTACATATGATATGTACAGTCGCCTCTCCACCTCTCGATATTAAAGGGACCATCGAGATAGGGAGAGATCGAGGAATGGAAGGAAAATTGAAATGGCTGCTAGATCCAAAAAAGCTCGTTGCTATGAAAAGCGACAACAAAACAAGTGTCAAATCCTGTTGTTGATATGTTTGTTATTGTCCACAGATGGTCTAGTAGCCTAAAAGTTTGAACATATCGACATGGGGAGAGTGAATGCAGAACAAAATATGATCAGAACACATCGAGATAGAGAGATATCGAGATAGGGAGGTTATGGAGATGTAGAGTACCGAAATGTATGTAGATTGCAGGAACCGTGGAAACCATCGACATAGGGAGAGATTTCGAGATACAGAACATCGAGATGTAGAGAGTCGACTGTATATAAATCATACATATTAGAGATAGTTATTTTTTTGATTCAACATCCTGCATTGTTGAGCTTTAATTCTCAGCGGCAACCACCGGAAGACCAACACTGAAGGAATTTCCAAAAATACTTCAGGGAGGGTTTCCTGAGAATTTGAGAAAAAGGAATACCTGAAAGTGTGGAGGGATAGAATGAGGTTCTATATAATTTTTAGAGGAGGAATCCTCCATAATTTCTTAAAGGGTAAGCCCTCAGAGTTCTAGAGGAGGAATCCTGCAGAATTCCTGGAGATGGAAACACCCAAAATTTTTCGAGTATGAGTTTCCCAGAATTCATGGAGCAGAAATTCCCCCAGATGTTTATCAAACGAAAATATTGAGTATTCTCAATCAACGAATGAAGCATATTTTTATTTTTTTTTTTCTTTTTCTTCTTCTTCTATGTACATAAAAAATCAATTCTTTCTGTCTGACCCTTATAGACTTGGAAACTATTGAACCGATCTGCGTAAAATTTTGTATAAGGTACACCGGGGCAAGTTGAAACGGTTTTTTCAAAGTTGAAATTCGAAGTGCTGTAAAAAAATCACCCTTTGGTATATTTTGAATCCGTTTGCGGTGTTTGCTAGTTCGGGCCAAATATTATACATAAAAAATAAGCAACCTTAACAAACTTGTTTATAAATATTTTTTATGTTTAAATTTTTTTTTATATGCATCGTTTCAACTTGCCCCGCGAATCGGGGCAAGTTGAAACACTGTGTTATATTCAGACGTAAGCTAATTTTGCCGTATTAATAACAAAATATATGTACTCAGTGACACTCATAAAGCACGAGGTTGTAAAGGTGACTTTAAAACTGCCAGGATTCGCATAAGAGTCCCATGTAAGGTTTTGACGATTTTAATTTTCTTTCGCTGAAAATTGTCTCCTGTTTAAGAAAAACTGATGAAATAGTAGGCTTCGTTCTCGAAATTTGAAAACAAATCCCACTTTTATATCTTTGACACACACAATTCCCGTTTTTTAATAACGTTTCGGCTTACTCCATTCAGCCATCATCAGATATTGAAAAAAAAAATCCCACTTTTGCTGTCTCATATTCACTTTCATATTTACTCGCATAAAAATCAGATTCCAGATTTTGTTAGGTACTCTTTTACACAAAAAATAAACTTATGGTCCATTTAGTTGTCCCAGAGCAATAAATACGGATAAAGAATTTTTTTTCAATAATTTGGAAAGATACCAATTTTTTTCAATTTATTAATTTTTTTTGTATTACTTTATGTAAAACAAGTTTGATAAATTCAACTGAAAATTACTCAAGTCAGCGAAAATGACATGGGACTCTTATGCGAATGAGGGCAGTGTTCAACAAAGCCACAAGCGTATTTTCAGAGATCAAATTCTGGAGAACGCATTTCGCTGAAAATTTATCAAATTGATTTCCTCCTACTGGTGACCACTTGGATTACTATTCAGGATGCTTCATTAAATATTTGGTTCACTTGTATATTGCGCAGTTGATTAATTCGAGTGTGGCTTCTTCACAAATGCACATTAACTAACCAGCCATCATATCTCTCATAAACTCTCATTTTATTTTTCTGAGAGTCAGTGCTCGTAGATTAAGAATCTCAAAACTGCAGTTTAAGCATGACCCCTTTTCATTCTAGTGGAGATTGTAGGAGGGTTGCATTCATGACGGAATGGGCGGACATTTATTATATTTATGTTCAGAAGTTTGCATATTTTTATAAATTTGTGTTTTTTGAATGCATGTTTTTTGAAACCATGCTGAATTCTGGAAAAAAAATACTTTTTATTGCAAGGGTGACGTTTTGAATTGTTGTTTCAACTTGCCCCGCACCACGCATTTCTATTTGCCCCGATGAGTTGAACATGCAGAGCAATATCAAACAACCAAAATACAAAAATTAAAACGGGTCTTTCATCGATTTTTCATAATCATTATGCTTATTCAACATTGAATGATTACCTACCGTGAAAATTTGATGAAAAAACTTTTCCAAACATTGTTTTGAGACCTGTTTCATTGGCACGTCAAATAGTTGTTTTGGATTTTGCAAAGGGTGAAAAATAAACAATGGCAGGGATTTCCTTTGAAAGCTGCAATCTTTCGGGAATGGCAGTCAGAAGGTGCGTTTAGACGAGTAGTTTGTTGAAAAAAAATATCAGAGCATTCGGTCTTTTCCTATCTGAATTACAGCTTCCGTTTTAACTTACCCCGCATTTCAACTTGCCCCGGTGTACCTTACATGGGTTTCTCGGTCCGGGGAGGGCTCTTAAGATTATGCAAAACTCCTCCCTCCTCTTGAAGGGTGGTTTCCAGACAAATGAAACACAAATTTCTACAATGCTCAGGTACTAATTAAGCAAATGGAATTGAATATAGCATATGGAGATTTTTGGTGACAAGAAATGTTTCTATGATGGTTCGAGGCCTCTCCCCTTATGAAGGGTCAAATGAAATCAAATCGCAGAACAAACATTAGACAAACAATTAGTTTTGGGCGAGACGAAGTTCGATGGGTAAGCTATAATATAAAAGCTACTCGGGATGTTCAATTTTTCTTAAATAGATAAGTAAAATGGCAACTGAAGTTAAACCACTAAAAACGCAGAAACGCAGGACGTTTACGTCCCACTTCTTACTTTTCATAGTAGGTCAGAAATGATTAGTGAAAAGTGAGATCTTTCCTTTTTGACATGGGACTACGTCTGTGTTTTCTATATTAGGAGTACAGTTTGCGATTGTTAATAACTCAGCCGTTTCTCAATTGATTTTCCATTTTTTTGACCATACGATCGAGGATCGATCAATTATTTATTATTGAAAATTGGCAAACAGTTGAAAAAAAGTGAAACAATTAATCCCGTACATGAATCGCAAGCACAGACTTCAAAATCAATAGGTATTTTGGTACTTGGTATTTTAGATCATATCCTCAGTTCGTACAAGATTTAACGCAGAACGGACGCAGCGGAGCGAAGGCAGTAGCACGAAGGCGCTGATAGAAGTTTCAATGGAAAACTATCGCATCGATAGTCGTCGAGATGGTTGCTGCAGATCATCTTACCAGACCGATGGCAGCTATAGCTTTTGGTCAGCAGCGTCATGGTCATCCAGCAGCAGTGGCGAGTGTCTGTCGCCGAGCAGCACTCATCTGTCGCAACTATGACGCCGGTAGCTGCGGTTCCAGCAGAAAGTGAATCATCGAGTCGGCGTCACCGACAGCAGCAACACAAAGTGAAACCAACGCAGAATTCGAACAAACTTTTGCTGCTAGTGTAGTGAAACAAAAACCAATTCATCTCAGGACCAGCATTTTGTGTGAAAAAGGGGTTGATTCAAAAATGGCGTCTGTTGCGGTAAAGGCGCATTAGGGGAGCAAAATTGTAGATTGAAACGCTTAAAGGGTATCACAAAAAGTATAATCATGATTTTGATGCGCACGTAAGCATCATTGTTCGAGCAAAATGACGCGTACGCATGACTAGGCAGCTTGCTAATATCCAGTAACATATTACCATTAGCCGCGCCCTATCAGTGAAGTCTGTGACAAAAGGTCAAAAGTACAAAGGTCGAAAAGACAAAACGTCGAAATGGACAGAAGGCCGAAATGGACAGAAGGCCGAAAGGGACAAACGATCGAACGAGACAAAAGGCCGAAAAGGACAAAAGGTCGAAAGGGACAAAAGGTTGAAAAAGACGAAAGGTCGAAAGGGACAAAAGGTCGAAAAGAACTAAAGGTTGAAAGGGACAAAAGGTCGATCAAGAACAAATTGATAACAAGTTGAGTGTATTGTAAGAATTTTGTGAAATGCATTTAACTTCAAGCAAAAGTAAAACACTCATCTCATCAATAAAAGTTGAAGAATGAGCAATTTTCAAAGAAGGTGTAATTTTCATTTGGTTGAACAGATATATTCACTTCCTTCCTTCAATTCCTTCCAAACACTTAAAAACTATTTTTTTTCACTTTTTGAAATCTAGAGAATTATAAATAACATAATAGCGTCAACGTATTCCTATTCCGTTTTCCTATAAACGGTTAAGGATTATTTTCATACTAATACCGGTGGGTTATTTACATACATACTCATATACTCATATACTCAGACCGATAGTCCTCTAATGACATAAAACTTTGACCATGTTCGAAGAGGACTTTCAAGCATTCGGAGTATTCAAAAGACGGGAGCTTTGGACCATCTTTGGCGGTGTGCAAGAAGACGGTGTGTGGCGGCGAAGGATGAACCAGCTCTATGGCGAACCCCGCACACAGACGGTAATTAAAGCCGGAAGGGTACGATGGGCAGGACATGTAGCAAGAATGCAGCAGCCCTACAAAGATGGTGTTCGCTTCTGATCCAGCAGGTACAAGAAGGCGTGGAGCACAGCGAGCGAGGTAGGCCGATCAGGTACAGACAGAACGACTTGGCGAGCGTGGGTGGAGAGCAATCAAGGATGGAGAGATATGGCCTCGAACCGTGTATTGTGGTGTCAAATTGTTGATTCAGTGTTATCTGTTTAGATGTAAACTAAATAAATGAAAATGAATGAAAAATGTAGCTGTATGAGGTTTATTTTGGCTACAATTTTAAAACATTGCTAACTGCCAAAGTGAAGAAGGTCGTTTCAGAACACTGTTTGCTCCGACTTTTCATTGGTATCAGCATGCTTCCATGGCAGGATGCTAGAAATATGGTTTACGGAAAGAATGGAAATGAGTACGATTGTCGGGAAGGCGAGCTCTTTTGGTTTCCAGCAGTGATAGCGGATAGTTAAACAAAAATTCCTCCAGAAGTGATGAAACTTTTTTGTTTGCTGGAAAGCCACCAATTCAATAGAAACCATTCGCCTTTAGCCAATTGTGACACGCACTCTGTGATTTGGTAACTGTTGTACGAGTTGCACCATCCTTTGGTCTACTCTGCGCATCGCACCATTCGATTCGTAGCCAATCTTTTTAAAGAGCCATTCCGACGAATCGCGTCATCCGTCGGTCAATCCGTAGAGTTTCTTTTCTCTTAATGATGTAAAATCGACCCATTTTGTGCTTTCATCGACAAATCATACGAGAAGTGTTAAGGCTCCCCCAGATCAAAGCGATTTCATCGCCGCGACGGCGACAGCTAGTCGCCACGAGTTCATCGTTCAGTCGCTGCAGACAATGTACCACGTACGCTTCCATACCAACGGCGACAGAATCGGAGTTGCCAAGCGATAGAATCGCGTCGTGATTGTCGCGTCGCGTGTGTTTGGGAGAACCTTTACTCGTCGATCGCGCTAAACGTCGGTTTATCAACAAGCAAGCTAAACCTGTGGAACAATTGAGGGAGAACAGTCCAGAATGCACCCCTCAAGCTTTTACGATGTTTTCACCAATATAAACAAGAATACCGATTTTCAATGTTGTGAAAACTCATATGTGAATATGTACGTTATGTGGAAGAAATTGATTTGAAAAATGTATTGGAGGTAAACACTTTTCCTTCGATGGGACTCGAACCCATCCACTGAAGGGTCGTGGGTTCGAGTCTCATGAAAGGGAAAGTGGTTCACCTCCAATACATTTTTCAAATCAATATCTTCCACATAATGTACATATTCACATATGAGTTTTCAGAATATTGTAATCTAATGTCCAAGTCGGGTGGTTTAATCCTCGGAATATAGACAATAGGCAATTAATTTTGATTGAACTGAAGAATACCGAACCATTTTAACGTGTAGATGCAAAATTTACAAAATCAGCTACATTTCACAATGATCCTATCCATAACAACAAGGTTTTCATGACTTTCTAACGTATTTAAAACATGTTTTAAAAATGGTGGTCTACATGTGGATCAGTTCTTTGTCCCACTTTCTCCATGTTTTTATCCTTTGTTTTGTTACCGTAATTATTCTTCGTTTATTTAAATCTACATCTTTCTACTTTAGTTTTATTTCATTTCCCTTTGAAACTTATTTTTTGTTTTTCTCTCTTTCGCATTCTTTATTCATGCTTATTTTTTCTTCCTAATTCCCTTTCCTCCATCCTCACAGTGAGAAGCAAGGTTCGAAAGGTAAAAATGGATAGTGCTTTTCGGCCAAATTTCCTTCGGTCAAATGATTCCAAGCTGTGTTACCAATGGTTGTCACTTCAAGAACTTGCAGTTGCTGCTCAAATATTACTGGAAGAATTTTCTGGGCCAATAATTTTTTCAACTTCTCACTTTTACAGGTCATGCGGAACCAACAGCATTTGTCGGAAAAGCTTATGCCAACGATTGAAAACCTCTGCCCCAGGTGTTCGTCTAGAAATCAACTGCGCACCCGACTGGGGGTAATTTGTCTTAAGAATCTTCGCCACCAGCTACCCCCGGCTGTTAAGATGAGCACCCTTGTGCGACCTAAAATTAAGCACAAAAATCCTTTTTCCTTTGTCTTAAATCCTTTCCATTTGTTACCACCGAACCGTTTTTTTTCCTGTTCGTTTGCAGGTTACAAGTGGATTCTATTTTCATTTTATTTCACGGACCAACGCAGCCATCGCACCGGTTGGATGGCTGTCGACGGGATTAAGCCCCAACATCGCACTTGACGAAAGAAGGGGATTTAAGCGAAACATGATCCCGGAGCCCTCCGGGTGTTGTGATTTCGTTTCACGCGAAATCGAAAAGAGGTTGTGGGACTTGTTAGTTATCGTGAGCAGAAATTCCCATTTCCATGTTTCTGATATGGAGCTGGAGTTGTATGGAGAACATGGTTTGGTATTTAGTGGGCGGATGGATGATACCAGATATCAGAGCATGTGGCGAATGGAAATCCACTGGAGTATTTTCTTCATCTGTGCATACTCCACTGGAGGGTCTAAATTGCTCAACAGTCTTGAATACTGCGAATGACTTGTTATCGAATTTCAATTTCAAGAGAAGAAGGTAAATTAATTGCTCAAGTGTAACCTCCGCATAAGTGTTTTTCTTCTACCTTTCTAATTTGGAGTTTATTTTAATTATTTTTACCAAAAGTTGGAAGAAGTTATCTGAATTGGTTTTCTTGAAACTTGCATCACAGGATAACTGCACATGGTTGCTCTAAATGCCAAATTCGTTCTGAGCACAACAATATTCCTTTTTCAAAGCCAACGTGAACGAATACAAGCTTGTCTGAGTAATGATAGAAGATTTGTTGAGAGGTCAAAAGGAAATAAATCCAGAATGCAGGTATTTTCATCTATTTTAATTGAAGTAAAATAGATTGCCTAGTAGGTAAAATCATGGCCTGGTATTACCAAGGAGGAGATCCTTCGGGTTAGTTATTTTCTCGTCATTGTTAGGCATGTAGTTTTATTGTGTATGTCAAACAATATATAAATTCCGTGCATTCGTTGTCATTGAAAGCTCTTAATTAAAAATTGTGGTTCCTAAATCTAACATTGCATGATTTATAAAATCTGTATCTGTTCTCAAGAGAAAATTTTCCTATTCCACCCTAATATTATGAGATATACGTGAGACATAACGGTGCCTCAGCAGGTATTGTAAACCTTTGCCAAAATCGGCTACACAAAATAGCTCTTTTTGATGAAGATGTACCGCTCAAACAGGCAGTCGGTGGGTGAAGAACGAAACCTGGAAGCAATAAATAATTAACGAAGACCACCACCAGTCAGTCAATGTGACGGCAGTTTGGCACACTGCTGTGATTGAAATTGAACTCTCCAGAATCGATTGTTTCTGTTGGAAAATGTAATTACGCTTTCATGAGGTTGCAGTTGATGAACTTGTCATGTAATGGTCCCTACTGCTTTTCGCATTGCTTGCGGTTTATTGGTCTTCAATCATGCTGATGGCTGATGAGAGTGGTTTCCACTTGCTACGTTTCCTGGCGAACTGGGTCGATATAACTCTTTAAAGTGCGGTGGAACGAACATGGAATGATTCTTGAGAGAACGACTGAATCCTCTAAAAACTTTCATCTATTGAAGAAAACGAGATGCAGTGACAGTGGGTCAAATGGGGGTGAGAATGGGTCACTATTTCAACTACTTAAAATGCTTGTAGAATGAATTGAATGTATTTGAGGGCAAGAATACTGAAATATAAGAGACCTTTTTGAACGATTTTTCTTTACGACCTCCAGGCTGCCGATGAGAGCGATGACCCATTCTCACCCTCCAGACCGATTGTCACCCCCAATGGCGGTAATGTACAACTAGGCTAGATGTACCAGTCGTAGCTATAGCAGACGTTGTCGCACTAGTGCTTTATATGCCAAATGGCCAATCAAATCACCGCAAGCCAAGTTCATATCGATAAAGCATATTCATACGATACGATAAAACCTTTGATCTCCTCCAAAACAAGCAAAGCATAATTGTAAAAATTGATTTTGCTTAATTTTTGATGTCCTTTGCACCAGTTGTCGCACTGGTGGTCCCTATTTGGCCAATCTCATAAGAAAACAATGGGATTTGCCAAATAAGGAACCAAAATTAGGAATAGTGCCACAACTGGTACATGCGTTCCTATTATGGATTAATCAATTTTGATGATTATAATAAATTTTATTGTGGTTTTCACAGCTGTTCCAAGGAGCAGGAAGTAAAACCTTTCGCTTGATAAATGAAGCCCACCCACATGCCTTTTACTTATCAAAAAACCCAGATTAATCCACCTAGCGGCGATGATGCCTTTCTCGTGCATCTTAAAATGTACTGAAAAAATCACATAGGAAAGGTCAAAAAAGCACTTTAGGGGGATAGATCGCATATTTTCTATCATTTTGCATATTTTTGCATTAATTACTATGCATTTCCACCATTCTTGAAAAAAATTTTTTTTTTCGATTTTGAAATTTGTTTCAAGGGGACCCTTGGGAAAACCCATGATTTTTCAATAATTCAGAAATGCAATGTTCGATCAGGCCAATTTTCAATAGCAAACAATGGGACCGCATTCCCCGTCGAATGCAACTTGTTGCGAGTAAATCGGGTAATGCTAAGTTCCAAAGTGTGTCTACAAAATTTGTACACATACACACATACACACACACACACATACATACATACACACAAACAGACATCACCTCAATTCGTCGAGCTGAGTCGATTGGTATATAACACTATGGGTCTCCGAGCCTTCTATCAAAAGTTTGGTTTTGGAGTGAAATTATAGCCTTTACGTATACTTAGTATACGAGAAAGGCAAAAATAATAGTTATGTATGGCGACAATTGGTACACCCACCCTATATTACAAAATGGTGAGTGGACACGGAGAGCGTACAGAACGATGGCTTCGGTAGTGGTCGCACTTCCAGCATCGGCGACAGCAGTTCATATGTCTGTAAAGTTTCTGCGGCATACTATCGAGTGGCTGTTGTCGGCGTCAGCAGCACTCCAGGCAATTTTTTCGCATGGTTCTGGCTCTAGTTCTGTTCCAGTTAAAGATTGGAAATACAGGGCTGTTACAAACTGACCAAATTCCAATCCACGAAATCCGCAACTACAAAAACAAAACCGCGACAAGCAAAAATACGCACATTTTCACGTGAAACACATTTCAATGCAAAATTTCAATACTGTTGCTTTTAATCTGTCAATGTTTTGATCAGTAGAAAACTGGAACAAAAAACAATTATGCCGCACGATGTTTTGAATGGTGAATCAGAAATAATTTTATGATTTATAAATAAATGGATCTTTGCATTCCTAAAAGCCTAGCCTCAAGGCATTCCCACTTGATAATGTTTTGATGTCAAAGTTCACAGATTTAAATTTCACTGACAATAGAGTACATAAAGTTTCATATCATGATACATTATTTTATCAAATGATAAAACTGATAAAATAAGAACCGACTTTTAAATTAAGCCAAAATAGTGTATATCTATTTCACAGTCAATTAAATGGTTTCGAGGCCTGCAATAGCATGAATTTGGATATAGGAGTAATAAGAACAGTTGAAGACTCCGAACTCATGGTGAAACCAAAGTGGGAAGCCACCAGTTTGTATTCTCTTCTGAGGTGTGAATTTAAAGTGGAATCTCTTGTAATTAATTATCTAAAGGAAATAAATGTATTTTTTTATAACACTCTGACCTAACAGAGCGAACTAACATCGATACGAGGTTCTAAGTAGGTAGGTTGTCTAGATGGTGTTGGTCACACGTAGATCACAATTTAATTAATGATAATATGGTAAAGCAATAACTTGAAATGTGTTAACTATTTAGTAACCCAGAGGTTTAGACGGTCAATAAATTAGAGCAACATGTTCAATTCACTTGCCCTGTCTAAACGTTGCATTGCATCTAAACTGATTCTCCAGAGAGGACTTAAAATTCCCTAAAAAGCTTGAAGAACTCACTAAAAAATAGATGCAGAGGCGGATAGAGCTGTAAGGTCTATGAATTGTAACAAATTGTCAATATATGGTGTTCTGTCCACGAAGTGCAGAATGGAGTTATCTTCACTGCATAGTTTATATTGAAGCAAAGAGAAAAACAGGAGTTGCGATATTCTGCTCCCCATGTACCCATAAGTACGTAGTCGGATGGATTGCATCGTCTATTGACCACTGAACTATTGCGAACAGTGGAATTGCAACCAACCGTGATTTCCCATCGAGTCTCAATTTCTGAAATATACTTAAGCACAAGCAGTGTTGTAAAATGTCATTGGCATTCATTTGTCTAATTTCTCAAAACTTTTTTCGAAAGCACAATATCAAATAATGAGGTGTGACGAGCTTATAGTGCATATAAGGTCATATAACTTTGTCTAAAAGGACATTGTTGTTAAAATAGTTTGATATGTCGGAGACAAAATGTTATTCAAACGACAAGCGACATTTTGAAAAGATTTCACTCTCAAGCCTCAAGCCTCTGCCTTATATTTAAAGCAATCTACTACCTCGAAGCAGCGTACGATTCAGTGAAAAGAAATGAGCTGTGCGGCGGATAATGTCCGAACATGGTTTTCCGGCGTAACTGATTAGACTGATACGTGCAACGCTGGATGACTCGAAATCAAGTTTTCGGATTGCAGACGAAGTGTCAACCTCGTTTGTGACCTTAGACGGATTGAAGTAGGGTGATGCACTTTCGAATTTATTGTTCAACATTGCACTCGAAGGCGCTATTAGGAGATCTGGCGTGCAGAGGAACGGCACTATCATCACACGGTCGCATATCCTCCTGGGCTTTGCGGACGACATCGACCTTATTGGAATCAATCGCAGAGCAGTAGTGGAGGCTTTTGTCCCACTGAAGAGGGAGACGGCGAGGATAGGATTAACCATTAACTCTATCAAATGTTGGTGCTGAGGTAGTGCTTGATGGGGACCCAGTCAACATAAAATCATATAAGATGCAACATAAGATGCTAAAGTGGAGGTAATATACGTACATATTGTATGGGGAAGTACCTATATGACCTCCACTTAAGTATCTTATGTGACATCATATACGATCTTGTGTTGACTGGGGATGTGTTTGAAGTTGTTGAAGAATTTGTTTACCTTGGAACGCTTGTCACATATGACAATGACGTTCCCCGTGAAGTGAAAAGACGTATTACTGCTACGAATAGGGCCTTTTATGGATTACGTAACCAGTTTGGGTCCCGCATCATGCAGAGGGAAACGAAATTTGTTCTATACAAAACTCTGATTCTACCAGTGGCCCTTTATGGACATGAAGCATGGACGTTAAAAAAGTCCGACCGGATGGCTTTTGAAGTTTTCGAGCGAAAAGGGCTGCGTACAATACTCGGAGGGAAATTATAAGATGGTGTGTGGCACATACGCGCGTGAGCTTTTTCAAGTGTAAAAAAAGAAAATATGGTTAATCGTATAAAAAACGGCAGACTTCAGTGGGCTGGTAACTGTCGAATGTCGGAAGAAAGAATAGCGAAAACAATATTTAACAGCGAACCAGATAGGGGCCGGCGACTTCGTGGAACCACTGGCTGCACGCGGTGGAATCGGACCTGGGGACCCTGGGGACGTTCGGGGAAACTGGAGGAACATTGCCCAAGACCGACGTTTATGGAGCTCTACATTACGCCAGGCATAGGTGGATCGACGCTGTAGCCAACCAGGTATCCAGGTAGGTACTACCTTTGGTTAAAAATATAAGTCGATATAAGAACTCATATTTTAGGACGCCTCTAACTATTATTAAAATTCAAAACAAGAACTGATAAAGTGCTGTTGATCAACTTGGCCTTACATTCGCGTTTTTGAACCAACCTGGAGTACTGGGAGTCACTATCGAGCAGAACTGGATAAAGCAGAAGGTCGGAAAGATGAAGCGTCTCTCTATCGCTCAATCTAGTGAACAGAGTTGATAACAACTAGCATAATAACGTGCGATAACTATCATGTGTTTCCGGCGGTCTCAGGTGCGAATTTCAGTACGTTTAATTTGATCAATAACACCCTTGAATAGTAATAATCTACGATATTCGCAACAGCATTCATGGGAATCTTTCTTCTCAAAAAACATGACAAACAAAGACTAACTTCTAAACACAATTCGGCTTCCCGGCAATCCAGAATTGCAAAATGATCAATTTGTCAGGTCAACAGACGGTCTTTCAAATATCGTGTGGATATCAACCAACATTCATACGATAACTAAAATATATAATGTGTTATGATGTGCTCGGTTCCCAAAGTATTGCTTTTTCTCATACACTCATATAACAAAAACATTAACATTTTGAATCTTTGAGAGAATGTAAATATAAATCCGCGATTTTTGCGACCACATTTAACGGAACCACGATTTTTGCGACTGAAAGAGCTAATCCGCGATAAATCCGTGAAATTCGCGAAAAACGCATTCCGGATTGGATTTTGCAATCCGCATTGGATTTTGTTGGCAATGTTGTCAACTACTGTGAATGCCCTCTCGGGTTCAACCGAAGTTGGACGAATGGTTCCAAGGCCGTTAAAAATCAGTGTAAAATGCTTGCCTTTAATCCCTTCTGATTCATAGAAGGAGAATTCCTCACGGATTGCATGCAAGGATCCTGGCGTCAAAGAAAGATTAACCCAAGAGGCTTCTTCTTCGTACCGATCGTCAGGTATGGTCGTTGTCTCAGTTTAAACAATCGCATCATGAATCATTAGACGCTTACTTAATCAAAGTAGCTCTGGATGCCTCGAAGAAAATTTCAAAATCGTTTCTGATTAATTGCTTCACGGCTAGGGTGGTCTAACCGGTAGTACCGAAACCGGTAATACCGGTATTACCGGCCAATTTTGGGTACCAAAAATACCGGTATTAGGAACGGAAAATACCGGTATTTTCGGTATTTAAAATTTTGCTGTCAATATAAAAAATCTCGGCAGAATTATTCAAAAAGCAAAAATATCGGCGTACTTGGATCTTCTCTCTTGGATACATTCCTTGAAAGCATCTAATCAATGGCGGAAATTTCCGTGGCTTGATTTGATAATTGTTCCAACATAAATTGGAACGCCACGTCGGATTAATTTAGAGTGCAAAACTCACAGAGCAGTAGTTCAAAAGCAGCTTGAACAGGTTCGAGGGCTTGAATTATTTCACCAACCGCCAAACAGTAGTCACTGAAGTTGAGTTTGGATTAATCCTTCAACTCATGGATCCGTTTGAGCATAGAAAACATCACTTGTCATAAGACGAGTTTGTACCATCCCATTTAATTCCACCACTTGATGGCACCTTGAGAGATACGTAAGTCGAGTCAAGTACGAGACACTGAAGACGACCTTACTGTTGAAGTTAAAACACGTATCTGTCAAGGTACAATCAAGTGGGGGAATCAAATTGGATGGTACAAACTCGTCTTATGACAAGTGAAGACATTCCACTAAAAAACTCAAAATAATTTTCTTTATAGAAAACATGTTATTCCAGCATGACATCAGCCACTAATTCAAATTCTATCCCGAATTCAGAACGGACATATTTTTGCAGAAAATCGTTTTTCATAGGTGATCTCCAGAAAAGAACTACTACGACTCGTACCTGTTTCACAATTTCATACATTGCGGTAAAATTCTCGACGATGTCAACAGTGTTCATTCGCAGTTTGACAGATGTAAAACAGAAAGAGAATGATGCAACAGGCATGATTAATGACGATGTTGATATATTTTTGTTGTAGCTTGAACGTCGTTAATTATGCTTACTAGGGCAAAGTTACTCATGTGCGCATTTAATTGTCTTTGTTCCATATATGCCGGATTTTCTGTTTAAAGATATGGGACAGATATGCGATAACAGATAGTTGAGCTGATATATGTAGAATACAATTTTTCGAGATTTTTTATATTGACAGCAAAATTTTAAATACCGAAAATACCGGTATTTTCCGTTCCTAATACCGGTATTTTTGGTACCCAAAATTGGCCGGTAATACCGGTATTACCGGCTTCGGTACTACCGGTTAGACCACCCTATTCACAACCCTTCTGATTTTCTCTGCGATATCAACAAATGAAAGAGGAATGAACTCGCAAAATGTCTACTGTGCGCAGAAGTTTGTGAATTAAATAATACGGTAACCAACTTGATTTGGACCCCTACACATTTTGGACCCTCCTGGCAAAAGTTTTCTGATTTCTGAACTAAGAACAATGCCGCTGCTAATTCCCCCATTGGCTCCAGGAAATTATTATTGTTCAGCATCTGTTTCACTGGTTTCCCGTGCAAAAAAAGCGACATTTAGATGAAATTTCGAGGAAATTAGATTGTTTTTGTCGAAATTGTGAGTTTAAATCGCAAGATTCTTCTCATTGATACATGCCAATCGAAAGATAAGACTTGGCTTCGGCTCAATTGACCAGGGTAAATTAGAAATTCGACTTTGAAGAGACTAAATTGGGGGTGTCCAAAATGTGTACATTTGGGGGTCCAAAATATGTTGCACTGTCCAAAACGAAGAATATTTTCATTTCAGAAAAATTACAAATTTCAGTGATTCATCAATAACTTAAGCCCATTTCGAATTTCTATTTCATAAATAAGACTTTCAACTTTGAAATGGTGTCATTTCCGCCCATATCGAACCTATATTTCAATAGATATAAACATATTTTGGGATGCACTTCCTCTAGGGGTCCAAAATAGGACAGTTACCCTAAGCTTCGCACTACAATGCGATTTTGATGAAATTTGTATCGGTAAACGATTTTAATCGTACATTCTTATGCAATGTGTGTTTGTCTGGGCAGCCAGTGCTCCTACCTTCATTTCAAATTGAAAGCCAGACCAGTCCGTCGACATTTCACTATGGATAAGCGATTCCGATTCTTAGGATGCCAAAAAAAAAAATACATGATTGAAGGGTTAATTTAATTTCCGGTCGCCTTTGCGGAGAAAGGGTTGTTAGGCCGAAACTCATTCGGCCGAAAGCTATTTGGCCGAATACCACTAGCCCAAACAAAATATTGGGCCGAAGCCCATCTGGCCGAAAGTCATTTGGCCGAACGGGTCATTTGATCGAATAGGTCATGGTCCAATGCACGGAATGAACACAATGACGTTTGAGACGGGCGCTGTTTACTAAAAATGAACACTTGCATGAACTCGATGAATGAAAAAGTATTCATTCTTAGTAAACAGCGCACCGCTCAAACGTCAGTGATGAACTCGGTGCATTGGACCATTTGGCCAAATTGGTCATTTGACGTCTCATTACTCACTTTTCAATCATCATCAGGGGTGCGAATTCTCAATCTCAGTGACTGAGATTTGTTGGATATTGATACCATTCCCTCTTCACACTCACTTCCTAGCAGTGAAAACTGAAAATGGTTAACAGCAACAATCAAAGATAAAGTAAACAAAAGACCTCTCTTCTCATTGCACACGCAGCCCGCACTGACAGTCTATTCAGTTCACTCGCTGCTGTGTGAATGCGACGGTCCTATATAAATGCATGGGTGAATACTATCACTTGAAAGACAATGACAGGAAATTTGTGCCGAATGATCATCAGCTTCAGCCCGCTGTTGGCAAACCAAGTTTGCTAAGCTACTCCTGCTTTGTCGTTCTGACTGAAAGGCACCGTCATAGGCAAAGAGGAGCAGAGAAAAAAACAAAACAAAAGAATCACACTCAGCAGGCATTGTTGATAAATTGCACCACTGATCATCATTTCTCACCTCTCTTCTCACTTTGCTTATCTCACTTTTCACAGAGAGAAATGAGAAATGATGAGTGAGAAGTGAGACGTAAAAAATAATGAGTGAGAGAAGCGAGATGTTTTCCTTATCACTTCTTATTAATCTTCCCACTTTTCACAATGATAACTGAATAGTGAGCCGTCTTGCAGAGAGAAGTGAAAAATTAATGAACTGATCGGCAAAATGATATATTTGCCCAAACAACGTTCGGCCTAGTGGCCTCCTGCCAAATGGCATTATTGTCGGCAGCAAATGAAATTTTATAGCTAGAATCAGACTGCTGTTGGGTCTTGCTGGTGGATGTAAAGGTGCATTACTAAATGAAAACCTTTTGACATTTTAATCAATATTTTACAGTAATTTTGTTCAAAGCACAAAATTCCATTGCATGTGGTGGCTACGAAAATCCAATCCAAAATTACCACGAGCTAGTCAATAAAACAGCAACAAAGGCAGAGTGGTGCGCCGCCACGCCACCTCCGCCGGCTGTTTTTAACATCACGCCGCCGCCGAAATTTTTGCATCAACGTACCGCCATTTAAACTCTGTCACATCGCTGATCTTCAATTGTCCACGCCGAATCGAATTCGTAGAAGTCAATCGATTTTTCCAGTTCGAAGAACCAGCGGAACTTCCGTAGACTTCCCGATTGATATCCCCAAAACATTCCGTTGAAGCACCAGAGAATTTTTAGTGAACATTCCAATGATTTCCTTAAACATTCCGTACAATTTACCGTTTAAAAATCGAAAAGCTTTCTGTAAAACTAAGAAGATCTTCTAGAGAAAATTGACATCAATATCTTGAGTAAATATATGGGATGAATTTTCCGAAGAACTTCTGGAGATTTCAAGTTCACATTCCGGAAAATTCGCCAAGTAAATTTCGATGATTTTCCCAAGAATGTTTGAACACAAACAAGGGCAATCTGCGAACAATTTCTTGTGAAAACTTTGACTCTGACAAATCTCTTTTGGGAATTTTGAAGAATTTTCGTGGAAATTCCCATTATTATTATTTATTCAGACTAAGGCCGAAGTGGCCTGTGTGGTATATAAGAGTCTTCTCTATTCGGCTCGGTCCATGGCTACACGTCGCCATCCACGCACTCTTCGGAGGGTCCGCAAGTCATCTTCCACCTGATCGATCCACCTTGCCCGCTACTCACCACGCCTTCTTGTGCTCGTCAGATCGTTGTCGAGACCCATTTTCTCCGGGTTACTGTCCGACATTCTGGCTACGTGACCGGCCCACCGCAGTCGTCCGATTTTCACGATGTAATCGATGGATGGTTCTCCCAGCAGCTCATGTGGAAATTTCCAAGAACCTTTGAAATCCAAGGGATTTCTCGTTGATATCAATTTTTTGAACTGGGAAAGGCCGTTTGGCTAAAATAATCTGGCCAAAGGTTACAAAACCGAATATTTCATTTCTCCGAAACCCAAGTATAATTCGAACAAAAAGAACAAACGGCTGAAAACGTCTTTCTGCCGAACTTATTATGTTTCTAAACACGTTGTTTGGTCGAACAAGTCCTTTAACCAAAAAAGCTGTTTGGCCGACATGGTCGTTTGGCAGAAAGACCCATGTGGTCTAATGGATTGACATTTTTGGCGGTACGACCTATTTAGCAAATGACATTTTCGGCCGTATGACTCATGCGGCCAAACAACTTCATTGGCAGGCTTGTCATAAAACGAGTTCGGTCTATCCCATTTAATTCTACCACTTGATTGTAACTTTCAACAGATACATATTTCGACCTCAACAGTAAGGCTGTCTTTAGTGTCCTTTTATGCCTGGAGATCGTAGTATGTTGTGCTCGCGTGTGGATGAAAAAAATGCTCCGTTGCAGTTTATGTCAAACCTTTTTTTTTTCAAATACATACCAATTTCGGATCAGTTTCGCGGGTGAAATGAAAAATATGGGAACTATCCTATAAGTGCTTTTCCGAATCAATTATATTCGGTATATTACTATCATTTGTGAAAAATATCAACCAAATCCAGGCGAAAACCAGGCAGCTATCGGAAATGGACGGTGAGCCGCGGCGCGCCGTTCAACTGACTTCGGATTATGGTGTGCCCGCTTATGCCACCTGAACGTCCTATTGAATAGTGCAATGTTGAGAGCAAACGCAATAGGCGTCCCCCCGGATATACGCAAGATTTCTGCAAAGGATGCAAAGGATTTATTATCCGGTGAGCTTATTCCATGCTATTTTTCAGGTATAACTTTTCAGTGCGATATATAATGAATTAAACTAAATGCGCGCTGGATTCAAAATATATTACATATAACTTTTGAATCCGGAAGTTTGATTGTGGTATCTTTATCCATTTGATAAAAGGTAGCATCACCAGGCGGGGCTTACTGTTAGTGATAGTGACCTCGGAGTGGACATGAAATACCAGGCACTCTGAAATGGGTCACTGGAGCTGCAGTAGAGCTAGCACTTTCTAACTCCCGGATTAAATCTGACTGTTTTTAACAAACAGCTTTCTTCCATAACATCACTGCCAGACAGTGGGGGTTAGTTTGTACACACACACACAACAGTAAGGCTGTCTTTAGTGTCTTGTACTTGACACGACTTTTTGTTTGACTAAATGTTCTGTTAGAGCAGTTTCTCAGACATTGAATGTGTGTCGTTTACTGCCAAATCACATTTTCGGTCAAACAATTTTCAACCTAATAACTGTTTCGACCTAATAACCGATGAGTTTCGCCTTCACGTGCTATTCAGCCATTTGGCATTTGAATAAATAGCTGTTCACCGAATGACATTGGTGACGACGGCGGTAAAGCCGTTTGGTCGAAAGCCACATTGCCAACATTTGTTTGACCGAATGTCATTTGGCTGAAAAGAAAAATTCGTTTTGCAGAAAAGCCCATTTGCCCGAAAGGGTTGACATTTTTGGCCATATTACTTGTTGAGTAAAATGGCATATTCGGCCATATGATCCATTCGGCCAAATAACGTTTTCGGTCAGATGCCCCTTTTTATTTTGCCAAAAGACCGTTTCGGTTAAGGACGAATGGCTTTTTCGGCCAAATTACCAGTTTAGCTGATGTGGCTTTTGACCACATCGTTTTCGACCTAATAACTCTTTTTGCCAAACGCTAATTTTGGCCAAATGGGCTGCCTTTTACCAAACGACCCTCTACTTTTTGAGCAATTTCCTGAAGGAGTTAATAAAAAATACGAACGGCACAAAAAGAATCCTATGGAAATCCAAAGAAATTTCATCGGCGTAAGAAACGGGAGTATGACGAAAAAAATTAACAACGCACTAGATGTTTACTCTGCGACACAGCCTTGAAAAACTTTGGGAATACAACTTGTAACGTTTTACGTTTTTGCGATCAATTTTTGATTAAGTTAAAATAAGAATTTATGACGTTTTTCTCTTTTTAAGTAAAATCATAAATTAAAATTATTTGGAATTAATTAAATAGTGGAACTTTACATTACGTAAATAATTTGCAAACCGGACGAAAAGAAATTTGAATTTTTATTTGTATGTCGATTACGAGGTTTGTGTCTTGACTAAATTATTATCCAAATAGAAATTAACGAAGGCGCGCACTCTTTGTCGCCATTTCAAATTTATTTGGCGCAAATATAAAATAATTGACGACTTTTCAAAAGGATAAGTTTCTTTATAAAATTCAGACAAGAACTCGATATTTAAAGTTGATTTTGGCTAGTTTGACTAAAAGGTAAAGTGTGATTGGAGTGAATTGTTCTGTGTCTATTTTAATAAAATTTCTTAATTAACAGTTAACGTAGCAGACGTCATTAGGACGTGTTTTTTGAATTCCGCGAACACCGTATTAGTTAGTGAAACGTACAAAACGGTAAAACGAATTTTAATGTTTAATGTAAAGTTTTTGTTAACGAAACGAATTCGCGGACGTGTTTTTTGAATACCGCGAACACCGTGTTAGTTAGTGAAACGTACAAAAAGGTAAAACGAATTTTAATGTTTAATGTAAAGTTTTTGTTAACGAAACGAATTCGCGTTGGACTTTTCCAGCGCACTGCGCTTTTTGGTACGGGCTGGATTTTGTGTATTCGACCGGAGTCGGGTACGGGAATACGTGTGGCGTCTACAGGGTCCGCCATTTCGTCCAACGGACATCGATAGCTCGAGCGTGCGTTAAGGCCCGAGCGTGCGTTAAGGTAGTTAAACGGAGGAGGAGTGAAGTCGCTCGTCGAAAAGCGAAAACTCGGCGGTCGCCAATCAACCGTCAAAGGTAAGATCCCCAAGTCAATTCCCGTGGATCATTCCCGAGAGTGCGGTCCTCGCACGTCGCCAATAATCGTACGCTGGACCGAACCCGAACCGACGGTTAGTAGTCTTCCTTTTAGTCCTCGCTCGGTGAACCGGAAAGGTACGCGAAGCCGGGTCGTCGGGAAAAGGAAGCTACTAGCTTGAGGGAACGGTTATTCCGGACCACTCTCGATTCCAAAATCGGAAGCCTTCCGTCCAGCCGCCACTCCCTCCGCATCTTTAGTTTCGGCCATATCGCTCGAGCTCGACCTCCATCGCTGCGCGCTAATCTGCAGCATCTGCGGTAAAGCCAATCGGCCGCCATCGCCACAACCTGGTCGGAGGACATCGTCGCCATCTTCTCGGCGGAGTACTTCCAACGAATCAGATCATCGAGAAGCAAAAACCTGCGCAGGTATGTGAGCTTGTTATTTCATGGCCATGATTAGCTCTTTTTACCATTCCGTACCGATACCTCCAACCCGAATTAGAGAATAAATGCCGTTAAGTAATTTGAAGAAGTTAGCTTGAGTTTTAGTTGTATTTCGTTTCACGGGGCTGGGAAAATTCACTCCCATTGCGTTTGCCATGGCTACAGTTTGAAAGTTAGCTTCGAAAGTTGCTTCCCGTTCTCTTTTCAGTGGGTTGAGCGAGTTCAGGTAGGTGGGAAGTTGGGAAGTAAAGATTAAGCGTAAGTAATTTTGGAGCCAGCGACCGTTCGAGAGTCCCCAGAGGTAAAGGGTCTGTAAAAGCCGGGCAAATAGAGAACACGACCGGTGGTCTCTCTTCGAGAGTGTCGCTTAAGCCACCGTGTTTTAAAATCACCTCGAAACAATTCGCGAACGGTTACAAACTTGCGGACTCGTGAAGTGCTAGAACACGGCTTTCCGGAAAGCTGTTAGACTGGTTTATGCGACGCTGGATGGGTTCAAATTGAACGTCAGAATATCTGATGAGACATCCGATTCTTTTGTGACGTTAGATGGATTAAAGCAGGGCGATGTGCACTCTAGTCTGCTATTCAACATAGCACTGGAAAGAAGATCGAAGATTTGGTGTGCAAAGAAACGGTGCCATCATCAACTAGTTTTACATGCTTCTTGGTTTTACGGATGACATCGACATCATTGGTGTCGATCGCAGAGCAATAGAAGCGGCTTTCGTGCCTTTTAAACGGGAGACTGGAAAAATTGGGCTGATCATCAACTAAACTATGTTAACTATATATCTGGCTGACGAAGAACGGGCATTCTAAACAGTGTTGGTTCCAAGGCGGAAGTGGATGGGTTGCAATTTAGGTTGCTGATGAATTAATATATCTTCGAACGCTACCATTAAAGGCTCCCAGACAGAGACGGAAATTGTCAAAAAATGTCGTGGGATTGAAATTACTAATTTGCTAATAACTGTTTTTCAAAAGTTATTATCATTTCGGATTTTTTATTAACATTTAATGCTTAAAAGATCCTAGAACTTTTTCAAACAGATCATTGTTCCAAATACAAAGTCTAAGCCACGAGAGCGCAATTAGAAAAATGTCACGGAATGTCATGACATTTATGTCATTTGACACTTATTCGGCTCTCACGCCGTCAATATCAAATTTAGAGAAATGACCTATTAGAAAAAGTTATAGGGTGCTTTGAGGGCTACATGCTTATATAAAATACATAATTTTAAATAATGTGTGAAAAAAGTTATTAGCAAATTAGTCCCATGACATCGAAATGACATTTCCCGTCACTGCTCCGAGACTCATAAACGAAGGTGCAGTGAGAAAATGTTGAGTCAATTCTTACCTACGTTCTATGATCAGCCAAATACGATCGTAGTTCGTACGTAAGTACGTTGTTCGCAAACCAAGTTAAAATGTCATATCCGCTTCAACTTCTCTACCGTGAGATTGTGAGGGATACAAACTTTGGAGAAGCCCATGTATATAGTGTCAACTTGATGACGTTTTTCGTAAACGATTACCGTCGTTTGCTGTCACTCCCTGACTTTCTAACGCCTTTTCATGGGGATAATCCGTGACTCTAATGATGTTTATTTTCGGTTATTGGACCTTTCAAGTTCGGTTATCGTAGTTTCAAGTTCTAAATTTCATAAATAAATAAATAAATATTAAAATAATACAAATCTGTGAAATATCAATACAACAGTTGTAATAAAATCTCCCGAAATTGTATATGCTAAATTATTATACAGTTTCTGTAAGGTTCATATGTATAGCTGTATTAAAATCTGCTAACCGCTGGTTGGGTGGAAAACGCTACATTATTTGCTCTACCATGCATCGAACTAATTCAACTACCCTCATTTTAGTAGACTCAAGCTAACTTAAATATCCTTGGTATATAACTACAATTAGAGGGCTTTCACTACGAATCAACTGAACATCAATTAACAGTTGCACTATTTATGAATTGATTACCCCCTGTTTCGAGTAGCAGTATTGTAATGTATTGCTGATGAAAACCTTTTTGAAGCTGGTATTTTGTTTTTTTTTTAAGAATGGCGATGACGAATCCAGGTCAGTAATAATCGCGCCTAGGGTCCCTCCTCCCCCCGCTCCGATGATCAAGAATAATAATTTGTCCCTGGATTACGGCACTCTTTTTGATCTTAGATTCAAGTTAACTACCTTGGACTCTGGTGTTACTTGCCGGCATCATATTATTTTTTGCCTTCGTTGTTCCATAAAATTCATTGTACAACAAAAGTCCTCTCCACCAATTCCTGTTCGCCATTATTCTTAATGTCAAAAGATGCAAATTATCCACGCTGGTGGAGCCTACCCGAAAGCAATCAGTGCGGTGAAATATGATTGTTAAACCACGTTCTTTATGTCACCGGTTCTCTCGCCGTCCAAGATTAATGTTGGATTTATACATTTTCCATCGATTATTCCGTTTGTTGGTTCCCACCCACCGAACGCTGCTGCCCGTAGAGGGCTTGAATTTTCGCGGTTTTGCGATATTCTATCGATGTTCCCCACCAGCTTTCTTTATGAACTGAATGTTTGCTTTGAGTTTACCCTTCCTTATATCACCCTGCTGGGACCTTACAGTTTACCATCCGACAAAAAATGGAAATGGAAACGATTTATTTTCCACTTTTATGATTTGCTTTTGCGAGGGAGCGACTTCCGTTTCTACCGTTCACTGACCGCGTGCCAAACCGAGCACATCGCGGCAACCCCCACGGTGACCGGTTTGAGGCCTACGGGCGGTGGTGATTTGATTTTCCACCGCGCGCCGTTCGTTCGGGGAATTCCGTTTGTTGCGGTCCATGTCGCTTCGGGCTTTTTCTGTGGGAATGGTTTTTTTTACAGTTTGGTTGATTTCCCCCTACATACATAGACTGAGCGAGCTTTCTTTTAATATTGACGGATTGTGGTAATTGGGAACTAAAGTGAAATTTATTACGCTTCGTCCATTAAAACTTGCATTAAATCTTATCCAGGTGACAGAAGTATTTAAGGGCGAGCATTACTTGCTAATGCATTTTTCATGACTATGGTTATAATAACGAGGCGGTGAGTAGCTGATATTTTTTCATTCGTTGCAGTGACGTTTGGGAACTTCAATCTCAATCAATATGGCAGTGGAATTTGTACTAACTGAAATAAAAGTACATGTTTGTACAAATACGTGACGAAGACATGAACACCTTATAAAAGGGCATTCACATTACGTTGTCATGAAGACTTTCAGAAACGTGCTTTGCACGATAACTGCAGCTTATTAATACGAATCGACACTGTATGTTTGGTCTACAAGTTTCGAAATTAGATTACTTCGATAACTATTATTACTAAAATCATCCACCTGATGGTACCTTTCTATCGCATTTAAAAAATAGAAAGCTCCTTAATAATACACATGGGATAGGAGCCCCAATATTTTATTTTATTGATTTTCATTTCAGCAATAATTTATTTCAATTGGAAAAGGTTTTTTGTAACATTTTGTGTGACTTTATGTGTGACATTATGACATTTGTGTTTTATGTCTGTACGACAAACATATGTGTTTCTCAACCTTTTTCTGGAGAGGTATTCCTTCAAACTATTTTATTTTCGCTGTAAATGAAAATAAGGGTACTTCATAAGATATACTAAAAACGAATCCCAAAACCATCAAGATATATGGATCTCTACAAAATTGTCTGAAGTTTTCGTTATTCCGAGAAACTTTCTGATTCAAATTAATTTTTGAACTTTTGGAGGCTTTCGAGCCTCGTGGAAGGAAGCTTTCAATCCTCCTGAAAGCAATTTGCGACTAATTAACCTCTTGAAGAGAAGCTTCCGAGTTTCTAGAAGGAAGACATCCGTCTTGAAAGGAGGCCTCCGAACATATTGAAAAATTCTGGACCTCTTGAAGAGAGGCTTCTGAGCATCTTGAAGGGACGCTTCTCAGCATCTACGAGCCTCTTGGAAGGAGGCTTCTGAGCCTCTTGGAAGAAGGCTTCCAAGCCTCTTGGAAGAAGGCTTCCAAGCCTCTTGGAAGAAGGCTTCCAAGCCTTTTGGAAGAAGGCTTCCGAGCCTCTTGGAAGGAGGCTTCCGAGCCTCTTGGAAGAAGGGTTCTGAGCCTCTTGGAAGCAGGCTTCCGAGCCTCTTGGAAGCAGGCTTCTGATTCTCTGGCTTGGATTCTTCTGGCTTGAAAAGAGGCTTCTGATTCTCTTGAACGGAAGCTTCCGCCCCTCTTGAAAGGAGTCTTCGGAACCATACGAAAAGAAACTATCGAGCCTATTGAAATAAAAGTCTCTTTAAAGGTGGTTTCCGAGCTTTTTGTAACGAGGCTTTCGAGCCTCTTAAAAAGAGGCTTCCAAGTCCCGTGATAGATAAATTCCGAAGACTTGAAACGAGGTATCCGATCATCTTGAATGAAGGCTTCCAAGCGCCTCAAAATGAGGCTTTCGAGCCTCTTCAAGCGAGGCTTCAATGCTGATCAACCGTTGAATAGGGTAACGATGGTATTTTGGACATCTGTATATATTTTGGACTTTTGGCTATATTTTGTTTATTTTGTTACATAAATGTAGTTAGAAATGTGATTATGAAAGAGGCCAAAAACACATGATTCCTATTTATTTAAAGAAAGCTAAGTCGAAAAACACGCAAAATATAACCAAAAGTCCAAAATATATTCAGATGTCCAAAATACAACATTTACTCTAAAGCTTTTTCGCTCGACGAGTTGTATTTTTCACTGGCAAAACCCAAAGGATACTTATCCGGGCTAGATGAGATCGACTACCTTATGCTCCGTAGTAAGGGACCAGACCATTTCAGACATTTTAAAACAAGTTTGTTACCAACAGGTAACATTTATAATTATTTGTTCGATATGGAGCGTTAGAAATTTAGGCGTTTAGCATGGGGTGATCGACATTACGAAACGCATTTCTGCAAAGACACCCACGAACGATGTGTGCGATCGCTATGAGCGACGGAAATCAGGAACGTGCGTTGGAAAGCTAAGAAGATAATAGCTGGGGAGAAGATAGCTTGTGAGTGGATACGAGAGTTAGTTGATAATTGGCTGGAGAGTGAAACGTAGTGGTGCTGTTTTTTTAACCGTTGTGGTAGAACACGTGGGATTCCACTGGATCATTGCCCTTTAAGACAGCTCCGTCGAGTCTTCAAGGCCGCCTCCGCAGCAAGATTGTTCCGTACTTCTTGACATCGCTTTCCGAGCCAACTCCGCTGACCGTATTCATAAGCCGCAAGCATCGCTCGGCGGCCGTAATCCATCGGTCAGGCCGATCACCATTCTCAGCGGCATTCCCAAGCCGCGTGCGCTGAACGCCAAGCACCCCTCGGCAGCAGCAATCCATCGGCATTTGTCGATTACCATCGCCGGCAGCATTCCCGAGTCGTACCATCTGGCCGATATCAACGGCCAGCAATCATCAGCCGTTGCCGTCCACCTTGTCTACCGACAGCGCCCATCCCGGTCGACGCCTCCAGCGCCCATGGTCACTACCGTGAGCCACACTCGGTGGCCAATCGCAAACCATCAATCATCGGCCAAGCAACGCTCGGCGGCCGTAATCCATCGGTCTTGCCGATCACCATTCCCAGCGGCATTCTCGAGCTGCGCACGCTGACCGCTAACGTCGGCAAAGCACCCCACGGCGGCAGCAATCCATCGGCCGTTGCCGATTACCATCACCGGCGGCATTCTCGAGCCACACAATCTGGCCGCAATCGTCGAAAGCGCAACGCTCGTTGGCGGCAATCCATCCGCCTCGCCGATCGCCAGCGCCAGTCACTGGCACCAGCATCCACAGCTCTCGTGAGCCGCCCTCGTCATCCATCCTCGAGCCGCATTTGTTGGCCGCCTGTCGGCAATAGTCATCGACCGTTATACTCGCCCGCCACCATCGCCGTCCGCACTTGAACGGTACCTGTCAACCGCATTCGTCCGCCGCAATTACATTTCTATCCGGACCCTCCGGCCGCATTCGGCAGATAGACACACCGGCCACCCCATCGACCATCTGAAAGTTGCAATAAACCAGGTAATAACTAAGGGTATGCGATAACACACTTTTTCCTAACGAAACGAAACGGAACGAAATTTAAAATGTCTATGTTGCTTCGGATCGAAACGAAACGAAATATGGATTTACTTTCGAAACTTCGGAACGAAACGAAATCAAGGTTCATTTGATTCGATATTTTTCGAAACGAAACGAAATTTCAATTTTCTTTCCGCGGAATTTTGATTGAATTGGTTTTACATTATGTACGCAGTTCGGATTTCACTTTTTCGAAGTCAAAGTTGAAAGGAGGCTTCCGACCCTTTTGAAAGGAGGCTACCAACCCTCTTGATAGGAGGCTTCCGAGCCTCTTGAAAGGAGGCTTCCGAGCCTCTTGAAAGGAGGCTTCCGAGCCTCTTGAAAGGAGGCTTCCGAGCCTCTTGAAAGGAGGCTTCCGAGCCTCTTGAAAGGAGGCTTCCGAGCCTCTTGAAAGGAAGCTTCCGAGCCTCTTGAAAGGAAGCTTCCGAGCCTCTTGAAAGGAGGCGCCTCTTGAAAGGAGGCTTCCGAGCCTCTTCAAAGGAGACTTCCGAGCCTCTTGAAAAGAGGCTTCCGAGCCTCTTGAAAGGAGGCTTCCGAGCCACTTGAAAGGAGGCTTCCGAGCCTCTTGAAAGGACGCTTCCGAGCCTCTTGAAAGGACGCTTCCGAGCCTCTTGAAAGGAGGCTTCCGAGCCTCTTGAAAGGGTTCTTTTGAGACTTAGCTCCAAGCATCTTGAAAGAAGAACTCCGACCCGACCCGACCCGGCCTTCTGAGCCTTTTGAAAAGAGCTTTCCGAGCCTTTTAAAAGAAGGAGAAAAGGAAAAAAAGAATGTTTAAAGAAGAAAGCTTAAAAGAAGATTTCCGGGCCTCTAGAAAGGAGGCTTCCAACCCTCATGAGAGTAGGCTTCCGAGCCTTTTAAAATGCGGCTCTCGAGCCTGTTCAAAAATCCCTTCCGAGTCCCTGATGTCCTAAAGATCCGAGGCTTTTAAGAGAAGCAGAAGTAAAAGGAAATATCTGGAAAAACAGCTTGGCTTCCGGGCCTTTCAGAAGAAATTTTTTGAACATCTTAAAATGATGTTTCCGGGTCACTTGAAAGGTGGCTTCCGAGCTGCTTGGAAGGAAGACTCCGAGAAGCGTAGCAACTGAGCTTTTCGGGAAAAAGTCTTCATGTCTTTCAAATAGAGGCTTTCGAATCTGTAGACTCTAGATTTTAGTTAAGAATCATATTCTTAACATATTATTCAACATTCTGTTTCGACCCGGTAGATTGCATAGAAGATTTTTTTAATTTGTTCATTCGAGGTTTTGCCCTTTTGATCTTTTGTCCCACATCTCTGTACTGGTTGTGGAGGACAAGATTCAATAGGGCATGATTTACTGATCGCCATGCATAGGATAAGGGAGATATTTTGGACCACCAGTTCGACGGCTCATATTTTGGACCACTGAGTGCAAATTCCTCTTTGTGGTCCAAAATAAGAGCCCCCCAAGGGTTGTCCAAAATACATCCTTTACCTTATTATATACAAGACAAAGTTTAGAAATAAAAAAATACAAAAATTTATCAATAAGTTTGGATTAAAATTGTAATTCATACGCCATTAAGCATTTCGTCCGAGGTCCTGGGCCCGGCGAAAGTACCCCCAGGGGTACATGTACCCCAAGTCTAGAACCGCTGTTATAAAAGACCGAAGAATGCTCTGCATCTCCGTGAGCGCTACAGGAAAGAAATCGTTGGTTAGTAGAGAAGGTAATTCATGTGAAGGCCCTGGGTTATTTTGAAAACAAGAAGACGAAAACTGTGTTTCAAATCAATCCAACCCAATTCAATGTGCTTCGTTTAATAAGCTTCTATACAATACGATCGATTCCGCACAAAATAGTTCTGTGCTCTTCGATGCAGACATTAGTTTTATCATTTCGCGTTCTCCCACACTAGCTGACGTCATCAGCATCTACAAGATCTATTGTACACTGGATAAACAAATTTCTGCTACGCGAGGTAGATTTTTTTCACTTTGCGTTCTCCCGGACTAGCTGCCGTCCCATGACCAGCAGCAACACGATCGATTCCGCATTTATATTGTACAAATAGTAAAAAATATCACAAAATATAAATTTGAAACTTGTAAGCACTGAAGACGTTTTATAGAATGCGTATTTGTTTACTAAAAATGGGGTTATGTAGTAAGCGTTAATAAAAAAAATTGTATAACCTAAACTGCCGCTAACCGTAAGTCGAGCACATCTGTATATGGGCATCCATATACAGATGTGCTCGACTTGCGGTTAGCGGCAGTAAAGTTTTGAAAACAACTTAACGTTTTGTTCAGCGGCGCAGCCAAGATTTTTGGTAATATAAAGAATGGTTTAAGTTTAAATTTGTTTCGAAATTCCGCGGAATTCCGTTAAATTTCGTTAGAAGCTAGTTTTTTCTAGCGAAATTTTTGTAATTTTACGAAACGAAACGAAATCAAGAAATGCGATTTCGCCATCCTAAAATTCCGCGAAATTCCGCGGAATTTCGTTTCGAACAACCTGAAACGAAATTTTTCGAAATACCGCATATGCTTAGTAATAACCACATCTGTCATTTTTGTTGATTTAGCTTTGCTGCGTCGCAGCATGCGTGAAATATTAAAAATGACAGTTGTGCGTTGCTTCCGTATCGAGTGGTGTGCCCCCGAAAACGCGAGCACTTTGAAATTTGGAATCCGTCAGGAGTGACCCAGTAATAGGTAGAGGTGTGCGCCGCCGCGCCACGCCGCCACTTTTGACCTTAATGTTGTGAGATCATCGATTATGTTTACTTAATTCGATATCTTTTTGGTCGTTTTAACGGTTAAAATAACAAAACGGATAGCAGAAAAATCTTACTGTGCCATCAAATCATAAACTATTCCCACAAACAAACAGACATAACTAATTGGACATTCACTCATGAAATTCATCGTCGTACAAACACTAACGACATCTGTTGTTGTCACTTAGTTGGTCAAATCACGAACCAGATGGCGTTAGTGAGAAAATGTCAAACCCTGAGGGTCGTGGGTTTGAGTCCCATCGAATACATTTATACAATACATTTTCAAATCAATATTTTCCACATAATGTAGATATTCACATATGAGTTTTCAGAACAACAAATGATTATTAAAATTGACCAGTTAATCAGTGAACGATAAGAATTCCATGAGTATTTTGTCTGTTTGTCTATGCTATTCCTGCAGTCGATGAGAGTAAATCGAAAACTAATTTTGATACACAGTTTAATGTCATATCATTCAATATATTCATATATTAATATATATTAATATATTCAATATATTATATATACAGCAAAATGAGATCAAAATATGCAATCAATCATGATGATTCATATTTGAAAACAAATTATGAATTAATTTAATGTCAAAATCAAAATATGTCTTCTATATGCCCTCATTATGTTTTCAGACTTTGCTAGGGTACCTATCCTAAAGTGATTTGGCCGAGAATGTCATTTCGTCGAACAGTTTTTTTTTTGGCTGAAAAAATCGGTTTTATCGGTCGAATAGCCGGATATACTCTTTGGCTGAAATAGTCGTTTGGTCGAGAGGCCCATTTGGCCGAAATAGACATTCGGTCAAAAGTGTCGTTCGGCTGAATTGATCATTTTGGAATTTTTTTAATTTCACCTCAGCAATTTGATGAACTTCTCCAAAACATTCGTCAAGTTTGTCCAGACTATACATTTGGAAATTATTTTCAGGTTTTCCACGGGTACTACTTTTAAGTTTCTAGAACTAATTCAAATCATCAAGAGAAGCTCTTTGGATTCACCAGGGAAAATTGTTTGGAATATTTCATGAGAATCTCTTCAGAGTTTTCACGGGAAGTTGTTCCAAATTTCTACAGGAAAATATTCAGAATATCCACGGATAGTTCCTACTGAATTTCTGTTGAGTATTCTTTGAAATTTACACAGAAAATTGTGACTGGGGATGCTTTAACGTTGACTTTCGTAATCTAGATTAATTAAGACGGCTAGTTTTTTATTCTTTATTAGAGTGATTTTTTCGCAGGGATAAGTTCATCACTAGACGGCTAGTTTGGCATAACCAACTTTAAAACAATGGAAAAATGCCTTTTTTATTTCTCCAGAAAGTTCTTTCTATTTTGGATAAGAAATTCTTGGGAAATTCCATTGACCGAAAGCCACAGATGGCCGAGCTGGTCGTTGGCCGAAAATACTGTTTGAGCGAAATGGATTTTTAACAGAATGGACCATTCGGCCAAAAATGTCATTTGGTCCAACGGATCATACGGCCAAATATAAATGACTGAACGGGTAATATAGTCCAAAATGGCCACTCATTTGGCGGAGTGGCCTTTTTGTCAATTTTGTACTTTTAGGTCGATACTGGCCTTGAGACTAAAAGACATCTAGCCAAATACCATTTAGCAAAACAAAACGTTTAACGGAAACTGTTATCATTTTGTAGTTTGGCCGAAAGCGACGTACAGTTAAAAGGAACATTTGGCCGGACTTTAAAAAGTTGTTTGCCAAAACAGGTCATTTGGCTGAAAATGCCGTTCAGCCGAAAAAGTCGTTTGACCGAATAGAGAATTGTCAGAGCCATTCGGCCCAAATATATGAGGACGTATTCGGAAAAATGATCATTTCGTCCAAACGACCTGTTAGGGCAAACAACTTTTTCGACCAAATTACCAGTTCGGCCGTATGTCACTTTCGGCCAATGAAATTCGTTCGGACAATAGTTGTTCAATAACTGTAACATGTTTTCGTTTCAGTTAGCGAATGCCGTTGATTTTGACATCGTTTTGAAGTTCAGCTGTCTGAAATCGCAAAACTGCTGTAACTATCGACTTGCAGTTAAAAGCATCGCAGTTAAATGACTTTTAGTTATCGAATGTTTTACTGTACAAAGAATTTTCCGTAGAAATTAAATAATTCCATCCGTTGATATTTATTGCAATCAAAATTTGGAAAATTTCCGCGGAAAATCTAAAGTAGTTTCCGTTAAAATTCCGGAGTATTTCTCGTGAATATTCCAGATAATTTTCTTTAAAAACTTCATAGAATATCCCGTGGAAATTCTTAAGAATTTAATGTTTTATCGTTGGCCATACCAAACACACATTCTACCAGCCGCACACTCCTACAATTATGAAGATTATGAAGAATTATCTGTTTAAATTTCGAAAAATGCTCAACAGAAACTCACCAGGAACTTTCTGTGAATTTCAGCAGATTTTCCTGTAGGCTTTGGTCCGATTCGCGAATTAAAATCAAATAAAACTTAAAAATGACAGTTCAATAATTTTCAAATAGCCCTGCTTGCAGAGCAAGCTTTTTTTGACAGATATTGAATCATTTATCATAGATGTTTTGTTGGTCTTGCTGGTTAGCACCAGCCATTCTTATGGCTGGAGGATTTGATAATTTTCGAACTGTCACTTTTAAGTTTAATTTGATTTTAATTCGCGAATCGGACCAAAGCCTAAGTCTAATTTCTCGTGGAAATTCTGAAGTTTCTGATGTAAATTGCGACGAATATTATGCAGAAATTCCAAACAATTTTATTTGGGAGTTCTAAAGAGCTTCTCTTGATAATTTCAAAGATTTCTCGAAGCTTTAAATTTAAAAAAACTTTTCTGAATTTTCTGAAAAAGTTCATATGGTTTTTCATGCGAAATTCAAAAGATTCTCCCTTTGAAATTTTTTGTCTTGAAAAATTCCCGGAAAAATGCAAAAAAAATGCCGAAAACGCCGCCGCTGCCGACCAACATTTTGATGAACGCCGCCGCCGAGGAATATCGGACCGGCGCACACCTCTAGTAATAGGGCCTTAGCGGGCAGGGAAAGGTTTTTGATCATCGGGTACCCTCTTCCATCTGGACCAGAGGATTTCTTGTTACTTCTGGCGAGGGCGAATGATAGCTCGACAGCAAAGAAAGGCTGGTTGAATGAGGAATTCGATAAATCCGGTGGGACTTGGAAGTTCTCGAGGTAAAAGGATCTGATGGTGATGAACCTCTGGAGTTCGGCTGGATAGCCTACCAAGACAAGCGAAGCTAAATACTTTGCGAGGGCAACTTACGGATGGTCGTATAAGGCGTGGTTTTCAATGTCAAGGAAGGTGGGGGAGAAAACTTCGCTTGCCACGGAGAGCGTTTACTTTTCCCCACAGTTCGGCCGCGGGTTGTGTGGAGTTGACGGAGTCGAGAAAGTTCTCCCACGGGACTCGTAATGTTTTCCTCTGTATATTTGCAACGCACTTACCTCTCCTGGATGACTGGCAAGAAGTCTTCTAGGGAATCGGAAGTCCTTTTTTTCGCGCTTTTCCATTCGACGCGTTGCATCCGACCACCAACGAAAAGCTTTACATCTAAGCTGGCAGCTGGTTTGTGAGAAAGACGCCCCAGCAGCATAGAAGAAGTCTTGTTGGACTCGGATAGTTTTGATGAAGGTGGTGATCATTGGCTTCCCAGTCGCTGGCATCGCACCGCCATAGTGGCCATTTCAAAGCAACCAATCTTGATAGAATCATACTCAAATCGCAATCATCGAGGCTTAATGCACAAGTTAACTCGCTTCCGACTCTGAGGAGAGTATCGCGCTTGAGTTTCTCGAGCCGAATCGCATCGCTTCGTTCACTCGCCGAAAAATGATTTCGCTCTAAAAAGCGTCAACACGCAATCGAGACTTTTGTTTTATATACATATGGATTTATTAGTCATTGTTTTAAGCGAAAAAAGTTTATTCAATGTAATCGTCAATGAAGAACACGTAAAAATCAAGCAATGCTGCAAGTCGCAATTCTAATCATGAGCGGTTCTCTGTTCCATGATTCTGAAGGGATTTTTCACACGCATGAATCCCCGATGGGATTTGAGAATTCGAGATTTTACCTTGCAGTGTTTGGTGCAACAGTGCAACACACATATTGTAGAGATGTGATGTCGGGATATATCAAGGGCTTTATTTATTTCCGATCTTCTTCAATCAAAAATTGATTCCTCCTATTTGCTTTCTCTTTTGAACCTTAATGCGCCTTGTCGACAGCTTAGGTTCAGTTCTTTTTTGTTCCTCCAGGGTGCTCGTACAAATTATGGACATTACGAGCCATTCACTAGTATGAGCCGTATCTTCAATCGATGTGCTACTGAATTTGATTTTCACCTTTCTCGTCCCAATCTTCGGAAAAAGTTTTGCCGAATACTTGCCGCTTCTAACACAAACACCCTTTGATAAATAGTCAGTCAGAATAGACATTAAGTATTTTTTAATATTAAAATTGTAATTGTCTTAAGAAATATTGTATCTGTTGGAAATTGTAATTTCTGTTGATATAAAAGAAGAGGAGGTTTTGCGCCCGCTTGAGGAAGAGATTTTGCTCTACTCAAGCGGGCTTTTCCCTGCTCCAAATAAAGAATAAAGAATAAAGATGTTACAATAACCCGTATGCAATCAAATTTGGTTACATTCAAGTTACTGCAACTTAATCAGTGTGTGTTGTGCTACTCGGTCGGGAGGTGTTAGGAGGGAAGGCATGATTAGTGACCATTATTGGGAAGTAGTTGCTCCCAAAAAAGTCCGAAGACATTTCCCACTTGAGTGAAGAGAGAATAGATTGACTGAAAGTGGTCACATCGAGAGCAGTGACCGAATGGCCGTTGAAAAACGTGGGTGAACCATCATTGAGCGGCATCTGATCAGCCGACTCAAAAGCTCCCAGTAAGTCGACACCACGGAGATCGGACTTTGGACCCCAGGCCGCCCCATGTCTCTCGAGAGTAGGAAAGGGGAGCGAGAGAATCGTCAACATTGTTTCTCATCTTGTTTCTGATGCCTGCTAACGGACCGCAAAGTATGTACACATGGACATTTTGCGACCAGCGTGAGACTCGGAGATGGATTCAGGGTGGTTTTCAAAATTATTGAAATTTTTTTTTATTTTCAAGTCCTCTACATCATGATCACAGAAACACGTAAAAGACACAAAAATACATAGACTGCATATTAGTAAGTTGTGAGATGAAGACATACAGGAACTACAATTTGATTTTCATAATACTATATATAATAGCCCTGTTTGTCTGTCCGGTGACTAGCCAACCAGACGCAGCATGCGGGTTAATTCGCACAAAAATAAAATACTTGACACTTCAATTCGTTTTTACTATCAGATGCAGAAAACAAAACCAGTGACAACTTTAGACAATCAGACATAGCATTTGATGAAAAAATCACAGACAACAGACGTTGAACATTTTGATTTTTTTTAATGCATGAATTAATGAACCGTTTATATTGAAAGAAAAAAAAGAAAAAAACACTTGCTACGGGCGCTACTGCGTCCACAAATAAACTAGTTCGGTATAAACGACGAGAGGAAGACATATCCAAATAATTGCAAACATCTTTCTTACAAAATTTATCCTCATCATCTACTCGCACAGACACCGACAATACATCGAAAAATGTTCGTGAATCTTCACAAGTCTTTCGGGTTGTTTGTAAAACTACATTCTACGGCTATGAAGCAAGTTTCCCACAAATAGTTGAGCACCAATTACATTTATAGCGTCTATCGGAAATTCGATTTAACAATTTTGGCCAAAGAGTCTACGAATACTCGTAACCGTGATTTTTGTTCGTGAACGTGGTTTTTTTCTGTCCTATACTCGCGAACAAAGTAAATGCCAGAAAAAAAGATAACAGTAAGCTCCCGGTAAGAAGCCACTCGATGCCCTTGGTCATCAATTAAGCAGAACTAAATACATAGTGAGTGCCTATTGGGTTTATTCACTACGTGCATTTAACCCGAAGTCGACCTCTCTGACTCCTCATCTCTCCAACTAAATGCTGATTCTCTTCTCAGCCCGCAGAAACACCGTTGGGCGGTACTCCGTGCATCTCATACTGTAAGGTCACTTTTATTGAAGCTGTTTGGCCATTTTCATCCCAAACCAGGGGTTGTCAGCAGTAGAAGATGCGTCAGGAGTGGCAGTCTTTGGGGAGTACCGCTCAGCAATGCACCCTACAGGCTGAGAAACGTCGATGCTGAATTCGGAGAGAAGGTGTTGTAGAGGGCAACTTCTGCCTAGACGCACGAAGTGCACACCAAATGGGGGCTTATGCATAATAAACAATCCTCTGTGGTATTGCTGTGTATTAGGATGAGATTTTTTCTTGACAACCTTTATCGTTTCGGGAGTTTACCTGTGATGCGATAGCAGTTAAACCATCCTATAGGACAACCGCTATCGTTGATAGCCAAGTATCAATCATGGCTTTAAGCGCTATTGAATACCGCGATTTACTCTTCAAGTATGCTATAAAACCACAATAAATCCAATAATGTTGCTATGGTGGGCTCAATTAATGTCAAATTCGTAATTATTAAGCATAAGGATAAGATAAACATTTGAGTTTCGGATAATTGGAGCAAAGTAGCGTAATACAGCTCGTTAAGCTTCGTTCCAGCAGATGTGATACATGATGCAAGACGAGAATGGTCTACGAATGATCTGGATGCCGTGTGATGATGCGTTCCGTTACTAATGTGGATGTGTGCTAGATGCAATGATTCAATGGCTGCTGAAGAGATTCAGAATATCGTTTTGTTAATGCTACTAGTGACGAACAATGGACATGTGGGTGTGTGTTTATGTGGTTGTCAGTGTGGGTGATTGCGTGGATGCCGTGAGCGGGGAAGTGTTTCTTAATATTCTCCATACTTTAAAACCTAAGGCGCACTCAGTTGGAAAAGTCAGCAAATTGTGTATTTCCGTGTTTGTGTGGGATACATTGAACCAAAGTAGGAAAGTATAATCAAAACATCTGACACTACAAACTACCTAAAACAAAATCTGGTCAAAATATCAGCGCAGGAGAAGGTGTTCACACGCACGCAAATACTTACACGCAACATGGGGGACCTGCAAGCGAAATGGTTTGGAAATAACGGGCGGAAGCCTGCACTAGCGAGACTACGTGTGATGGGCAAAGGGTACCGCAAGGATACTGGGTGCACGTCGTTTCCTAGCTTCAGAACCGAGAGCGTCTTGTGGCACAAAGAGTGTGTTTGTATCGGGGGGGATCGGGGTGGTACCTACTGTGTCTTTCCACCGCGTTGTCGTAGAACTTTCCGTTCTCGATGGCCGCATCGGCACCATCGTCCTCTCCGTCCATACTGATCAGGATATTGCCGACGGCGGGGGCAACCGAAGCCTCCAGGTGGTAGCCGTAATCCATGCCACCATTGTGGCCATGGCCGTTCCCATTGCCGTGTGGCGCACCAAAGTGGCCACCGTGCATCCCGTGCTGGTGCTGCTGCCGATGGTACCCGGAGATGTTGTACGGATAGAGGGCCGTCTTGAAGTGCTGCGGAAAGTAGGCATGGGCGGGAGCCACCAGCGGAGTCTCGATCAGTGCCATGTTCTGGTCCAGCAAGCGATGATAATTATCGTCCATGCCCATCGCTCGCACTGCAACGATGTAAAAGTGGGATAGAGAGAGAAGAGAGAAAGAGAGGGAAAGAGACGGCTGGAGTGTTGATGCGTTTGCGAATTTTTTTATTGGTTTGTTGTATAATTTGTTTCAATGTGGGTATTTTTGGTCTATATTTTACAGATTTGTTTTTGCTGGCAAAGGTGGGTTTTCGAAGAGCTCAGAAGAAACGAAATATTTACAGAAACTCGTGGAAATAGCACAAATTATAAATAAACAGACTCGAACTCTATTAGAGGTGGATTAACAAAAACATGACAATTCATGTACAAGGTCGGTTAAAATAAGCAATATTGGAAGCTGTACTTTTAGACCAATAAAAAAAACAATGATTTTTTCATCTGTCTTCAATTAAATACGAGACTCCAAGAATCTGACAAAATGTGAAACATGGTCGCCATTTACTCCTTTCAGTCCCCCTCATAGTAAAATGATAATAAGGAACTAAGGACTGTGTGTGACAAAATTAACTTCATATTCGTGGCACAACAATTGAATAACGAATAGTCTGCAAAAAGTTTTCATGCATATGCATCGAATTTGTTAATCCATAATGCTGGCAATTGGCATTTGTCGCACTTATCTTTCACCACACGTGCTGCACTACTGGGTCTTGAGTGCGATCCCGCTTGAGCTGTGTGCAACATGCGAGATTTGTCGTAAGTTCTGCTCACAACGCAGAAACGGGGGTAAAACAGAAATACATTTCAAGCCGAAGCAACATTTTTAGTTTTTTAGCGCTCTAGAATACCATTATTTGCTGTACAAGAGTTCTATAAAACCAGCATAAAACTTAATTGTTACTGGAGAGGACAGAATGTTTTTACAAATTTGATAAGAGTAAAAGTTCATGTTTACAACGAAATCAGGACAATGGGAAAAGTTTAGAGAAATAACAATGAATCTATAATGACCAGTTGCTTATCTGTGCTTGATTTTATAAAAATGATATATTCCAACAGAAGAGAGAGCTCCCGGAGGAGTGAATTGAATAGTTCAGGTCTGAGGTTTAAGAAACATTGATAATATTGAGATGCTAGGTCTAATGTTGCAAAAAAAAATGCGTAATTGTTCTTAGATTCTGTGCTTCCAATTGAACTATGAGTTTTGTTCAAATTATGGTTACATGATTTTATATTTGTAATAATGTTGTCGTTAGGGCGAAACAAATCCTGAAGAGGAATAAGACCCTAGTGCAAAAGCTTTATTGAAATAAAAAATATCAAGGAACGAAAAAAATCATAACCACAATTGTTTGCATCCGACTAATGATAAAATTATGAAAAAAACTTTAGTGTATTCTAGGTGAGTGAAAATTGGGGTTTAATAACGGTCAGGAAAACACTTATATATTCTGCCAGCGTAAATTCAGAATGTAAATGAAGCTGTCAAGGTATGGAGACATCATTAGCGAAACTTCTTGCTCGGTCTAAAATACTAACTTTAAATTGTGGAAGCACTTCGAGAAACGAAGCCGTCACGACTAAAGGGCGGAAAAGAAAACGGAAATCAACAGATCCAAAATTCATGTAAGTCCAAAAAAAATATTAAAATAAAATATGGAATGAAAACAACATTCAAAAAGTTAGTCTCTGGGGCTAAGTAAAATTGGAATGAAAAATATGCGTGGACGAAAGCGTCATGGGATAGAAATCATATTAAATTTAAAACGTACACCCAAACGGCGATTGTTAGATTTTCTAACAATTCTGTATAAGAATCTACCAAAACATGTATAAAAACTGGGCATATGCAAAATTGTTAGATTCTTATACAAAAAATGTAAGAAAAACTTACAACATTGTTAGTCTTGTCTTTTCAGATTATGGTCGGAACGGCCTTCGCAGTACTCAGATGTCCAGTATTGTCACCAATTCGAAGTATACGTTATGGACAGCTATTCCAATTGCTGTAGCGGTTCATGTCTCATTTGTCCTTCAGTGAAGTACCACCACAGATGGCGTAGGTGTAAATAATGGTTTAATTATGCAATTTAACCAGAAGTTTTTTATCTCCTCATAGAAATACTGAAGATGATTTTCTTCAAATTTACTCGAATGAATTTCGGATATGACTGCAGCCTGCAGAAACTCTTCCTGAACTTCTTTTGAAAGTGCTTCTGGAAAACAATTCAGCTAGGTATTGTTAATTTATTGAGTCACAAAACGACGAAAACACTACGGCTTTACCACACTTGAAAGATCTACGAGCTTCTTCGCAATTTTTGTCATAAACTACGTCTAACGGGAAAACTCGGACACAGGGTGTAAAACGGTAATTTCCAAATTCAAGACCGTTGCGAAATTAGAAGATATTTCAAACGCTAATATCGTCTTTATCTTTTATTGGTTTTCGATATTTTCTTATCAATCGATTCGGAAACTCTCCAGCAATTTGCCAATTCCATCGATACTATTGATTATCAATGTGAAACTATTGAAAATGTTATTTCTTTCCAAACCCGGTAAAAAAATCACATCTAATCAATCTCGTTCATGCATCCCCAACACGGACATCAGATTAATGTAAGGTACGAGCATCCTTACCCACTGCTTCGTTTTCCCTGTGTATAGAAAGACCCGTGTTTCGCGTGCGCGCGTCATTTTCATTCAGGAGTGACCAGAAGCGGCCGCAGCCACAACGGCTGTCACAGCAGTGGTGGTGTGCAGCAGAATTTCTTTTCGCTACAGTGGCGGTCAAGGCAATAGCAGCGCGTCCTTCACGTCCGTGTACCAGTCAGCATCGAAGCTTATCGTCGGCGGATCTGGCAATCGATTGCGTCTGTAGCGGTAAACCATTAGTGAGGCACAGTGGCGTAGCCAGAAAATTGGTCTGGGGAGGGGTTTTCTGAACATTTTTTTCTCGAAAAAAAATTTCTTCTAAAAATTTTGTCTCGCGGAGGGGGTGGGGGTTTATGTCCAAAACCACCCCCGTGGCTACGTCACTGGTGAGGCACATCATTTAAAATAAATCTGTTCTTTTCAGGACCATCATTATATTTGGAAAGAAGGTAAAGTTGAGATGATGACAGTGCAAACGCTAGTGACTTGCAAATTCTCCAGTGATTTTTTTTTATTTTGATGCTGTGTTCGGTTATGTGCTGTCAGTGATTTAAAATACGCATTGTTGAGAAGAATAACAAGTGAAAGTTGATTCAGCAGTGCTAATCAACGGGTGGTTGCTGCAGTGATTGGAAATGAAATCGGTTCTGAGATTAATCTTATTCATAGTGCAAAGCATAATTGCTTGGCGATGGCACACAGTTTGTCATCGGAGGCAGAATCTCAAGCAAGTGTCGGGATGAGACTATGCAACAAATTTATTAGCATGATGACTGAGGTTTTCCTCATCGAAGGCGTCAGTATGGGTCCTAACGCCGGCTGTCGTCAGGTGTTTGCTCTCGAAAATGTATTCACTATGTAGAAGTCTTCGAAAATGTATTCATAAGAGAAGGTTGATCCGAGATTTATTTTCTTCAAATTAAAAAAACATAAGTAATTGCTTGGTGACAGCAGAATGTTGCTGTCGGTAGAAGATCTTAAGTATGTGGCGGAAAAAGACGCTTCAATGAATTAACTCGTACAGCGACTGGAGAAAATTCGATGGCATTAGTATTGGCGGTCTACTGCAACTGACTGCTGCAGAAATTTGTTTCCGGACGACATCCAAATTTTGTTTGTTCGCCGTGTAAATGAATTTATTACAGCGCTGCTCCTTGACAGCTCCGAGAGTCAGATTATTGACCTTGATGATCATAACGAAAAACATGAAGTGGATATTGCGGGAAGAAACACAACTTGCGAATAACGTTTCGGTTGCTGCTTTGTTTTAACGTGTGTGATATTGTTGGTCGAATAAATTGATAGTTCGTGTCGCTGTTGGTAAAACTTGATGGATATTTGAATAAACGAGAGGTGGAGTCAATGTTGGTCAAACTGCTTGACCGTGTGTACGTTCCATAATACTCCACCACCAGCATCGTTGGAGGCCTTTCCCGATTTACCGAAGCCGGTGAGTCTGCATGAATCGGTAGAAAAACCAATTAGCTAGCCAGCCCGATACAAGCATCAGCAAAACACGCGCAACGCACAAAATGCCTGCGAATGCGGCTCGTTCACAGAGCTGAACCCCGTGCTTCGAGACGGATGACTCAACAACGTCCACAAGAAGCGTACGAAACCGAGAGCGCCCGCCTGCCAACAAACAGTGATGCAATGATGGTGACAACGAGCAGGATGTGGATTCCTGTCCACAAATGGCTCTCAAGTCGTACAACCTTGCTCCGTTGAACATCGTCACGATCACGAACCCCACGATACTCAACGCGCTACGAACAGCAGCAGTCAAAGCCTCAATATCGTGTGGCTGCAGGAAGTCGAGAACGAACAGCTTTTCTTCCTTGGCTTTGTCATTTTCGCAAATGTAAACCACACGAGGAAAGGCACCGCTGCTACAGTGAAGGAGTACATCCAGGTCACTCGCGTCGAGCCAGCTGATCGCGCTGAGCAACCCAAGCTGCAGAAGCCAAGCAAATCTGGCTGCAGCAACTTAATTACGACTAAAAGTGCTCATATATAAGTTACTGTAATCTAGAAGGTAACATGTGTGCTGTTCGGGAGAGTGCACGACATGACAATTTGCAATATTTACGCTCCCTCCGGAACACTGGCCGACTCTACGACACTACTCATAATTCCCTTTACCCATAATGCCATTACCTCGAAGGCCACTACCCCCAACGCCATAACCCCGAATGAGTCACTACCCCGAATGCCATCAAAATATTTTAATCAATAAAAGTTTATTTAGAATTCATGTGAATGATTAATACCTGTTTTACGAATTATACAATAGCAGGGCGACTCCAGTCGAGTAAATTACATAGTTCTTACGAGAGTTTTGATCGAAAACCGTATTTATTTTTTGAGCTGACATTCCTTTGACAAGATTTCCCGTGACAGACTCGCAAGTACTAGACGGTGCGATTAGTTTTATCAAACCGTAACTTTTTAAAAATGGTATAGAATGAAGAATTCTCGTTCCGTAAAATCCATGTGCTACATTTGAAGACTGTTAAAGCTAAACGTGAGAATTTAGTGGCACGTTCTCATGCTCAATGCAGGAAGCTGGAGGAAATCGGAGGCTCGCAAACATGTATTTTAACAGAATAAAGGTGTGAAAATGTTGCTTCTGAAGTTTGAGGAAAGTCGGCGGTAAACCTTACTGTGACAAGAAGGGCATTGCAACAAGACTGTTATAGACGCAATTTACTCAGAGCCTGAGAATCTCTTGATAGCAGCTTCAAGACTGCAATTTTATTAAATTGGTATAGTGGGATTTACATTGTAACCTTTAAATAAACTTACAAATAGATCCATTGGGGAAGATCCATAAATTACGTAACGCAAAAATTGGGCATTTTCAAACCCCCTATGTCACACTTTTTGTATGAAACGTCTGAAAATTTTGTATGGATCGTCACACTTTGACCAACCCCCTCTCCCCCCTCAAAGCGTTACGTAATTTGTGGACGCTCCCTTGATAGTGTTCCGAGATGCGGTCTTTCTAACTTTCAATCATCAATGGTTGGGTTAATCGGGATAAATTAACTGAGTTCATGAAGTAATTAGTAGTTAACATATACAAGTGCCGTCCGAGCATAACTTTTATGCTACTTTGAATCGTTTACTGCGCGCATTTAAATCACAAATATTCTAAATTATAATGTGGCTTACTTCGCCATCTGTAACTCTTAAAGTCTATTTAGATAAAGCATGAACAATACTTGCATGAATGTCACAAATCGACAAATGATGCGCAAGGGAACATACGCAAGAACTCAGGCTCACAAAGCACCGAGGAAAATCATCAAAGTATTTCCAACACCTTTAATCATCAATATTAGACTAAATAAAACTGAATAACACAAAAAAACTCCCGAAAATTCGCCCAGGTAACATATTTAATGTTAAATCACGCAATATTCATCTTTCGCACTTTTTTTTCTTTGATCAAGAAGGAATAAAAGCTTCGATTTAGACGCTTCAGAAGGAGTTAGAGTTGCACCGAGGTGTTTGATCTACGCTCCTGGCGTAGACAACAAACACCCATCCAGTGGGCTGCCCTGTCCGGCTTCCAAACAGATTCAGACATGCAGGTAGCTGAGTCTCAACCGGTGCGAGGCAGCGAAAGCGTTGCTACAACGGTCGGTGTACGAGAACAAGACTGATGTTGCCCTGCTATCGGACCCGTATTGCATCCCTCCTGGGAACGGCAGTTGGATTGCAGACAAGTCCAGAACAGTGTTAATCTGGACATGCGGGAAGTACCCTATCCAGGAAATAGTTTCATCTTCGGGCGATGAGGGTTTCGTAATAGCCAACGTAAACGGTGTTTACTTTTGTAGCTGCAACTGACCTCCTAGCTAGAATACAGAGCAGTACACTAGGGCAGCCTTTTTCATGTGTGATACCCCTTAAAACTTTTGCATTATTTGAGGTACCCCCATTGCTGTAAATGAAAATAAGTGTAACTGGAAATGGACCTGAAAACTAACGGCATATACTGCCTATTGTCGCATATCAGTCCCATCTTTGCTGGGTTTCCTATTCATATGGGTCAAATATGTGATAGTGGGCAGTATATCCCATAGTTAACTAACGGCTCTCCATAAAGTGTGCTGAAGTTTTTATTATTCCGTGCAGCTTACCAATTCACATTAAGTTTAACCATAAAGCTTCCTACAGGGCTATAGGAGGCTTCTGAGCCCCAAACCACTTGAGTAGGCTTCTGCGCCTCTTGAAGGGAGGCTTCTGCGCAACTTGAAGGGAGGTTTACGAGCCTCTTGGAAGGATGCTTCCGATCCACTTGAAAGAAGATCTCCGAGCTTCTGGTAAGGACGTTTTCGAGCCTCTTGGAAGGAGGCTTAGAGCTTTTTGAAATAAGGCTTCCGATGTTCTTGAAAGGAGGCTTCCGAGCCTCATAGAAGGAACGTCGCGAGCCTCTTGAAAAGAACCTTTTAAACTTTTTGCAAGAAGGCTTTAGACCTCTTAAATGGAGGCCCCAAGTCTCTTAAAAGAAGGCGGCCAGACTACTTAAAACAACTTACGGGCCTATTGAAAGAAGACTTCCGGGCTTCTTGTAAGGAGGTTTCTGGCCACTTGATAGGAGGCTTCCATATCTCTTAATTGGAGGCGTCCAGGTCGTTTAAAACGAGGCTTCCGGGCCACTTGGAAGGAGGCTTTCGGGCCTGTTTAAAGGAGGCGTTTGGGCCCCTTAAAACGGGGCCTTCGGGCCTCTTGAAAGGAGGCTTCCTTCCTGGAAAGAAGGCTTCCGAGCCTCTTGAAAGGAGGCTCCCGGGCCTCTTGAAAGGAGAGTCTTAGAAGTAGGCTCACGAGCCCCTAAAGGGAGCCTTTCGAGCCTTTTGAAAGGAGGCCTCCGAGCCAGCCTCTTAAAACGAGGCTCCCAGACCTCTTAAAAGAAGTCCTCTAGGCATCTTGAAAGGCGGCCTTCGAGTAGCTTGAAAGAACGTTTACGAGAAGCGTGGAAAGATGCTTCTTATCCTCTTGCAAAGAAACAACCGAGCTTTTTGGAGAAAAAAAAAACCAAACGAAGAGAGCCGAACCTTTAAATTCCTAGATTTTAGTAACGATGCATATTCTTAAACATGTTGTTTCGATCTTAAAGGTAAATAGTAAAGATTTTTTTTTTAAATTTGTCCATTCGTTAGATTTCTGCAACCGTAGCCCTTGTTTGTGGAGGTCAGGATTCGATAGGCTTTGATTTACTGATCGCTGTGCATATTGTCCAAAACAAAGTTTTGAAATTAGCTCTTTTAGTGAAATGTATTCAACCGTATAAGACGAGTTTAGTACTTTCCATTTAATTCCACTACGTTTTGTTATTTTACAGATACGCATTTCGACTTCAACTGTGATGCTGTTTTCAGTGTCTCGTACTTGACTCGACTAAAAAATACACAATTATCAAAGCATTATCAATATGTTTTGATTGGAATTGTACTAAGTCCTCCCTTACACATTTTTGTCCGAGGTACCCCCTGAGGCTAGCAAATGTACCTCTAGGGGTACATGTACTGCCCACTCATTGAAGACACTTGCTTCTACTTATGCTTTCAAACCAGTTAGTGCGCCTACAAGACTATCTAATACCGTAGTGCAGCGGTTCTCAACACGGGTTCTCCCATGTTGAGAACCGCTGCACTAGGGTATTAGATAGTCTTGTAGGCGCACTAACTGGTCTGAAACCATAAGTAGAAGCAAGTGTCTTCAATGAGGGGGCAGTGGACTGGGGATCCCGGTTCACTAACACTAGACACATAACTAGAGTCGCTAGCATGGCTCAACGTGGTCCTGTTGAACGAGGGGCAGGTATCCACGTTTAGAGATCCGAGAGGTGAGTAATGTATCGATCATCGAATCCTGAATGAAGGGTTCATGAGAGGAATACTTCGAATGACCATCAGGAAGTACGGTTTATGGTCAATTGAACCCTCAATAGAATCACAAGGCGGGTCACTGCAGTTGACCAAGGATGGCCTATCTCGCAGTTCAACCCAGAACTGTTAAAGGAATCATTACGATGGGAAAATAGGACTCGTGGCCTGAGTGGCGACGAGTTATACGAGGTCCTGATACGAGCTTGTGACGTAACAATGCCAGGACTAATCCAACCGGCAACTGCAAACCGGTTTACTGGTGGACGAAAACGATTGCTGATCTACGCAGCACGTCGCTGCAAGAAAACTTAAGATGAACAAGGCACCAGGTCCGGATGGAATCCCAAACCTGGTCCTTAAACATGCGATTCTTGCTAATCCGGATATGTTCAGGAGTTGTGTCCAACGATGCCTGGATGAAGGAAACTTTCCAGATCGTTGGAAACGGCATAAACTGGTGCTGTTGCCTAAGTCCGGAAAGAATCTAGGACAAAAGGTTGAAAAGATAAAACGTCGAAAGATAAAAGGTCGAAAGGACAAAAGATCGAAAAGATAAAACGTCGAAAGGGACAAAAGGTCGAAAGGCATAAAAGGTCGAAAAGGACTAAAGGTCGAAAAGAACAAAAGGTCGAAAGGGACAAAAGGTCGATCAAGAAGAAGTTGATAACAAGTTGGGTGTATTAGGAAAGAATTTATGAAATGCATTTAACTTCAAGTATAAATGACGCACTCATCACATCAATCAAAGTTGAAGAATGAGAAATTTTTAAAGAAGGAGTAATTACTATGAAACAATATTATGAATATCTAGATAGTTCTGTTAGAGATAAGAAAATTGTTGAAGGAAATGAATAAAACTTGTACTGCGCGAGACAGAGTTGGCGTATACAGTTGGCAGTTGCTCTTTTATTTTAAACTATTTTTAGCAATTCAATAAAATTCATTCAATGAGTGCAAATAATAGATGAAAATCTAGGTTTTCTGAATGTCGCTTCGATCTGTCAAAATAGTGCACTCCGCAGCCAAGCAGGCGCACGCATTGAAAATACACCGGCGTGTAGTGTACGCCGGTGTATTTGATGTGCGGCGTGCACCATTTTGACAGATCGAAGTGACATTTAGAAAACTCAACATCCATCTATTAGTTGTACTCACTGAATGAATTTTATTTATTTGTTAAAAATTGTGAAAAATAAAAGAGCAGAGTTTTTGCTAACTGTGTAGGACAACTCTGGTGCTAGATTGACTCTCTGCGTTTCAGTTCTTTATCCATTTCGACCTTTTGATCTTATTGATCTTTAGTTTCTTTCGCCTTTTGTCCCGTTCAACGTTCTGTCCGTTTCGACTTTTTGTCCTGTTCGACGTTTTGCCCTTTCGACATTTTGTCTCTTTCGACCTTTTATTCTTTTCGACCATTTGTCCCTTCGACCTTTTGTCTTTGTACGTTTTTTCTTTTGACCTTTTGTCCTTTCGACCTTTTGTCCCTAACCAGCCCGGGAAGCCCCCGGGAGACCCTTCGGCATACCGACGGATCTGCCTGCTCACCCCAATTGATAAGGTGTTGGAGAGGGTGATCCTGAATAGATTGTCGGATTATACGGAATGTGCTGGCGGTTTATCAAGCAACTAGTATGGGTTCCGTAAAGGTCGTTCTACCGTTGAAGCAATTCGTTCGGTAACGGATACGGCTAGGATAGCGCGTGGTTTGAACAGAAGAGGTATTAGATAATATGCATTGATTACATTAGATGTAAAAATGCTTTTGATAGCGAAAGCTGGGCAGCTATTGCTGACTCACTACACCCCTTGCAAGTTCCAGATTATCTGTGTTGGATTTTGAAAAGCTATTTTCGGAATAAGATCTTTTTGTATGATACCGCTGCTGGTCGATTGAGGTATCTGCAGGTTTTCCACAGGGATCGATCCTCGGACCGGTAGGGGAGGAGGTTCGGTTGTGGGCACCGTTCGGTTATGGGCACCCCTATGTATCTTTTGACAGATAAGAGATGCTGTCATTCTGACAACCGTCATTTGTTTGCTATAATAGCATGATGTTTTGTGCTCAATATCAAACCGGATGGGTATCTCTACTTTGAACTAGAAACAAATAAATTTTTCGTACAAGAAAAACAAGACGAAAGTTTTTTTTTGGCCTTTTTCAAAGTGTCATAAATTAAAGGATTAAAGGAAAGAGAGTTCTAATGCGTATTCACACAGTAAATTTAATCTATTTTGAGGCCCAATGTCGATTGCCATCAAAATTTTAGCGCGAATTTTTTTTCTTCTCGTTCCAAAAAGGCTGCGAAATTCGGCTGTGGGCACCTTTATTGGTTCGGTTATGGGCACCCTCATTTTATTGATAAATCATTCAATATCGTTTTACTTGTCCCTTAACTTATTTTTAATAACGTTTTAAGGCAGTTTTTATAACTAGTTTGACATAATTGTTCGAAATAATAAGCACATTTAATATGTTTGTTCTTTGGGCATGCCTAGTTAATATACACACACTTTTTGGAACAAAGCGTTGACCGATTTGCTTGCAACAAGTTGCATTTGACGGGGAATGCTTTCCCATTGTTTCCTATAGAAAATTGGTCAGATCGGACTATGGGATCAAAATTTATGGCCAAAATATTATTTTTTGGAATGAACGAGAAAGGCACTATTGCCGCTAGGGTGATTAATCAGGATTTTTTTTGACTGTGATGCATACCAATAAAACGTAAATCAATGAAAAATTAAAACCCATTTACCTAAAGTGCTATTTTAGACCTTTCTTATGTGATTTTTTTCAACATCCTCCTTAATGCACCGAGGGAGGCATCATCACTGCTAGGTGAATTGATTTGAGTTTTTTAGCGTCTCCTGGCTTTTAGAATGAATAAAGTATTCCTTGTCTTTAAATCTGGGTGGTTTTTATTCATGCTTCTTTATTTTTAGCTAAGTTTTCAAGGGTGCCCACAACCGAACCACGAAATGAAAATGTCCAAAAATGTCAAATTTTCTAAATTGTCAATATTTTTTTTCCAAATCGATGAAATCATATTAATTTCTTTGCTAGTAGTAAGGTTATAAGTTTAGCTTTCGATTGCTATGCAAATGTCGACATAAGATCAACCAGGGCCAAAGTTATGGACCAAACACAAAAGGGTGCCCACAACCGAACCTCCTCCCCTACTGTGGAATGTCATGTATGACGGAGTATTGCGTTTAAATCTTCCGGCCGGCGTAAAAATAGACGGATTCGTGGATGACAGAATGCTTGAGGTTACTGGCAGCACTCTCGGTGAAGTTGAACTTAAAGCTTAATATGCGATTAGCAGAGTTAGCAGAGGAATGACTTAATTCAAATAGGTTGGCGTTAGCACATTCCAAGACGAAAGTCGTAGTGGTGCATAACCATCGGTTGTAGGAAGCCAAGATAAAGGTAGAGACCTGCACATGTCCGTTAGAGCATAAAAGCATCTGGGCGTTATGATCGACGAAAAGCTCAATTTTACGAGCCACGTCGATTATGTTTGCCAAAGGGCATCATGTGCAACGGATCGGCAGTGCATAGTTAGGTAGGCTTATATCGGGAGTAGCGTTGTCTATTATTCGATACGGCGTACCGACATGGTTCATTGCACTCGAGGCCAGGTATAATGTCAAGAAATTGATAAGAGTACACCGGCTGATGTGTCTACGGGTCGCAAGCGCATACCGCACCATATCGTAAATATGAGGCGCTTTGCGTTATTTTTGGGATGATGCCGATAGACATGCTTCTGAAGGAAGATATTAGGTGCTTTAACGAAAGGGACTCGGTGCAAGTGGGACGTGTCAAGAGAGCAGTCTCGTTGCTCAAATGGCAAAGAGCAGTCAAAGATCGTTGGACTCACAGGATAATTCTGGGTGTATCGTGTTGGGTCAATAAACAGCATGGTCAGATCAAGTTCTACCTTACACATGTGCACTATGGGGAAAAGGGAGGCCATTCATCGAAAAATTGACTTTTTTCAGTTTATCTAATTTATGCATCATTTGAAAACATATACCCTAGATAAGAGAATCGGAAAATATTGAAGAGTTATGTTTATTCAGTCAACAGATAGGGACACGGCAGGTATTTCCGTTCTTCGTCGTAGGGGCTAAAACCAACGAAAGCAACGTACATTTGCTAGAACTCCACTATAGCAGAACGTTTCTCCTGAGCTTACGATTTGGTACGTATGAGTTTTACAAAAAAGCGTCTTTTTTATTGGTTTTCGAGACTATGACGAACAGACGAAAATACCTGCCGTGTCCCTATGGCCTGGCAAGGCAAAGTGAAAAAAGCAAATGGAAATAAAAAATCATTCAAATCAAATCAATCAAAGCAAGACCATCTTCTTCTTCTTCCTATTGGCATTACATCCCCTACTCTGCCGCCTCACAGCTTAGTGTTCTCTTAGCACTTCCACAGCTGTTAACTGTGAGGTTTCTAAGCCAAGTTACCATTTTTGCATTTGTATATCATGAGGCAAACACGATGATACTTTTATGCCCAGGGAAGTCGAAAAAAATGCAGGTCGAATGCAGAGGATTTGTACAAACAAGAGGATCAATACTGGCAACAACAACAAATACCTACTTTTTTCTTCTTCTTATTATTGGCATTGCTTCCCCACACTGGGACAGAGCCGCCTCGCAGCTTAGTGTTCATTAAGCACTTCCACAGTTATTAACTGCAAGGTTTCTAAGCCATTTTTGCATTTGTTTATCATGAGGCTAACACGATGATACTTTAATGCCCAGGGAAGTCGAGACGATTTCCAATCCGAAAATTTCCTAGACCGGCACCGGGAATCGAACCCAGCCACCCTCAGTATGGTCTTGCTTTGTAGCCGCGCGTCTTACCAAATACCGTCTACAAATACCTACTGGCTTATAATAATGACAAAAAAACAGCAGTGATATGAGTTTTGAGTTAAGTAAAGATTGACGTTCAAATGAAAGAATGTCACTAATAAAACAGTAATAATAATGATAATTCACGTCTCGTAGATGATTTTATACACTTTTTATTTGGTTCGCATAAATCGTCATACTGTGGAACTTATTGTTATGTTCATTTTTCGCATTTTGATCGTATGAAAAATAATGAATAATTACCCTGCTCAGGTCAATTTTAAAATTTGACCATTTTAACTAATGCTGCGGAACATCCAGAAAATAGCAGTGGTCAAAGTATTCGATTCCAATATACCTGATATATCTTGATTCTTGATATACCCAATTGAATACACATTCGGCATAAAATTGTAGTGGCATGGAGCTGCAACGTTCCACCTTCAAATGCTTAAAACTTCCCCATAAAAAACGGTCTGAATCCCGCAAATACAGTAACTTGCTCCCGGGTCATTATATTTGAATACAAATGAATAGGTTGTGTGCATCATTACATCGTAATAAAAAAAAGTCTTGTAAAAATAGTGATGAACCACAAAGTACACGCTTTCTAGGGATCATTGTTCGCCGGTTAAAAAACGGGTATATCATCATCAGTCCCCGTAATTGTGAATGACCCCACATTGTTCAGTAACATTCCCGCATGCACCGGCCCTTGTGGGCTCGTTGAAACAATGAAATCATTAAGTTGTGTCATAAATTACGCATTACGAGAACCGATTCGCGTTTTTCGCAGGTTTATTTTTGCCGCCCCTTCCATGTGCCGGGGGAAACCCGGACGGGGGTGGTTGAAACCACCAACACAGGGGATAATAATTGCAATTGCGGGAAATCGCACAATGTGTACAAATCGGTGTCATTGTTTCGAACTTGCCCGGCTTTATCGGTCGACAAGGCGAAATTTGCATAGATTTTCCGGAGGATTTTTTTATGTTTACCCGCACTGCTGAACAGGAGAAGCAGTTCGTCAGTATTAAAATAGGAAAGTGGAAAAGGGAGCCGTGGAGAGTTCTTTAAAGTCCATAAATCTTTTGCTGATTAATGGCCACTGCGGTCTGAGAAGAATTTAATTATTTGGTAATAGGTTTCTGCGGGGTTAATTAAAATAATTACAGCCTATAATAACTATAATAATGTCAGTGGTTCAAAATAATAAAATGTTTAGTAAGTGTTGCACAGTTGTGTTGAATTGTTTTCCTCCTGATCCTAACAAACGATGGAAAGTATCGGTGTTGACGATGGCAATGATCATGATTTTTTTTGCTGATTTCCGGTAGGGTGGGATTGATAGAAAATCATGTTTATTGGAGATGAAAATAATCCACCTGAACGTGACACAAATAATTGAGCTGTTTTTGCTCATTATCGGATCTATTGAGTTAATAAAATTAAACCCAGAATCGCAGGATCAATCAAGAATCAATAACTGGCGTGTCAATTAATACCAATTACGAAAGCTAGTACTCGTAGAATGACAAGACAAAACTGGAATTGAAAACCATTTGCAAATGCATACTTTTTTTTGCATCATTTCCTTCATTTATATAAATAATTTCCGTGTGGGTAGCAAATTTCTCCGAAGTTACTAATGGTTATAAGCCGCTCACAGTATTAATTAAATTTTAAACGTCTCATGTATCCAGTCGAACGATCCATAACTCCCAATGAAAGCAACCTCTCGGAAGATGACTCAGCCTCATTCAAGGCACATTTTCTCAGGAAAGAATTACCGCTTTCAAAGCAGCGGGTCCTTCCCGTTATTCCTTTTTAATTAATATGCGATTCCAATGTAAGAACCCTCTTTTTCATTCGGGCCTTCCGTCGTCGTCGTCGCTGGAAAGCATACCACACGCATGCAAACTCGCATCCCATTTACTCGGAATTGGGCGAACCGGTTTTAAAGCTGTCGTAACCTGAATTTCATTACATTCTTCTGAAGTCGTATTTCGTCGGAAAAGCATCCCCAAGATGGGCGTAAATTTCTCATTCGCTCGGTTGCCGCAAATTTCTTCCGAGTGAGAAATTTCATTTTCCGAGAAGCTTTTGTTTCGCTTTGGAGGCTTTGAATTACCGAGGGAAGTGACACCAGGGACAGCACTGGACAAAATAAGGCATTTATTTATTAGTTCTTTTCCACGGGTATGAAATAGCATGCCGCAGAATTGCGCTTACATATTTATTGACTGCAAGGTGTAATAATCTGCCTTGTCGTGATTACTGAATGCAGGATTCTTTTCAGCAGAATTACGAATTCAGTAAACATCCATGAGAGTAAAGCGACTGATATTTTGTGGCCAGCGACCACATCCTACTAAATTGAGTACGTGACTTAGAACACAATCCAAAGCCTGGACTAAAATTGAATAAATAAACACCACGAATAAACTAGTTCCATCTGTACGGGCCTCACATCTCACAACTGCCCTTCAACAACCTCTTTATTATTGCATTTCTTTTATACTAAGTGCACGTATAGGCTATTCGCTCACTCCAAAAGTTTACTTTTAAAAATTTCAAAAACGAAATCAAATTTAATTCAGAAACTTCTCCAGTGCGAATGAATGTAAATTTAAGGAAGATAAAATATACCTGCTTGAAGCGTTATTGAGGTCTCTTATATGTGCTTCTTGTCATTCTCGTATTCTAAGTATACGTAAAGGCTGTAATATCACTCCAAAACCGGACTTTTATTAGAATGCTCGGAGACAGTGGCGTAGCCAGAAAATTGGGTTGGGGGGGGGGGGGGGTTTCTGAACAATTTTTTTTTCGAAAAAAAAAATTCTTTTAAAAATGTTGTCTCTGGGGGGGGTTTTATGCCCAAAACCACCCCCGTGGCTACGCCACTGCTCGGAGACTCATAGTGTTTTATATCAATCAACTCTGAAGTGAACTGAGGTGATGTTTGTTATGTCCGTATGCGCACAAAATTTTGTAGACACACTTTTTGAAGCTTATCATGGCTGATTTATTTGCAACAGGTTCCAATCGACTGTCCCAATATTTGAAAATTAGTCAGATCTGGCAATGGGATCAAAAGATATGGACAAAATACTGATAGTCATGCGAACAAAACATGCTAAAACACTCACTAATGTTTATTGGAATATTTAACGCACGGGATAGGCTCCAACACCCCTTGGTGGATTACTGGAAAGGCACTTTTGTCGAAAGGTGTATTGAAAAGAATTTTAACTCAATTGTTGCGGAATTGATGAATAGTTCAGAAGTAGTCACACCTCGGAATCTGTAAGGATTATAAACTACATGATGATTAGCAGATTAGTTCCCAGTAAGTTCAGGCGAATCCATGGAGGATTCTCCTCGGAATCCGTAGGTAATTGCTTTCGGAGGCCTTAAGATGTTCTCCTCGGAATCCAAAGAGGATTTCTTTCATAATCCGATATTTCATCCGAATCCACAAAAGATTCTCCTCTGAATCCGCAGAGGATTCCTCTTACGAGAGGAATTACGATTCGTAACAGATTTCTCTCGTAATTTCTAGCGGATTTGCCACGGAATCCACAGTGGCGTCTCTTTGGAAGCTGTAGCGGATTCCCCATGGAATTCGTAGCAAATTACCATACGAATCCGTAGCGGATACCTCTTGGAATCCGTAGAGAATTCGTCTAGGAATATGCAGAGGTTTTTTTTTCCGAAATCTGCACAAGACTCCTATCGGATCTCGTTGAGAATTACACTCATAGAATTTCCTTGGAATCAATGTAGGATTTTCTCCGGAATCCGCAGAGTTTTTCTATCGGAATCCGTGGAATCTTCTTGGACACGGCAAATGATTTTTTTCGGAATCCGTTAAATGCTCCAAAGCAGATTTCCTTAGGAATCCGGAATGGGTTTCCCCTCGGAATCTGCCAACGGTATCCGAAGCAGGCTCCTCTTTATATCCCATGCGGATTATCTCCGGAATTCGGAGCTGATTACCCTCGGAATTTGTGGCGATTTTTTTTCCAGGAATCGTTAGAGGCATTCGCAGAGGATTCTTCTAGGCATCCGGTAATAATTTTACTCGGTATTCTCAGAGGATTTCTATCGAAAATGATATATTCCTTGGAACCAGTGTAGAAATTACTTCGAAATCCGCAGAGTGCTTCCATAGATATCAGACTTGGCATTGGTCATGACAGTCATTGGTATGCTTAGTTTTTTCTTCTGTTGATCGTCTTCACCAAACGCAATGAGAGATTGAAGTAGGTCGCGGTGCGATGTGGAAGCAAAAGTGCTTTCATCCGTAATTTTTTTGGTGCTCACAAAAAAGGAATTAAATTTATTAGGATAATGTTCTGCTGATACAGAAGGCATTCCATAAGCCCAAGCTCACGCTTACGATCAGATAAGTCATTACCTATAAGAAAAAAATGCTGACATCCGGAATCTCTAATGTTGATCCGCAGAACTTCAAAATCAAACATATCAAAAGATCTTCGCGATGCTGCTGAACGTTCGGATAAAAATAGATTCGACGAGGAAAAAATTGCAGCACCTGTTGAAGAGGGAATTCCTTCTCGGAAGGTGTATATATGAAGGTAGACGTTTGGAAGCGGGAAATGGAATACAAACTAGAAGCTGCGTCAGCGATACAGGAATGATGTATTCACTGCTTCGGTAAGTGCGTTCCTTTTTCCATATAACGCGTCAACGCGCCTACGAAACATGAATGAGTGCCGATCGTAACATGAATATGGGATATGGTCACCCAACACCAAAGTCATGTTGAATATTTGTATGCTGGTTACGATTTTTTCTATCGTTTTTGTTAACTTTTTTAGTATAACGCCAGTAAAATTTTAAAATGCTTAGTATATAAATTTCATTCAATTGATATATTAATAAATACTTGTATTGAATCGGTTGACATCTTTAAAAAAAACAAAAACAATCTAGTTGGTTTACCAGAATTCTGATATTGCGTTGAAATTTCTATTCATCCCTATGTAAACGAAAACCAGCAACTATTCAATAGTTTGCCTAACGCTTGGTTAATTTGTTTTCTTTTTATCATGTACTCGTATATCCACACTCCCGGTAATCCATAACAAACGGATCACTGCATGGAAAACATTCTCTTTTATTGTTCCCAATCACAACTCGTATTTAACATTCTTTATTAAGATTATTTGAACAATTTTCTCTATATTCTCTCTATAACCTATATATCAAATTGTTTTGTGAGAAACAGAGTATAACATGATATGTCAAATATACGGTAAGTTAATCGTTCTGAACATAAAGTGTACTGCCGTCTCACTACTTTTCCGTGCTAAAAAAAATCGGGTATACACCTCTGTGAAGCTAAGCGCGAGAAATATTTTGTTCTGAAATATTAGTGCGCGTGCGATCGAATTTCCTTTCATAATCCAGAGAGGGTCCCGTTGGAATGCTCCACTCGGAATATGGATTTGATTATCTCAGAAATCCGGAACGGATTCCCCTCGAAATTCCGAGCGAATTCCACTCGGAATCCGGAGCGAATTCCCCTCGGAATCCGGAGCGAATTCCCCTCGGAATCCGGAGCGAATTCCCCTCGGAATCCGGAGCGAATTCCCCTCGGAATCCGGAGCGGATTCCCCTTGAAATCCGTAGCGGATTCCCCTCGGAATCCGGAGCGGATTCCTATCAGAATCCGGAGTGGATTCCTCTCAGAATCTGGAGCGGATTCCCCTCGGAATCCGGAGCGGATTCCCCTCGGATTCCGGAGTGGATTTCCCTCGAAATTCGGAGCGGATTCCCCTCGGAATCCGGAGCGGATTCCCCTCGGATTCCGGAGTGGATTTCCCTCGGAATTCGGAGCGGATTCCCCTCGGAATCCGATGCGGATTTCCCTCGGAATCTGGAGCGGATTCCCCTCGGAATCCGGAGCTGATTCCCCTCGGAATCCGGAGCGAATTCCCCTCGGAATCCGGAGCGAACTCCCCTCGGAATCCGGAGCGAATTCCTTCCGGAATCCGAAGCGGATTCCCCTCGGAATCCGGTGCGGATACTTCTCGGAATCCGGAGCGGAATCCCCTCGGAATCCGAAGCGGAATACCCTCGGAAACCCCTCGGACTCCGGAGCGGAATCACCTTATAATCCGGAGCGGAATCACCTTATAATCCGGAGCGGATTCCCCTCGAAATCCGGAGCGGATTCCTATCAGAATCCGGAGAGGATTCCTCTCAGAAACTGCAGCGGATTCCCCTCGGAATCCGGAGCGGATTCCCCTCGGATTCCGGGGTGGATTTCCCTCGAAATTCGGAGCGGATTCCCGTCGGAATCCGGAGCGGATTCCCGTCGGAATCCGATGCGGATTTCCCTCGGAATCTGGAGCGGATTCCCCTCGGAATCCGGAGCTGATTCCCCTCGGAATCCGGAGCGAATTCCCCTCGGAATCCGGAGCGAACTCCCCTCGGAATCCAGAGCGAATTCCCTCCGGAATCCGGAGCGGATTCCCCTCGATATCCGGTGCGGATACTTCTCGGAATCCGGAGCGGAATCCCCTCGGAATCCGGAGCGGAATCCCCTCGGAAACCCCACGGAATCCGGAGCGGAATCACGTTATAATCCGGAGCGGATTCCCCTCGGAATCCGGAGCGGATTCCCCTCGGAATCCGGAGCGGATTCCCCTCGGAATCCGGAGCGGATTCCCCTCGGAATCCGGAGCGGATTCCCCTCGGAATCCGGAGCGGATTCCCCTCGGAATCCGGAGCGGATTCCCCTCGGAATCCGGAGCGGATTCCCCTCGGAATCCGGAGCGGATTCCCCTCGGAATCCGGAGCGGATTCCCCTCGGAATCCGGAGCGGATTCCCCTCGGAATCCGGGAGGGATTTCCCTCGGAATCCGAGCGGATTCCCCTCGGAATCCGGAGCGGATTCCCCTCGGAATCCGGAGTGGATTCCCCTCGGAATCCGGAGCGGATTCCCCTCGGAATCCGGAGCGGATTCCCCTCGGAATCCGGAGCGGATTCCCCTCGGAATCCGGAGCGGATTCCCCTCGGAATCCGGAGCGGATTCCCCTCGGAATCCGGAGCGGATTCCCCCCGGAATCCGGAGCGGATTCCCTTCGGATTCCGGAGTGGATTTCCCTCGAAATTCGGAGCGGATTCCCCTCAGAATCCGGAGCGGATACCCCTCGGATTCCGGAGTGGATTTCCCTCGGAATTCGGAGCGGATTCCCCTCGGAATCCGATGCGGATTTCCCTCGGAATCTGGAGCGGATTCCCCTCGGAATCCGGAGCTGATTCCCCTTGGAATCCGGAGCGAATTGCCCTCGGAATCCGGAGCGAACTCCCCTCGGAATCCGGAGCGAATTCCTTCCGGAATCCGAAGCGGATTCCCCTCGGAATCCGGTGCGGATACTTCTCGGAATCCGGAGCGGAATCCCCTCGGAATCCGAAGCGGAATCCCCTCGGAAACCCCTCGGACTCCTGAGCGGAATCACCTTATAATCCGGAGCGGATTCCCCTCGAAATCCGGAGCGGATTCCCTTCGGAATCCGGAGCGGATTCCTATCAGAATCCGGAGAGGATTCCTCTCAGAAACTGGAGCGGATTCCCCTCGGAATCCGGAGCGGATTCCCCTCGGATTCCGGGGTGGATTTCCCTCGAAATTCGGAGCGGATTCCCGTCGGAATCCGGAGCGGATTTCCCTCGGAATCTGGAGCGGATTCCCCTCGGAATCCGGAGCTGATTCCCTTCGGAATCCGGAGCGAATTCCCCTCGGAATCCGGAGCGAACTCCCCTCGGAATCCGGAGCGAATTCCCTCCGGAATCCGGAGCGGATTCCCCTCGATATCCGGTGCGGATACTTCTCGGAATCCGGAGCGGAATCCCCTCGGAATCCGGAGCGGAATCCCCTCGGAAACCCCACGGAATCCGGAGCGGAATCACGTTATAATCCGGAGCGGATTCCCCTCGGAATCCGGAGCGGATTCCCGTCGGAATCCGGAGCGGATTCCCCTCGGAATCCGGGAGGGATTCCCCTCGGAATCCGAAGCGGATTCCCCTCGGAATCCGAGCGGATTCCCCTCGGAATCCGGAGCGGATTCCCCTCGGAATCCGGAGCGGATTCCCCTCGGAATCCGGAGCGGATTCCCCTCGGAATCCGGAGCGGATTCCCCTCGGAATCCGGAGCGGATTCCCCTCGGAATCCGGAGCGGATTCCCCTCGGAATCCGGAGCGGATTCCCCTCGGAATCCGGAGCGGATTCCCCTCGGAATCCGGAGCGGATTCCCTTCGGAATCCGGAGCGGATTCCCCTCGGAATCCGGAGCGGATTCCCCTCGGAATCCGGAGCGGATTTCCCTCGGCATCCGGAGTGGATTCCCCTCGCAATCCGGAGCGGGTTTCCCTCGGCATCCGGAGCGGATTCCCCTCGCAATCCGGAGCGGATTCCCTTCGGCATCCAGAGCGGATTCCCTTCGGAATCCGGAGCAGATTCCCCTCGGAATCCGGAGCGGATTACCCTCAGAATCCGGAGCAGATTCCCCTCGGAATCTGGAGCGGATTACCCTCGCAATCCGGAGCAGATTCCTCTTTAAATACGGTGAGGATTCTCCTAGGAATACGGAGGGGATTCCCCTTGGAATCTGGCGTGAACTGCCCTTGAAATCTGGAGCGGATTTCTTTTGAAATCCGGAGCGGATTCCCCTCGGAATCCGGAGCGGATTCTCCTCGGAATCCGGAGCGGACTCCCCTCGGAATCCGAAGTGGATTCCCCTCGTAATCCAGAGCGGATTCCCCTCGGAATCCGGAGCGGATTCTCCTCGCAATCCGGAGCGGATTCCCCTCGCAATCCGGAGCGGATTCCCCTCGCAATCCGGAGCGGATTCCCTTCGGAATCCGGAGCGGATTCCCTTCGGAATCCGGAGCGGATTCCCTTCGGAATCCGGAGCGGATTCCCCTCGGAATCCGGAGCGGATTCCCCTCGGAATCTAGAGCGGATTTCCCTCGGAATCCGGAGCGGATTTCCCTCGGAATCCGGAGCGGATTTCCCTCGGAATCCGGAGCGGATTTCCCTCGGAATCCGGAGCGGATTTCCCTCGGAATCCGGAGCGGATTTCCCTCGGAATCCGGAGCGGATTTCCCTCGGAATCCGGAGCGTATTTCTCTCGGAATCCGGAGCGGATTTCTCTCGGAATCCGGAGCGGATTTCTCTCGGAATCCGGAGCGGATTTCCCTCGGAATCCAGAGTGGATTTCCCTCGGAATCCGGAGCGGATTCCCCTCGGAATCCGGAGCGGATTCCTCGAATCGAAGCGGATTCCTCGAATCGGGCGGATTCCTCGGAAACAGAAGTGGATTCCCCCAGAATCAGGAGCGGATTCCCCTCGGAATCTGGAACGGATTCTCCTCGGAATCCGGAGCGGATTCCCCTCAGAATCTGGACCGGATTCCTCTGGGAATATGCAGCGGATTCCCTTGGAATCCGGAGCGGATTCCCCTTGGAATATGGAGCGGATTCCCCTCGGTATCGGGCGGATTCCTCGGAATCGGAGCGGATTCCCTCGGAATCCGGAGCGGATTCCTCGGAATCGGGCGGATTCCTCGGAATCCGGAGCGGATTCCCTCGAATCCGGAGCGGATTCCTCGAATCTGGAGCGGATTCCCTCGGAATCCAGGCAGATTCCCTCGGAATCCAGGCAGATTCCCCTCGGAATCAGGCGGATTCCCTCCGGAATCGGGCGGATTCTCGGAATCTGTAGCGGATTCCCCTCGGAATCCAGAGCGGATTTACCTCGGAATCCGGAGCGGATTCCCCTCGGAATCCGGAGCGGATTCCCCTCGGAATCCGGAGCGGATTCCCCTCGGAATCCGGAGCGGATTCCCCTCGGAATCCGGAGCGGATTCCCCTCGGAATCCGGAGCGGATTCCCCTCGGAATCCGGAGCGGATTCCCCTCGGAATGTGGAGCGGATTCCCCTCGAACCAGGCGGATTCCCTCGAATCCGGAGCGGATTCCCTCGGAATCTGGAGCGGATTCCTTCGGAATCCGGGCGGATTCCCTCGAATCCGGAGCGGATTCCCTCGGAATCCGGAGCGGATTCCCTTCGGAATCCGGAGCGGATTCCCTTCGGAATCCGGCGCGGATTCCCCCGGAATCCGGAGCGGATTCCCCCGGAATCCGGAGCGGATTCCCTCGAATCCGGAGCGGATTCCCTCGAATCTGGAGCGGATTCCCTCGGAATCTGGAGCAGATTCCCCTCGAATCCGGAGCGGATTCCTCGGAATCCGGAGCGGATTCCCCTCGGAATCAGGAGCGGATTCCCTCGAATCCGGAGCGGATTCCCTCGGAATCAGAGCGGATTCCTCGGAATCCGGAGCGGATTCCTCGGAATCAGGCGGATTCCTCGGAATCCGGAGCGGACTCCCTCGGATCCCGAAGCGGATTCCCCTCGGAATCCGGAGCGAACTCCCCTCGGAATCCGGAGCGGATTCCCCTCGGAATCCGGAGCGGATTCCCCTCGGAATCCGGAGCGGATTCCCCTCAGAATCCGGAGCGGATTACCCTCGGAATCCGGAGCGGATTTCTCTTGGAATCTGGAGCGGATTTCCCTTGGGATCCTGAGCGTATTTTCCTTGGAATTTGGAGCGGATTCCTTTTGGAATTCGGAGTGGATTCCCCTTGGAATGCGGAACGAATTCCCTTCGGGCAGTCTTGCAAAATGTCGTGACCATCACCAGATGATCAGATATGAAAACAAAAACCACCACGCTTTTAAACGATGTTCTTTACTGACAATCACTGCAAGCGCATCGTGACATGTAGAAGCTGACACGTGAGTACCTTCGGTAAGCGTGACACCCAGATTGACAACCACAAGCTGAGAGCCATAAAGAGCATCAGGTCGGTCAGCTGTCAAAAGTGCAGGTGAGCACCGTTATTGATTGATTTTGTTGTCGTTTGATTAGACTGACGTCCACTATAAAAAAAATACACGAGAGGACCGTGTGTTCTACACATGGATTTGCGCATGTTGTCAAAGCCAATCAATATCACGTGTAAACCACATGACATCGCTCAATCAAAACTCAAAATTTTTTTGTAAACAAACCACACGGTATTAACGTGTAAAACAAAACGAATTCGGTTGCTCGACTTGTCATAGTCGTTTGTTTAATATGTGATATCTAATTATAATTGTGTTGAATTTCATTTGAATTGTGAGTGAATTTCGTGTTTTATTTCATATATAATAAATAATAATGATGATTCCTTTTTTTTCCGGAGTCCGATTTCCGTCATCGGATCGAAATCTATTCCAAGAAACACAGTTTTCTAATAATTCCGACGAATCAACGGTGGAAGTATTGAAAAACGTCTCGTTAGTTTTCGAACCTCCGACGAAAATCGATATCCGGACAAATAGAAAAAAAAAATCAAGTTTGATGATAATGTAACAGGCCACAGCAGATGATTGCATTTATTATCTTTAGAAAAGCTGAACCACTCCAACCAGCATTAACGAGCTGAGTCCGACGATTTTGACTGCGAACAGGTAAGTGCTTTTATTTTCCGAAATCTGCAACCGGTGAATAAGGTTCTTATTATCCACACAGATCATAGAAATTTAAGTTACCTACATCCAAAAGGGCTGCTGCCAGAGAACGTGATCGGTTCGGTGCTGATTCCACAGATGCCACAGCAGATCAGCCAGTTTTTCCAGAACAAGAAAATAAAGTTGAAATATTGATATATAATATATGTTTATGTATTGAAATAATGATTTTCAACCCTATGACGGAAGTCGCATTCCGGATGGATTAAATTAAACGAAAACAAATTAAAAAGAAGTGAACATTTTTCTGTTGTTTAATTACAGTTTCAAACTATATGGATATAAAACAAATTGGGAAGTTCTTCGTAGATTTGTAGACGTTCATTTTTTTTTTTAAATTGGTTGAATCAAACATTATACTTGTGTTTACCTAGGATAGTAATATTGCTTTAATTTGATGATCTTCACTTTTTTCGTTTATTTATGTGTTTCATAAACAAGTGCAATTTAATATAAAACCAGTTCACTACCGATAATAACTGAAAAATGTTGCGGCCTTTTCGAAAGATGCATGAACATGTGCTTTTTTATTGAAATAATGACACATGGAGGATCGTCTGAATCGTCTGATTGCATACTCAAATTCTTTCGAATCAATTCATAACATGTTTTAGATAAACATATGACATCGTGGTGTATCAATTATAGAATTTGCTATAAACATGGTCATTTGAACTGAGTTTGTGAAGAACATCTCAGTGATGTGAAATGCATCAGACTTGATGGTGTAATTTGGAATGAAATATCAACATTTTGAAACACACGAATCGAACGTGTATTTGTTATGGCTATTCATGGATATGCATATCATATAGTAGTGTATCAATAATGAATGTGGATATCTACATTGACATTTGAATTGAGGATGTCAAGAACATTGTAGTGATGTGGATTACATTAGACTTGATGGTGTAAGCTTATTGAAAATATTCATATTCCGGAAAACATGAATCGAACGTGTATTTTTTTATCAGTGTCCTTTTCTGATTGATAAATTGGATAAATCAATAGTTAAATTAAGGGTTCATTCACAAATTACATAACGCTAAAATGGACCTGGGGGCTGAAAGCCCCCACCCACCCTCTCGTAACGTATTTTGTATGGGAGGGTTCTGAAATTTGTATGGGCCGTATTTGTGAATGGCTCTAACTAAGTTTTTACCAATTTGATCCAGACTATCTTTTGAAAAAGGCCAAACTGTTTTATTTATTTTTTCAAATGGACACAATCAAAAACGACGCATCCTACAAAAAATGTTGTATGGGTGACTATCGCAAAATCAGTCAAAGTTTCTAATAAAGATATCGGAAACAATTCAAATTGAGCCCTACACTGAAAAAAAATCAGTTTCAACAGTTTCAAAATTAAAACTCGATTTGCGAAAAACGCTTTTTTGATTTGTATGAAATTGTGTCTCAAGATAGGTGATTATGTTCCTACCAACCGTCCATACATCGCAAGCTGGGCACTTTGAAGGAAAAAAGTTTTTCTAACAAAAACTTTTTCTTGTCGAAATTATTTTCAGTGTATTTTTATCCGTTGCGATTAGTTACGACCTAAATATTGTTCTCTGCTTGACTGTACAGGAATATTTAAATATATGTATGTATATGTTAAATCCACTGGCACTCCTTGACACTGAGAAAAAAATCAATTCCGACAAGAAAAATTTTTGTTAGAAAAACTTTTTCCTTAAAAGTGTCAAGCTTGCGATGTATGGACGGTTGGTAGGAACATAATCACCTATCTTGAGACACAATTTCATACAAATCAAAAAAGCGTTTTTTCGCAAATCGAGTTTTAATTTTGAAACTGTTGAAACTGATTTTTTCAGTGTAGGGCTCAATTTGAATTGTTTCCGATATCTTTATTAGAAACTTTGACTGATTTTGCGATAGTCACCCATACAACATTTTTTTGTAGGATGCGTCGTTTTTTAATTGTATCCTTTTTAAAAATCAATAAAAAAATTTGACCTTTTTCAAAAGATAGTCTGGATCAAATTTGGAAAAACTATGTATGTACTTTTCTTTTAATAGCACCTCTTAAAATATTGCACAAAAGTCAATATAAACAATAAGAACACTTAAATGTTCCCAAAATTCTATTTTGGCTTCATGCATTTTATCACAGCAAAAATCCATTAATTCCGCTAAGTGGATTATTCCATTGCTGTCGAGCGTTGATTTCGAACCAAACACCGCATAGGTCAAGTGATCATCACGATAGTCAAGATGACATGGATATGACAACCACAACATCAGGAAAGTTTTCCTATCATTCATGCTGGTGATCACAGGCAGAAGAAGTGAAGACATGGTGAGTGACCAAGCGCTAGTTGCTAAAATGTCACTTTCATGGTGATCGTTACACCAAGCATGTGAGATCCACATTGAGCATCACAATTGAGTACTTGACACATGACCTGGATTTTGTTATTGTCACGCTTTGCGTGACTTGTACGGTGACACTTTGCAGCACTGCCTTCGGGTTCCGGAGTGGATTCCCCTCAGATTCCGGAGCGGATTCCCATAGGGCTCCGGAGCTAATTCCCTTCGGATTTTGGAGCTGCTTCCCCCAATATTGCAGTGCGGATTCCCCTCGGATCCGGAGCGGATGCTCCATTATTCCGGAGCGGAATCCTTTCAGATTCCGTAGCAGATGCTCCTAGGATTCCGGAGCTAATTCCCTTCGGATTCCCCTTGGCATTCAGAACGAATTTCTCTCAGAATTTGGAAATGATTCCCCTCGGAATCTGGAGCGGATTCCTCGGGTTCCGGAGTGAATTCTTCTCAGATTCCAGAGCGGTTTCTCCTTGGATTCCGGAGTTAATTCCCCTCGGATTCCCCTTAGCATTCAGAGCGGATTCCCCTACGTAATCTGAAGCGGATTTCACTTGGAATTTGGAGGGAATTCCCTTTGGAATTTGGAGCAGATTCACCTCGGAATCCGGAGTGGATTCTCCTCGGAATATGGAGCGGATTACCCACGGAATCCGGAGCGGATTCTCCTCGGAATCCGGAGCGGATTCCCCTCAGAATCCGGAGCGGATTTCCCTCGGAATCTGGAGCGGATTCCCCTCGGAATCCGGAGCGGTTTCCCCTCGGAATCCGGAGCGGATTCCCCTCGGAATCCGGAGCGGATTCCCCTCGGAATCCGGAGCGGATTCCCCTCGGAATCCGGAGCGGATTTCCCTTGGAATCTGGAGCGGATTTCCCTCGGAATCCGGAGCGGATTTCCCTCGGAATCTGGAGCGGATTCCCCTCGGAATCCGGAGCGGTTTCCCCTCGGAATCCGGAGCGGATTCCCCTCGGAATCCGGAGCGGATTCCCCTCGGAATCCGGAGCGGATTCCCCTCGGAATCCGGAGCGGATTTCCCTTGGAATCTGGAGCGGATTTCCCTTGGGATCCTGAGCGTATTTTCCTTGGAATTTGGAGCGGATTCCTTTTGGAATTCGGAGTGGATTCCCCTTGGAATCCGGAACGAATTCCCTTCGGGTTCCGGAGTGGATTCCCCTAAGATTCCGGAGCGGATTCCCATAGGGGCTCCGGAGCTAATTCCCCTAGGATTCCGGAGCTAATTCCCCTCGGATTCCCCTTGGCATTCAGAGTGAATTTCCCTCTGAATCCGGAAATGATACCCCGCGGAATCCGAAGCAGATTCCAGTTCAAATCCGGAAATGATTCCACTCGGAATCCGGAGCGGCCGGAGCTAATTCCCCTCGGATTTCGGAGCTGTTTCCCTTCATATTGCGGATCCGCTCGGATCCGGAGCGGAATCCTCTCATATTCCAGAGCGGTTTCTCCTAAGATTCCGAAGTTAATTCCCCTCGGATTCCCCTTGGCATTCAGAGCGGATTCCCCTACGTAATCTGAAGCGGATTTCACTTGGAATTTGGAGGGAATTCCCTTTGGAATCTGGAGCAGATTCACCTCGGATCCCGGAGCGGATTCTCCTCGGAATTCGAAGGGGATTCCCCTCGGTATCCGAAAGGGATTCTCCTAGGAATTCAAGGCTGATTCCTATTGGAATCCGTAACGGATACTCTTCGGAATCTGTTGAGGATAACCCTCGGAATCAGGAGTGGAATCCCTTGAGAAGCCTTTAAAAATCCGGAGCGGATTCCCCTCGGAATCCGGAGCGGATTCCCCTCGGAATCCGGAGCGGACTCCCCTCGGATCCCGAAGCGGATTCCCCTCGGAATCCGGAGCGAACTCCCCTCGGAGTCCGGAGCGGATTCCCCTCGGAATCCGGAGCGGATTCCCCTCAGAATCCGGAGCGGATTACCCTCGGAATCCGGAGCGGATTTCTCTTGGAATCTGGAGCGGATTTCCCTTGGGATCCTGAGCGTATTTTCCTTGGAATTTGGAGCGGATTCCTTTTGGAATTCGGAGTGGATTCCCCTTGGAATGCGGAACGAATTCCCTTCGGGTTCCGGAGTGGATTCTCCTCAGATTCCAGAGCGGATTCCCATAGGGCTCCGGAGCTAATTCCCTTCGGATTTTGGAGCTGCTTCCCCTAATATTGCAGTGTGGATTCCCCTCGGATCCGGAGCGGATGCTCCATTATTCCGGAGCGGAATCCTTTCAGATTCCGTAGCAGATGCTCCTAGGATTCCGGAGCAAATTCCCTTCGGATTCCCCTTGGCATTCAGAACGAATTTCTCTCAGAATTTGGAAATGATTCCCCTCGGAATCTGGAGCGGATTCCTCGGGTTCCGGAGTGAATTCCCCTCAGATTCCAGAGCGGTTTCTCCTTGGATTCCGGAGTTAATTCCCCTCGGATTCCCCTTAGCATTCAGAGCGGATTCCCCTACGTAATCTGAAGCGGATTTCACTTGGAATTTGGAGGGAATTCCCTTTGGAATTTGGAGCAGATTCACCTCGGAATCCGGAGTGGATTCTCCTCGGAATATGGAGCGGATTACCCACGGAATCCGGAGCGGATTTCCCTTGAAATTCGGAGCGGATTCCCCTTGGAATTCGGAGCGGATTCCCCTTGGAATCCTGAGAGGATTCCTCTTTAAATACGGTGAGGATTCTCCTAGGAATACGGAGAGGATTCCCCTTGGAATCTGGCGTGAACTGCCCTTGAAATCTGGAGCGGATTTCTTTTGAAATCCGGAGCGGATTCCCCTCGGAATCTGAAGCGGATTCCCCTCGGAATCCTGAGCGGATTGCCCTTGCAATCCGGAGCGGATTTCCCTCGGAATCCGGAGCGGATTCCCCTCGGAATCCGGAGCGGATTCCCCTCGGAATCCGGAGCGGATTCCCCTCGGAATCCGGAGCGGATTCCCCTCGGAATCCGGAGCGGATTCCCCTCGGAATCCGGAGCGGATTCCCCTCGGAATCCGGAGCGGATTCCCCTCGGAATCCGGAGCGGATTTCCCTTGGAATCTGGAGCGGATTTCCCTTGGGATCCTGAGCGTATTTTCCTTGGAATTTGGAGCGGATTCCTTTTGGAATTCGGAGTGGATTCCCCTTGGAATCCGGAACGAATTCCCTTCGGGTTCCGGAGTGGATTCCCCTAAGATTCCGGAGCGGATTCCCATAGGGGCTCCGGAGCTAATTCCCCTAGGATTCCGGAGCTAATTCCCCTCGGATTCCCCTTGGCATTCAGAGTGAATTTCCCTCTGAATCCGGAAATGATACCCCGCGGAATCCGGAGCGGATTCCAGTTCAAATCCGGAAATGATTCCACTCGGAATCCGGAGCGGATTCCTCGGGTTCCGGAGCTAATTCCCCTCGGATTTCGGAGCTGTTTCCCTTCATATTGCGGATCCGCTCGGATCCGGAGCGGAATCCTCTCATATTCCAGAGCGGTTTCTCCTAAGATTCCGAAGTTAATTCCCCTCGGATTCCCCTTGGCATTCAGAGCGGATTCCCCTACGTAATCTGAAGTGGATTTCACTTGGAATTTGGAGGGAATTCCCTTTGGAATCTGGAGCAGATTCACCTCGGATCCCGGAGCGGATTCTCCTCGGAATTCGAAGGGGATTCCCCTCGGTATCCGAAAGGGATTCTCCTAGGAATTCAAGGCTGATTCCTATTGGAATCCGTAACGGATACTCTTCGGAATCTGTTGAGGATAACCCTCGGAATCAGGAGTGGAATCCCTTGAGAAGCCTTTAAAAATTCCCCTCATTAATCCTTGCGGATGCCTCTTAGAATCTGTACAAGATTAATTACGGCACCCTCAAAAAATCTTCCCGGAATCCGCTGAGGGTCCTATGGTAATACGCTGAGAATTCTTCTCGAAAGACTATCCATCGAACCCGTTTCCGGAATCCGTGGCGGACCGTGTCAATTTCCCTTCGGTATTCGTGGCGGATTACCCTCGGAACTAATGGAAGATTCCCTACTGAATCGCCTTCGAAATCCGTTCCGGGTTTCCTTCGGAATCCGTTGCGAATTTCATTTGGAGATCATGGCAGATTTCCTGCGGATTCGGATTCAATTTGGATTTCGGTGAATTCCCTTCGAAATACTTGGCGGATTCCCTTCGGAATTCGTAGCTGGTTTCCTTCTTAGCCAGTGACGGATCCCTTTAAAACCGTGGCAGATTCCTTTTGGAATGCTGAAGGGATTCTTTTCGGAATTCTTGGCGTATTCTTTTCAGAATCTGCTGTGGTTTTTTTCCGGTATTTGAAGTGAATTCATTTAGGAATCCTCAGCGGATTTTTTTTTTTGTGTCTTTTTTAGCGAGACTTTCAGACCTAGGCTTGCTCATCTCGTAATCGTAGCGGATTCTTTACTGAATCTGCATTGAATTCCCCGTCATCTATGCTTTATAAAGCGTTTTATAAACATGTTTAAGTTCTACACTTTACATAAGTGGATTTTCTTTGGAATCCACAGAAGATTCCTTCCGGAATACGCAGATAGTGTATTGTTTGCGCTTGGAGATTCATTTTGAAAACCATTGAGGTTCCTTGAATAACTTTTTTTTTCTCTTTTTCTCTATTACCGAGACTTTCAGCCCGAGCCTGGCTCTTATTTTTTTCTGATATTCATAAAGAATTCTATTTCTGAATCCTTGAAGAATTACCCTTTGAGTATTCCTTGGTACTGACTGGTACTGGTATGTAACTGATGTTGTTTACTATTATCCGTATATTCTCATCGAAGTTCTAATCGAATTCCCCTCGGAATCCAGAGCGGATTATCTACGGAATTCAGAGCCCTTCGGAATCCACAGAGGATACTTTTCAGAATCTGCAGATGATTGCTTCCCTATTCCATAAAAAAAATCCCTTCAGGATGGATAGATTATTGGATTCGATCAGAGCTTCATAAATTATAATCATCCAGGTTTCTTAAATGATTTCTTTCCTTTATTTATGAAAGATTCCATTTCTGAATCATTGAAGAATTACCCTTTTCCCGGAATCCGCTGAGTATTCCTTTGAAATTGCAATAAGATTGAAATTGTTGTTTGTTTATTGCTATTATTTCTTTTCTTGAAGATTCTTTTCAAAAATGTTTGCGATGTGCTGATCCGTCCCGAGCTATGCTGCAACAAAATGCACTTGGTAGTTGTGGCATCGACGAACTATTGGGGTTCGTACCCTACAGTGGAGAGTGGACAAACTGTGTAGAGTGTGTGTAACAGGGAGCGTATTGAGTTCAGTTGAATCAGAGTCGTGATTGAATAAAGATAGTCCCTTGGTGGCCGGTGCGGTTCATAAAGTATCGAGTGCAGTGTTTTTATTTAAATAATCCGATATCACAGTAGTTATTTGAATCAAAAAACCATATTAACGACATATGAAACTTCTACAGCTTTAATATGTTATTTAATTATTTATAATTTCTATGCATCGAGCTACAGCATTTCCTCAACACTCGTTTTTCAACCCATTAACCTCCAAAATCATATTTGTGATTGCCGAATAAAACGATCGCTTATAAACTTTCCAAATAGTAAATCTCCCACTCTCAATACTTTGAATAGAAGAAGCTTAGTGCTCGTTGCAGGATTAGAACCTTTCCCCAGTTTCTTGGAATAAATGGTTTTAGACTATTCCTTTGATGCAGCAATTACCAGCTGGCATAGATGAGGGATGTTTGGTATGTTGGTTATTCAACACTCTTCAACTGTATAAGTATCATAATTATAAAGCATCGTACTCATCATCATCATCATCACCGCCGTCATAGTCGTCGTCATCCTCCTTTCCACAAAATGCTTAGCCCAGACCATGCGTTCATCATTGTTATTATCATTCCAGGAGGGAAATCCGAAGCGTGTGCTTTCGGCGCAGGACAGCCCTTTTCAACTAAGAGCTACCAAAGCTATGCTAGAGCAAAAACAACGTGCCAAATATGTTTCACCAAGTTCGTCTGCCACTTGGTGGGTTGTTCCGACATTCGGAGGTGACGAAGAACGGGGCGGGAGTGATTATCATTATTGCTATTGCTAAATGTGCGCCATTAAATTTAATGTGAGTTAATTTTCAGACAAACACACGCTCACACTTCCTGCACAGGAGATAGCAAAATTATCCAGGAGTCGGAAGGTCAGGAGTCGTCGACGGGGGTCTGGGTTTGTCTGTCTGCCGTTTCTGAGGTGAGAAATGTGTGTTTTGTGTATGTGTTGATTATGCTGGAAAAGGAGTTAGAAGTTTGCTAAATTGTTGAATGGCATGCGATGATTGTAAGTCTGGATTTTACAAGATCTGTTGCTTGAATTTAAGAATCAAGCTTTTGATTCGCTTGCATAATGCTGAACAAAGTTAGCATTTGAACCAACAAAACAGAAAGAATGGAAGGCAGTCATATATTTTGAATGTTGGAAACAAATTCAAGGTTACAAATATATTATTTTTCGCACCTTAAATATTTTAACTAATTTGTTAATTTGGTTTCAATTCAATTTACGTTTTGCTTTTAAATAGTACTGATTACATTAAGGATTGCCAGAAAATTGGTATTTCCCGAAATATTCGTATCCCGGGATAAGAAAACATAGATCCACTAGCCGGTGTCCTGGATGCATACTCTGGGTTGGTCGGATTCTTACTGGACCCTCTCCCCCTGAAACGTGAGTACCGATAAGTTCGAATCAAGAATGCACTATGAGAAGAACATTAATAATTCCGTATGAGTAATCATTCGGAAACGATATCAGGCACTATTCAATAAAATAATTATTGTACTCTTTATCATATATTTTCTCTTGTTTTTATTTTTAACTGATTCTAGCATTAATTTGCCAACAAACCTCCCGTCTCATCATTTTGATCACTAGTCAGTTCTTATGCTTGTTGGAGGTGGTGCCACTACGGATGGGGAAAGCAAACTTTTTGCAAGCCAAAAAAACAACATAAATGATGAGCATCCTACATATTCATGATCCCCGAAAAGCAGAAAAGGGTTTTCCATCGTTCCACCGAATCCCCGGCGCAAACGGAAGTCGCTGTGCATTTTCCCATCGTGTGAAACTTGGCTCCTCTTGATCGGATGCTCTGCTTGCTTGGCCCCATCCCGAATTCTTCGTCATTGTCGTCTTAGTCGTTTTTCGTCGCATTTAATTAAAAGATAAATAAAATAAATGGTAATCAGAGGGTTTTTCTGTTCGAAGGGGAGGGGCGTGCCGTCGTCACTAAATCCGAATCACTTGAGCTTCTCGAAGTGGTTCTCTCTGGAAGATGGACGGAACGAGTTCGTTCGAGGGTTGAAATTCAAAATGAGTTTTTCGATTGTGTTGTCGACTTTTTTATTTGTTTTTTTTTCTCACCAATCTTCAAGCATCTCTCTTCGGGAAGCAAAGAACCAGATGGTGACAGTAAGTGTAGTTATTGTTGCCGGTTCGGGGATCCGATTTGTTTCGGAACGCGTCTTAGGGTGGGGGATTGCAGTGCACTGTTTGTAGTTTTAAATAGTTTTTGGTGCAAAAATTTACAATTGAGATGCTTGGAGAAGTTGATGTTCGGTCTGGAGAGCACGCGCCGGTTCCAGATTGAAAACGGAGCACTGCCTTGGGTTTAAAAGTATTGAAGTTTGTTGGTTCGAGTTTTCGAGTATGTTGACGATGGAACTGCTGATATTTCACAATATGATTGAATTTAATGAACGTAGGCATGAATGTGGAGGATAGTTTGGTGGGATGAGATGAAAGTTTGGATAACAGATACCCATGCGAATATTGTATTGTATAAGTATTTCCAAAAGAGATTCATTACGAGGAGAAAGTTAATCAGTGCATTTACTAAAACTGGTGCATTTCACATTTTTCATATACGATCGCATGGTGCTAGTGCAGGTGATGGTGCAGTGATATCTACTTATAATCTAATTTGTGATATTTTTTGAAAAATTCGTCGGGAATGAGAGAAGATAGTTTGCTTTGTAACCATGTTGCGATCAGACAATTATCGTAGTATCAACAATGGCGAACCGTTTTGACTGGAATCCTGAACATGACTCATATTCCGCACACTTGTATTAAAATTAACATTTCAACCTTAATCGCCTATTTTTATTGTCTTTTTTGGTAAGATTGTAATTGTTGGTTGTAAGCTAGCCGACAGTTGAATTAAGAATAAGAGTTTTTGGATATTTTTCAAACTATTTCCTCGTTTTTACTTTGATCTTTGTGAGGACACCTCAGGCCTTGAGGAGAATATTGCAGAGTTTCAGTGGTACGTTGTTTGGCTGATTATGGTTCAGCTATTGATTTTGCTTTTGGTCTGAAGTTTCGTTATATCTAAATGAATCAGAGGGATACTGCTTTTAGGAATTGTTTTTGTGTCTGGCCTTTGAAGCGCTTCAAACGTTTTTCGCCATTATTTTCTAGCATTTTATTTTCCATACTCTTTGTTTGGTATGCCAATCATTGTAGTTTCTGCGGAGTTTCTCGCCGATTTGATTTGTTTGTTAATGAATTATGCAAAGTGTGATGGGCAAAAGTTGATTAAGCTCGAAACAAGTTGCTCTGTGTTTCTTTGTTGTCGGCTGAGACAATAAGGTCTTGCTTGAGTAAAGATTTTGCGAAAATTATAATTACCCATACACACAAGGAGAAATGTAAATTAAATTAACCCTTAAAGGCGCAAGGCGATTTTTTTAGAAATAGTCGGAAATATTTTTAACGTAAATAACCATTGAAATCATTAAAATTAAACGTATTTTCGGTTTGTTGTTTTAAAACAACATTGCGCATTTAAGGGTTAAAGGACCATTAAAGATCATAGGAGTTTTATCCAGTAAGAGTATGAAACTCTTACCAAATTTACCAAATGAAAAAGTGTTGTTCTATATTTAACAACTTGCTAGATTCAATTTCAAAACTTCTTCTTATTTTTCTTCTTATTGGCATTACATCCCCACACTGGGACAGAGCCGCCTCGCAGCTTAGTGTTCATTAAGCACTTCAACGGTTATTCACTACGAGGTTTCTAAGCCAAGTTATCATTTTTGCATTCGTATATCATGGGGCTAGCACGATGATACCTTTATGCCCAGGGTCGAATGTCGAAACAATTTCCAATCCGAAAATTGCCTAGACCAGCACCGGGAATCGAACCCAGCCACCCTCAGCATGGTTTTGCTTTGTAGCCGCGCATCTTACCGCATGGCTAAGGAGGGCTTCAATGTGTTATAATTTCAGTGTTGTCGTTTTCAAAGTAAAGCTTTCCAGAGTTTTGTTTTTGATTACAATAGCTTTATATATGAGGAACACACAATCGTCCTGTTTAGTGAAATGGAATGACAGGAAATTCCAACAATACTGTGTACATTAGGTGAATTGTAGGTAATGGTAATGGTAATGTTTCGATAAGGTGAGTTTTTATGCTGGCTAGTGCTTCGAAAATTGGAAAACATTTTGAATATGTATGGCTGAGTTGAAAGAGTTCAACAAGAGCTGTGGGTGGATCACATTTCTAGGCGAAAAGACGCTCGCATTCAAGTGTTTCTTCCACGTTGGTGAGACGCCCGCAAGAAGAAAAGTGTTATTTTGGATAGGAATGATTTGACATTGACATTGACAATGACATTTTTCTTCTGCGTTCTTGGGACGTCCGCAAGAAGGATGGTGTTATTGTTTATCGGAATGATCACAATTTTGCGTGGTGGGACGCCCACACTCGATAGATTCTTCCACTGCGTTGGTGGGACACCCGCAAGAGGAATGGTGTTATTGTTTATCGGAATGATCACAATTTTGCGTGATGGGACGCCCGCATTTAAGAGTTTCTTCCTCTGCATTGGTGAGACGCCCGCAAGAAGAATAGTAATATTACAGACCAGAATGAACTTAACGTTCGCATGCAAGATTTTTATGCGTTCCACCATGGTGGAACGCTAACAAGAATTAGGCGTTTCTTTTAATTGACAATAGATATCCACATATGATTAATTTTTGTGGCTGTTTGTTTGACAATTACATTAACACAGCGAAATTGACGTGTGCTTAAAGAATGTAGTGATGATTTGTATTACAAGGGAAACAGGGTTATTGGAAATGATATTTTGATTGCGAGTCGAGACGCCATTGCATGGCGTTGTTTTGAGATTGATTAGAGATTTTTTTAGAGAAGAGGGGAGATATGTGGCATTGAACAGGCCTATAAACATGAGCAAGTCTAACCTCTGTTCGTCAGGGGCAGATCATAGCAGCCATCGTACGAGATACACTTTCGAAGTTGGTCAACCTTCCCAAGTAACATTTTAGGTTTTATGACGGTCTTGAACACAATTTTTCGCTCTACAAGAGAAAGGCTACCAGAAAAAGAAAACCAGTATAAAAACCAAATGCTACCGGGGCTAACTTCCTCACGCGGTCAGCCGCGAGTGTAAGCAATGCAAAAATGATGGGTGCTTTATACATATGTGCGAATGTGCGATGTTGAGGTGCACAGTGACATCGTCCGTAGCACCACAATCGAGCATCAGTGACACTTTTTGGCCCCACCGTCAGGCTTAGAATTTTTTTTCGGGGCGCGTCGAAGGCAACACACTCTCGTTTTGCTACACTCTTAAGGCAGGACGAATATCAGCAAGCACAACCCGTTTTCCGCTATCTGGTGACGACAAGATGGTCAACGACGCACGAGTTGCGTTGCGCACAATTTTGAGAAGCGATTCCAATAAACTAACTGATCTACCGATGGCAACAGAACTTCAGTCGAGTGACTAAATACTCATATTACTTGTTCATGCGCATGACTGTTTCATTTACTCCGAAACATAGTTTCTGTTGTATCGCGTGTATGGACGTATTTGTAAGACTGGGAAATCAAAATCCCATTATGTTCGCCTAATGAGCGTGAGATTCTTACTGCACGTAATTATAATGAACATCTAGCCCACCAAGATAGGTTGACAATATGACGAAATAAAGACCTCAGTACCCCAATCCTAAGGTGTCACTTAACCTGTGCCGAGGGAATCCGTGACTGGAGGGCCATTAACGAAGACTGTGGGTTGCATGGGTGCCCCCACAGTAAGTGTTCCGTGTTGCGTCATGCTAAGCTCCGGAAAAATTGACGTGGCGACTCTGACAAATGGGATTAAAGCCGCTGTGCGGTGGTAGTTGGTAACCCTACATTTAATATAACGCGTTGAGGTCGCATACGCCTGAGCCCGTTACGAATGAATTAGCAGACAGGAGGCACATCAACGGCACCGCGTTCAACGGCGATATGTGAGTGTCGGCGTCAGAGAGCATGCATTGCTATGAGAGGGAGTCGTCCTCTTTCTCGTGCCGTCCGTCGATCAGGTAACTCGGTTGTGCTGGGCGACAGGTTGAAGCGGATGGTTGAAGTGTCACAGCCGCCAAAAGAAGGAGGGAGTGAGTTAGGGGATGAAAATGGTCATGGACATTATGAATTTTGTTTTGTCCGTCTTTGACAAACGATCGAACGAAACTGCAATCAGATTGTGCTGATCCCCTGTAACTAAGTAAGAGTGAAAGTCCCTGCTGAAATTCAGTAAAATGCACCGAGAAAAATTCAACTCCTTGCCAAAGAAAATGAGTTAGCGGTTAATTAAATTGCGGAGTTGAGTTGACATATGGTAGCCACCTCATCAATTGGGTAAAGTCTTGAAAGTTGACGAGCCGAAGGGGATGAGAGAGTCAGTTTCGCCCACAGGTGAAGGTGATGAAGGTCGCCGAGAACACTGCTTACCTTGGACTTTGCAACGACAAATGACTTTCAGGTTAGGATCTAGTCTATGCAATAAGACATTTTATGAGACAGATCGAAACAGCTGTTTTTCTCGTGTTTATCTACTTTGACAATTAGTGGGAGCCCGTTTGTTTGGTAATTTCGCGCTGAACATTCCGACCCCCGTTATCAATTCTACCTGTTTTACTTTTTGGCTACCAGGGATTTAGAACAAGGTTTTTCATATGATTCTTAAAACGTGTCGCCAGATTATTCATACAATTGCATTCTAAGCATGAAATGCAGAAGAAAACACGAATTAAAAGTAAAACGTTACAAACATTATTTTGTGTTCGGACCTAACGGAATGTTTACGTAGAATCATACCAAAACAAAACATTAAATGTAAATAATCGGGCCACCGCGAAACGTCTCATAAAATGCCCTATAGGTGCGTTGATTATCTTCAAAACGTTTATGGGCCACTTCACGGAACGATCATTTATATAAGTGGAAATTTTCATAGTAATTTCCATACAAACTTCAAATGGCATGTGCGCAATTAAATTACATCCCAATTAGTTAAAAATTTAGGAGGACTATTAAAATGGCAATGGGGTCTCCAGTTAGCCTTGCGAGCAAAGGCGTAGGATTGCCAATCCGGAGATGGCGATTTCGATTCTCGGTCTGGTCCGGTCTTGTATGTTTTCGGGTGGGAAACATTCTCGACTCCCTAGGCCTAGCGTATCCATTGTACTTGCCACACAAGATACATACTCATGTAATGGCGGGCATAGAAAACTTTCAATTAATAACTGAGGAAACGCTAATAGAATATTAAGATGAAAGAGCAGGCCAAGTTCCAGTTAGTACGTAGAGCCATAGAAGAAGAAGAAGAGGATTAAAATAAAAAATACAATAGTTTAAGCACAAAAGAGCGAAAAAGTCAAAATTTGAATCACTCTTTTACCCCTCCCAACTAACACATCTTCCTTCCCGTGGTTATTGTGGAGATGCAGAGGTACTCTTAGCCTCTAGTAGCAACAATAATCACACACTAACATTCCCGTCTTTTCCCAACTGACTAAGGACTTGGCCGGCTTATGTGAGGGAACATTCAAGAACTCTTTTTTTAACCCTTTTTCCAAAAAAAATACCCTGGGCTAGCTTTTCACGCGGGTCGCTTTTTACGCGACTTTTTTTACGCGGATTTTGGGATTTACGCGGTTTCTTCTTCTTCTTCATTGGCATTACATCCCCCACTGGGACATTGCCGCCTCGCAGCTTAGTGTTCATTAAGCACTTCCACAGTTATTAACTGCGAGGTTTCTAAGCCAGGTTACCATTTCTGCATTCGTATATCATGAGGCTAACACGATGATACTTTATGCCCAGGGAAGTCGAGAGAATTTCCAATCCGAAAATTGTCTAGACCGGCACCGGGAATCAAACCCAGCCACCCTCGGCATGGTCTTGCTTTGTAGCCGCGCATCTTACCGCACGACTAAGGAGAGCCCCTAATTACGCGGTTTTTCACGCGAATTTTTTCAAAAATTTTTCTTCCGTGGTTTTTTAAAAAAGTCGTAAAAATCGTGAAATAAATGATTTTTAATCGATTTTCGAAAAAGTCGTTGTTTACGCGGATTTCGATTTTACGCGGTTTTCAAAAAATAAAATCTTTTTCAAATGAAAACACTTCTCACATCTCATATATTTCTTCTTATTTTTCACTTTTACTACTACTTCTCACTTCTCACTATTCTTTTCTCGCTTCTTATTTCTCACTTTTAACTTTTTACTTCTCACTTCTCACATCTTATATCTCATTTCTCACTATTCGCTTCTCACTTCTCATTTTTCACATCTCATTCCTCACTTCTCGCATCTCACTTCACACTTCACACTTCTCCCTTCACCCCTTTTCACTTCACACTTCGACCGTTCTAACTTCTCCCTTATTGCTTATCACTTTTTGCTTCTCGCTTCTCCCTTCTCACTTCTTACATCTCACTTCCCACTGCTTACATCGCACATCTCACTATTCACTTCTTGCTTTCACTTCTCACTATTCAATGCTAAATTCTCATTTCTCACTTCTTACTTCTCACTTTTCACTATTCACTTCTCCTTCAAACTTCTCTTGCTTCGCACTTCTCATATCTCAAATATTACTTCTCACTTCTCATTTCTCACTTTTCGATGCTCACTTCTCATTTCTCACTTCCTACTGCACACTTCTCCCTTCTGGCTTCTCACTTTTCACATCTCATATATTACTTCTCACTTCTTATTTCTCACTTATCACTTCTCCCTTCTTGCATCTCACTTCTCACATCATATATATATTATTACTTCTCACTTCTCACTGCTTATATCGCACTTCTCATTATTCACTTCACGCTTCTCACTTCTTACTTCCCACTTCTCGCTTTTCAATTTTCACTTCTCACTTCTTACTTCTCACTACTCCCTTCACACTTCTCCCTACTCACATCTCATATATTACTTCTTACTTCTCATTTCTCACTTCTTACTTCTCACTTCTCGCTTCTCCTCTCTCACATCTCATTCGGCCTAACGGCTGTGACCAAATGTTTTTTTTTCTAGATTGACGGCCTTCGGTCTAATGACCCAGCATCGTACCTCCGATAAATACTGTTTTCCCTGTTAAAGTGTTTTCCCTAAGACTTTTTTTTTTTGAAAACCGCGTAAAATTCGAAATCTACGTAAAAAATGACTTTTTCAAAAAACAATCAAAAATCATTTTGTCAAGGTTTTCACGCTTGAAAATCGTGAAAAAACGATTATAGATTAAAATTCGTTTTTTACGCGGTTTTGATTTACGCGGAACGTATCCTTCGCGTAAAAACGGACCCCTGTGTACAAATTCGTTTTCACTTTTACTACTACTTCTCACTTCTCACTATTCTTTTCTCGCTTCTCATTTCTCACTTTTAACTTTTTACTTCTCACTTCTCACATCTTACATCTCATTTCTCACTATTCGCTTCTCACTTATCATTTTTCACATCTCATTCCTCACTTCTCGCATCTCACTTCTCAGTTCACCCTTTTCACTTCACACTTCACACTTCTCCCTTCACCCTTTTCACTTCACACTTCGATCGTTCTAACTTCTCTCTTATTGCTTATCACTTTTTGCTTCTCGCTTCTCCCTTCTCACTTCTTACATCTCACTTCTCACTGCTTACATCGCACATCTCACTATTCACTTCTTGCTTCTCACTTCTTACTTTTCACTTCTCACTATTCGATGCTCAATTCTCATTTCTCACTTCTTACTTCTCACTTTTCACTATTCTCGAATTCAATTCGGCAATTCGTTTGTTTGTTTCCAATACAAGCTGATCCCAAGCCCTGTTCATTTGGTTCCCTGCACAATTTCGCACTATGAATTGTACGATCGTAATGCTCACGCTCGTGCTCGAATGACCTGCTCCAAATGATGGCCAAATGATATTTTCGGTCAAATGACTTTCGGAATAATGATTTGTTCATCGGCTTAAAGATTCTCGGCCTACTGAATGTATACAGAGCTGATAAGTGAGAGATTTTTTCATTCTGCATAGGATACAATTCTTACCGTTGTATTTATTTTTGTCAGAAAGAGTACTGCGCTTCCTTCGATGTATTCAGCTCAATGATTTATTCTCTAAAAAGTTATTTATTTAAATATTTTTTTTTACAGCTCACGAGATTTGTGTCTTTACACGATTAATGTTGACAAGCCCTCAATAGTAGTTTATGCAACTAGTTGCAAAAAGAAGATTTTTTCAGCACGAGTTGCAATGACGAAAAATGGGCTTTAGTATCTGTATCAAATTTTACAGTCCAATTTTCTCCATATGATCATTCTGCAAATAAATCATGTTGCTGTAGAGAACCTATCAAATTCTATGTTATCGTGCCACATTGCATAGCTCTACAAGCCATGAAGCGGTAGATGAACTTGCATTCGTAAAATTTTGAGGTAATGTCCATCAAACTGCTCCATGTATTACGCGACGCAAAGAATACACTTTTTGAGCACTTACTCAAGCTGTGGTCAAGTTGTACGCTTGTTGGACAGTACAACTTGCCCACAGACGGTCCGACTTAACTCCGACAGAACCAAATTTCCTGGGCGCGGAGTAAAAGTTGTACAACATTTCGGTGCATGTATGGGGTCCTTAAGAATTGTGAAATTGATAAACTAATTAATGTGAACGGTGGTAACTCATCTTCTCTCATTCCGCGAAGATTTTGTCCGAAATCCCATAAACAAGCCTTAACATATCTACGGTTTTCATAGCTCACCGGTTTCGATCCGTTGCCGCAGATCGGGCGCCACAGCGACCCCGCTCCACGGCGTGTCGGGCTGGTGCTGGTGATGGTGCGATTGGTGGTGCGAATTGTCATCGGTGCTGCTACTACTAGCGGTGCCGTTCGGTAGGTGGTGCTGCTTGGTACCGTGCTGGTTTGGTGCCGACGGTGATGGGTGCATATTATTATGGTTAACATTAGCGGTGGCGGTGGCGGTGCTGTCGAAACTGTGCTCATGTCTAGTGGAAGTGCTACTGGTGAAGTGGTGCTGTTGTGCGGGTGGTGATGGTGCAACACTATCGTGATTGGTGGCGGGGGAATGGGAGTGGTGGTGGGTGGTGTTGAAGGGACCGGCGGCTGGGACATTGATGTAGTCCGCTCCGTTGTAGATGGTCTGCTCGAAAGCCGACGGAGGGTACTTTTTGGATGGGAACAGAAAATAGGGATAGGTGCTGGTGGGCGGTGGGTCCTCGATGATGTCCGAGGGGTAAAAGTTAGGATAGATGGAATTGGTGGCGGTGCCAGAAGAGGTGTCAAGTGCGGAAGGTAGAACATCTGCAATTAGAAGGTGATACTTTTAGTATACAGAGTGCCACTGTGGAGAGCTGATTATTAAAGGTAAGTGCAAATAATCCCGATTATGTCATGCCATCACGCATACCGTCGCTCATACTTGGAAAATCACACCACGAACATAAAAACAAAATAAAGTCACTGTGAAGCACGGATGGATGGCGTGATTGCAAAGGGGACACGCTTCCGGACGATAATTCCCTGTAGGGCAGGGTAAAGTACTCGAATTAATTGATTCGCCACTGCCCATTGGGTAATGATTCATAATGGAGTAGTCGTACAGCGGCGGTCAACCACTAATTGCACCTACCGTGTCAAGTAGGTCGAAATCCTTGGGAAGCTAATAGACGCGTAGCTAGGAGCAGAAAATCTTGGCTAATTATGGTGTCTTGACCATAGTGGATTACGCAACATACAATCTAAGGAATTAATGATTATTTATTAATCTAAATTAAAACTAAATTCGCCAAATTCATTTCAGTCCTCACACTTTCCAATTGTACCAAATTTCCAACGTGACTAAAAATACAACGTGAACTTGTTAGTTCGCTAATTTATTCATGAACGCGTTTTTATGTGTAAGATGTTAAGGTCTGAGGGAAACTCTCTCGCGGTAGAGCGCTATTTTCGAACTAAAATGTCTAGAACCGAAAATTGGGAAGGAATTTCGCCTATCCCAGCTGGCAATTTCTTTGAATTTTACCAAAGAATGTTCCTAGACAATTTTGTGGACCTACTATTTCCCAAATTTGAAGTAAGCTCTAAATCATTGCCTCAGTACCTCTCTCCAATGATTTGAGGCATAAAGGAACCGCATTTGGTGTAATAGAAGTATATGTAACCGCATACAATTTTTAAGGAAAATCTTTTTACTTCAACCAAGTTTTCCAAATTCCATACAAAAATTACCATTTCAGGAGCAGGAATGGAGCGATGAGAGCGATCAATTTTGTATCTAGCGTGACACTAGGAAATAACGTATTCACATTTGGAAACATGAAGCTACCAAATATATAAATTGAAATCAAATACAGAAAAGGAACAAGACGAATAAGACAAACAAGGCAAATAAGACAAATAATCTAATTTTTTTTTCGTGATATTCCTCCAGCTATAGGTACTTCGGATATTCCTTCAGAAACTCATCTGGATATCCCTCTAGGAGTTCTTCCGTATATTCCTCCAGGAAATAATCCGGATACGCCTCCAAGTTTTTTTTCCAGATATTCCTAAAATATATTTTATGAACAGAGGCATGAAAGTATTGTGATAATTATTAAAGATTACTTTTTTTAGTTTTAAGGATGACACGTTTCGTAGAGTTGACTAAGATTTCGATGGAATTGGTATAGTAACTATTGGTAAATCTTTCAAATTAATTTATAGGGTACTTGTTGACAAAGTTAAAATAAAAAGTCGATTGGTTCTTGCATGGCAAAATGGAAATTTTGAGGGAAAGCATGATGAAACTTATTAGGAAATGCTTTGAAAAATGTTTTGGGATTCGTTCAGGCAATATTTTTTCCTAAATGGATTCTAGAGAGAATTCGGAATAATTGAGAAATAAAAAAAAATGAAAAGCTTCAACGAAAGCTTCGAAAGAAGCAGAGTAATAAGAAGTTTCAAAAATATTTTCTACATCAGTACTTTTACATGGCTCAGCATTTCAGAATAAATAGTAACACTCGGGCACGGCAAATGCTGGGTAAAGCGTACCATTGGTACTTCGCGTACCTGAAGGAATAAAATAGACCCCATATCGCGGTCCTTAGCCTCTTACCCAGCAACTCCTATCCCTACCTCCCGGCGGTGCTGGCCGGGATACGAGCAACCTTAGGGAAGATCGGGTAACCAACCCCGGTGGGAACTATGGTCGTATGCTGACAGGGAAGGGGGGGTTTGCTCCTCTCCGGAGGTGCAAATCTTATTGAGCGTCTGTTCTCCATGTCAGGATCGGCTCACAACAGCGTCTGTTCTCCATGTTAGGGGCAGCTGATCATCGTCCGAGTGCCAGCGAGGGACTCTAAAATGAAACTGTGCACCATGGTCCACCGGAAATAAGGAGGAATGGTCTTCCGGAAATTTAGGGGTTTGGTGTCAGGCCCTGCAAGCCAGCCTTTAAAAATCTTAAGCAACGAACAATCAACAAGAGAGTACGGACCGGAACCATCGGCGAAGACCACTGCGACGAAAAGGACTAGCGATTGGAAACTCGGTTCGTGGAACTGCAAATCTCTCAACTTCATCGGGAGCACACGCATACTCGCCGATGTGCTCAAGGACCGTGGATTCGGCATCGTAGCGCTGCAGGAGGTTTGTTGGAAGGGATCAATGGTGCGAACGTTTAGAGGTAATCATACCATCTATCAGAGCTGCGGCAACACACGCGATGGGAACAGCTTACATAGTGATGGGCGATATGCAAAGGCGCGTGATCGGGTGGTGGCCGATCAATGAAAGAATGTGCAAGTTGAGGATCAAAGGCCGGTTCTTCAACTTCAGCATAATCAACGTCCATAGCCCACACTCCGGAAGCACTGATGATGATAAGGACGCATTCTACGCGCAGCTGGAACGTGAGTACGACAGCTGCCCAAGCCACGACGTCAAAATCATCATAGGAGATTTGAACGCTCAGGTTGGCCAAGAGGAGGAGTTTAGACCGACTATTGGAAAGTTCAGCGCTCACCGGCTGACGAACGAAAACGGCCTACGACTAATTGATTTCGCCGCCTCCAAGAATATGGCCATTCGCAGCACCTACTTCCAACACAGCCTCCCGTATCGGTACACCTGGAGATCACCACTGCAGACAGAATCACAAATCGACCACGTTCTGATTGATGAACGGCACTTCTCCGACATTATCGACGTCAGAACATATCGTGGCGCTAACATCGACTCTGACCACTATCTGGTGATGGTTAAACTGCGCCCAAAACTATCCGTCATCAACAATGTTCGGTACCGACGACCGCCGCGGTACGACCTAGAGCGACTGAAGCAACCTGATGTCGCCACTGCATACGCGCAGCATCTCGAGGCAGCGTTGCCGGAAGAGGGTGAGCTCGATGGGGCCCCTCTTGAGGACTGCTGGAATACAGTCAAAGCAGCCATTAACGACGCAGCGGAGAACAACGTCGGGTATATGGGTCGAAGTCGACGGAACGATTGGTTCGACGAAGAGTGCAGACAGATTCTGGAGGAGAAGGACGCAGCGCGGGCGGTCGCGCTGCAGCAAGGTACCCGGCAGAACGTGGAACGTTATAGACGGAAGCGGAGACATCAGACTCGCCTTTTTCAGGAGAAGAAACGCCGCCTGGAAGAAGCGGAGTGCGAGGAGATGGAACAGCTGTGCCGTTCTCAAGATACACGCAAGTTCTATCAGAAGCTCAACGCATCCCGCAAAGGCTTCGTGCCGCGAGCCGAAATGTGCCGGGATAAGGATGGGAGCATCTTGACGGACGAACGTGTGGTGATCGAAAGGTGGAAGCAGCACTACGAGGAACATCTAAATGGCGCTGAGAGTACAGGCAGTGAAAGTCAAGGCAGCGGAGGAGATGACTACGTCAGTTCAGCGGACGATGGAAGCCAACCAGCCCCAACCTTGAGGGAAGTTAAGGATGCCATTCAACAGCTAAAGACCAATAAAGCAGCTGGTAAGGATGGTATCGGAGCTGAGCTCATCAAGATGGGCCCGGAAAAGCTGGCCACTTGCCTGCACAAACTGATAGTCAGAATCTGGGAAACCGAACAGCTACCGGAGGAGTGGAAGGAAGGGGTTATATGCCCCATCTACAAGAAAGGCGACAAACTGGAGTGTGAGAACTTTCGAGCGATCACCATCCTTAATGCCGCCTACAAAGTGATATCCCAGATCATCTTCCGTCGTCTGTCACCATTAGTGAACGAGTTCGTGGGAAGTTATCAAGCCGGCTTCGTTGACGGCCGCTCGACAACGGACCAGATCTTTACTGTACGGCAAATCCTTCAAAAATGCCGTGAATATCAGGTCCCAACGCACCATCTGTTCGTTGATTTCAAGGCGGCATACGACAGTATAGACCGCGTAGAGCTATGGAAAATTATGGACGAGAACAGCTTCCCTGGGAAGCTTACCAGACTGATCAAAGCAACGGTGGATGGTGTGCAAAACTGTGTGAAGATTTCGGGCGAACACTCCAGTTCGTTCGAATCGCGCCGGGGACTAAGACAAGGTGACGGACTTTCGTGCCTGTTGTTCAACATTGCGCTAGAAGGTGTCATGCGGAGAGCCGGGTGTAACAGCCGGGGTACGATTTTCAACAGATCCAGTCAATTTATTTGCTTCGCGGATGACATGGACATTGTCGGCCGAACATTTGCAAAGGTGGCAGAACTGTACACCCGCCTGAAACGTGAAGCAACAAAAGTTGGACTGGTGGTGAATGCGTCAAAGACAAAGTACATGCTTGTGGGCGGAACCGAGCGCGATAGGGCCCGCCTGGGAAGCAGTGTTACGATAGACGGGGATACCTTCGAGGTGGTCGAGGAATTCGTCTACCTCGGATCCTTGCTAACGGCTGACAACAACGTTAGTCGTGAAATAAGAAGGCGCATCATCTGTGGAAGTCGGGCCTACTACGGGCTCCAGAAGAAACTGCGGTCGAAAAAGATTCGTCACCGCACCAAATGTGTCATGTACAAGACGTTAATAAGACCGGTAGTCCTCTACGGACATGAAACATGGACAATGCTCGAGGAGGACTTGCAAGCACTCGGAGTATTCGAGAGACGGGTGCTTAGGACCATCTTTGGCGGTGTGCAAGAAGACGGTGTGTGGCGGCGAAGAATGAACCATGAGCTCGCCCAACTCTACGGCGAACCCAGTATCCAGAAGGTAGCTAAAGCCGGAAGGGTACGATGGGCAGGACATGTTGCAAGAATGCCGGACAGCAACCCTGCAAATATGGTGTTCGCTTCCGATCCGGCAGGTACGAGACGGCGTGGAGCGCAGCGAGCGAGATGGGCAGACCAGGTGCAGAACGACTTGGCGAGCGTGGGGCGTATCCGAGGATGGAGAGATGCGGCCTCGAACCGTGTATTGTGGCGTCAAATTGTTGATTCAGTGTTATCTGTTTAGATGCTAACTAAATAAATGAAATGAATGAGTAACACTCGTACGTACTATATTGCTATTATTCCATTCACTTCCACCATATTATTCCCTACGTAAATTTCCTTAAGGACTATCAAAAAAAAACTAATTCGAGAAGAAATTCGGATGAAGTTTTTTGGAGTACACTTTGATTAACCGTCGGTCGTCATTGTTCCTGAAAAACAAGCTTGCTGTCAACAAACAAATCATCCAACCTGTCAGTGTGCCGGTCAGACAGTCGGACTGAAACGCCACCACAACACAGTTTGATACAAACAGATTAGAAGTGGCGCCAAAAAAATACTGCACTATAATTCCTGGTATCCAGATAGATTCAAATCTTTCAGCCCCTACCGACCAATAGAGGGGGAGTTTGTATATAAAGCTGCAACAAAAATGTTCTATGCTAAGAACAAATGTAAACAATAAAACGGGACTTATTTAACTCCTTGATGAAGGTACAATATAGGTAACCGAAATGTCGGATAAAAACGTAAAACCCGTTTTTGAGCTTAAGAAGACTGAAAGCCATAATCTCCAATAACACCATCATAGAAGTGGTGGGAATCTGCGAACCTTACTCACAAAACAAGAAGTAGGCAATGCAAAAGACTCACGAACATTTGTTTTGACTTTTTCTTGCCTACCTACTACTCGCAGAGAAAACAAAAATACGAACCCCGGAAAATGTTCGTGAAGCTTCGCGAGTCATTCGGGTTAATTCGCTAAAAGTCATAAAACAACCTTGGAACTTATGTTTCACTGATGTTCGAACAAGAACACAATTGTTTATTGTTATTGTGTTTATGTCAAGTCAAATTTATCAATTGTATTCGAAACAAAAACTCGCGACCGTGTTTTTATTTCCGCACAAAATACAGCCCAGCTTTTAGTTTTTGCTCTGCTCTTACTCGCGAACAAAGCAAGCGCCAGAAAAATGCAGGCAGTAGGTTCGTGCGAGTGTGGCATTTTTGGTAGGCCCAATAACACTCTTTTCTTACTCGTGAAGCGATTATTTCCACCACTGCATCATAGTGGATCTCTCCTAGAAACTTCTATATACAAAATGAATTTCTGTCTGTATGACCCTCATAAACTCAGAAACTACTCAACCGATCGGCGTGAAAATTTGTATGCATAGGTTTTTTGGGCCGAGAAAGGTTCTTAAGATGGTGTTCGAGCGCGAACTATGCCTGATTTCGAAGGACTTTCTTCGCTGCCTTAGCAGCCACCGAAAAGCACTAAGTCCGGTATAAAACACACGCGGGAGTACTGACCAGGGGCTTGGGTCGCCACAAGCCCTTTGTGTCCAGGAAAACGCACTGGTTCTTCAAAAGTAGGCCACCTTGGCTCGTCCACCTTTTCACTAAGGTCCGACTGATGCACTTGACTAAAACACCACCAAAATTCCCACCGCGAAAGCGTAATTTGGATCAATTAATTTCCCTTGACCGTGATGTGTGATAGAGGAATAACGACACTGAGATCGACGGTACGTCCGTTTGAATGCGTTTGTTATTTTGAACTGATTTAGAAGTTTGTAATATTGTATCTCCTACCTATTCAGCAGTCCACAGGCGGTGGACGCTGCTCAATATACGCTCTTCTCAGCGCTCTCGCATGAAAGCAATACTAATTGAAATGTAGTTCAACAAATGGGGTAGTGTATGGGCATATTAATTAATGGAAAATATCTTATAACAATTTTGTTTGGTTATTGTCGGGTCCGGCTCCAACATTCCGGCCACCTTGGAACACGTAGGGGTTCCAACAATACAGCGTTGGACGAATTCATGTGTAGTTTTGGATGGTTGTGGTTGTTGAAGACATCAGTTCAGTGATCGCTCCGCCGTAGATCCTCGCAGTTGACCGGGAACAAAAAAGAAGACCAGGTAGATCGAACGACTTGGCTTGAAAGGAATGGAACTGCAATTACCTGTGCTAAGCGCAGGTGCGCTTCGAGCAAGTTCTCCCTTGCGGGTTGCTCTACCTGGAACGACGGTTTCAGATGCTTGGATCCGGTGACGGCAGTAGAGCGATCTTGGCTACGGCACGAACGATGTCCTTTCCTGGGGCAGTGCGTAGAGTTACGACGCGGACGACCCCGTCTTTGCCCGGGTGCAGCTTCATAATACGCCCGAGTGGCCAGCTAGCAGGAGGGATGTTGTCTTCCTTCACGACGACGATGCGGCCCTCCTCAACGGTGACCGGGGGATTGCAGCCTTTCGTTGCCCGTGACTGTAGCTGTTGAAGGTACTCCGGGTACCAGCGGGCCCAGATGTTCTGAAGATGCTTCTGAACCACATCGTAAACTTCCAGACGGTTGTCAGGAATCCCTCGAAAATCAGCATCGGGTACCGCTTGAAGGTTGGCCCCGACGAGAAAATGTCCTGGAGTTAGGACCTCCAGATCGGACGGTTCACTTGGCATCGGAGTCAGCGGACGGGAATTGAGGCACATTTCGACCTGTGCCAGTAGAGTCAACATCTGTTCATAGGCAATGTTAGTGTTGCCTACTATTTTCAGGAGGTGCTTCTTTGCTGACTTGACGGCAGCCTCCCAAAGCCCGCCAAAGTGCGGTGCACGTGGCGGAATGAACTTCCACCGAATCTCGTTCTCCGCACACCAATTGAAGATCCGATCCCGATCGTTGTTGTCTACCTTCAGCATCTGGTAGATACGGTTGAGTGCGTGTGACGCACCCTTGAACGTTGTCGCATTGTCCGAGTGCAGCTCGGCGATTCTTCCTCTTCGAGCAACCACACGACGGAGGGCTGCCAGGAAAGCAGCTGTAGTGAGGTCGCTAACAAGCTCGATGTGGACGGCTCTCGTGGCGAAGCAAACGAAAATTGACACGTAAGCCTTGGTTGGAGCACGATTGCGGACGGTTGCTTTCAACAGGAATGGTCCACAGTAGTCGACTCCACAGACGGAGAACGGACGAGTTGGAGAGACTCGCGATGCCGGAAGATCTGCTGTGCTCTGCTGGACTAGTGTGGGCTTGCTACGAAAGCAAGTGTGGCAATGGTGGAAAACGGATTTGGACAAATTTCTGCCGCCAAGAATCCAAAACTTCTGGCGCAGTGTGGCTAGCAGGAGTTGCGGCCCTGCGTGCAGTAGCTTCAAGTGAAAGAAACTAGCCAGCAGAGTCGACAGCGGGTGTTTCGCAGAGAGTACGATAGGATGCTTGACGTAATCGGAGAGTGTGGCGTTCCGCAGCCGGCCACCGACGCGAATAATACGATCTTCGTCGATGTATGGCTTCAGCCACTTCATGGCGGATGATTTGATGACTGGTTCGCCGCTCGATAGGTGCGAGATCTCTGCAGGAAACGACTGTTGTTGAGCTAGCCGACACAGATGAAGTTCAGCACGTTGCAATTCGTCGGTGGAGACTGGAGAAACGGTATCTTTGCGAATACTGAGTTGGTGGTAGCTGTCTGCTTCCGTTCGACGCAGTACTGCGCGTGCTCGCAAGGATTGCAGGTATCGTAAACAGAAAGCAGTAACGCGACGAAGCTTGGAGAAACTGGAGTAACGTGCAAACAGATTGTCATGGAACTCGTTCTGTATGACGCTCATCGTAACGTATGACACATTGCGTTCTTCGGTGATAGTCTCTGCTTCTTCGTCGGTGGGAATGAGATTCGGCCAGTGATCTGAATCGAGTGATAACCAGATTGGGCCGTTCCACCAGCGCTTGCATTGTAGCATGTCGACAGGGCTGAGTCCACGTGAAATATCGTCAGCGGGGTTGTCGAGACCGGATACGTGCTTCCAGTGACTGGCATCGGTCGAGTGTTGGATTTGTGACACTCGGTTCGCTACGAAAGCCTTCCAACGGCTTGGAGGAGATCGCAGCCAATGGAGAACGGTAGTGGAGTCCGTCCAAAAATAAGCGGGTGGTGACATCTTCAAGGCAAAAACCACCTTCTCAAAAAGCTGCGTTGATAGTCGTGCAGCACAGAGTTCCAGCCGGGCGATGGAATGTCGACTGGATAATGGCGCGACCTTTGATATTGCCGTCAGTAGCTGAACAGATACTCCGCCATTGGTTTCTGCTCGTACGTAGCAACATGATCCGTTAGCTACTTGAGAGGCGTCGGCGAAGAAGTGGAATTGGAGATTGACGGCGTTTGGAAGCGAAACAAATCGTGGGACACGAACTTCACTAAGTAAATGTAGAGTGTTATGAAACGCCTTCCACTCCTCCTGTAGCTTGGTTGGGAGTGCTGTATCCCACTCACAGGCCTCCCCATTATGCTTCAGTGCCCATAGACGCTGCATGAATAGTTTGGCCACCACAATTGTAGGACCCACAAGACCAAGTGGATCGAAGATTTGCGCAATGTAAGACATCACTTTTCGCTTTGTCAGGACTATGGCCGGTGGAGGTAGTTGGACTTTGAACCGTAGTGCGTCGGTTCTCGGCTCCCACACGAGACCCAGGGTTGAAACTGCCTGCTCGTCCTGAAGTTCATGCAGCGGTTGAACGGCTAAATCTTCCGAAGGAACACCATGAAGAACTTCCGGAACATTCGATGCCCATTTCTTGATTGGGAAGCCTGCAGTCTTCAGCATCGATGTCACTTGTTGCCTTACTTCAATTGCAGATTCTACGTTATCAGCGCCCGAAAGGAAGTCGTCGACGTAGAAATCGTAAATGACTGGATATACTGCAGCTGGAAACTGGCGCCCATTGTCGCGTGCAATCTGCTGCAGAGTCCTCGTTGCAAGGTATGGAGCAGACGCGGTGCCGTAGGTCACCGTCTGCAGCTCATAGGTGGAAATAGGATCATTGGAGTTAGTCCGGAAGCGAATCCGAAGGAATTTACGGTCTTCCGGAGGGTGGAGCATCTGCCGATACATTTTCTCCACGTCGGCGACAACAGCGACGCAGTGAATGCGGAAACGCAGCACGATGGAGAGCAGATCCTCCTGAACGACTGGTCCAACCAAGAGTGTGTCGTTTAATGAATATCCGGAGGATGTCTTGCACGACGCATCGAAAACGACCCTAACCTTTGTAGTCGTGCTTGACTCTTTGAAGACGGCGTGGTGCGGTATGTAGCAGTGCGGTTGATCGTCATCTACCGGATCGACAAGCTTCTTCATATGCCCTAACTGGAGGTATTCGTCCATAAAACGATGGTATGCGTCCTTGGTGGCAGGATCACGTTCGAGACGCCGCTCGACACTCATAAGACGGCGATCTGCGATATCCCTTGAGCTTCCTAGGACCAAATCGGGATTGTCGGTTCGAGGAAGACCGACGATATACCTTCCAGAAGGATCACGGGTGGTAGTAGCTACGTAGTGCTTCTCACAACGATCTTCTTCAACGGATAGTGCTGGTCCGTCAGGGATGTCCTCGATTTCCCAGAACTTCTGAAGCGTAGCTTCTAACGGATCATCTTTCGTAGAAAGGTTGCAGATCCGAGGAATACAATTGTGTTGACTGGATGCGGTGCCAGCGACAGCCCATCCGAATGGTGTTTCAGTTAACCATGGAAGTCCGTCCCCTAACGGAATCTTCCGACCACTATGAATCTCCCAGAAGGCTTCACTGCCGATAACGAGGTCTATCCTCCCTGGGATATGGAACTGAGGGTCGGCGAGACCAACCCTGGGAATGTTCCAAGACGAGATGTTGAGTGGTATGGTCGGCAACTGTGCCGAAGGAGTTTTTAAAATGAGGAACTGTAGCTTCGTCGAAAACTCCTGTGTTCTCGACTGGATAGTGGCGGTAATTGCACTTTTCACACTGTGCGTGGAGAGGCCGATCCCTGCTATGGATATGTCCACTTTCGAACGGGGATTGAACAGCAGCTTTGCTAGTGGCTTTGAAATGAAGTTGGACATTGAAGCCGAGTCCAGTAAGGCCCTTGCCTGGTACTCGTGTCCGTGATCATCAACGACATTGAGGACAACCGTTTCCAACAAAACAGTATTGCATGCAGTTCGGACTGCCATGCTGACATTGGGAGGAGCGGAGCTCCGGGTGCCCACACTAGTGGACGGAGACGGTTGTTGAACGGGAATAGTAGATGACACGGTTGAACTCGATGACGACTTGGATAAAGCAGGATCGTGAAGCAGCGAATGGTGTCTTTCGTGGCACGTACGACATGAGAACTTCGACGTACACTTCTTCGACTGATGTCCGCTGCACAGGCAGTTCCAACACAACCGCTTCAACGTGACGAATTCTCGGCGAAGGCGTACATCCTTCCCGAGGAAGATAGGGCAGTTGCGTAGGACGTGATTGTCGGAACAAGACAGTAGACATGGTGAGGAGGAATTGGAGGATGCAGCGGTGTTGGCTGCGAACTTGATTTTGGTGGGTTTTAGAATGTTTCCGGCCACCTTTGCCGACGGCGTTGGATGCTGATGGTGCTCGTAGCCTACTGAATTCAGCACTCGTACGCGCTGATAGAGGAATTCTACCAGCTCCTCGTACTTCACGTCATCCTGCGTACTAGTCTTCTCCTCCCAGGCTCGCAAAGTGGGTGGGTCCAGCTTGTACGACAAAATATTCACCAGCGGTGTGTCCCAGTGCTCCACAGGTTCGTTCAGCTTCTTCAGGGCCTTCACATGGCGCTGAAAATCGTCGATCAGGCTGTGGATGCGATTAGCAGACTCCTGCTTCACTGCTGGCAAATCGTAGAGTGCCCGGAAAAGTTGACGCTTGAGGAATCGACGGTTGTCGTATCGCTTGAGGAGTGCGTCCCAAGTGCAAGCGTAATTGTCGGCTTCGATATCGACCGACTCGTAGGGCTTTTTTGCGTTCCCTTCCAGAGACTGCAGAAGGTATTGCAGTTTGGCGACCGTTGGTATGTCCGCATTGGAGTGAACCATGGACGAAAATGTATCACGGAATGACAACCAACGTGAGAAATCGCCATTAAAACGTGGGAGGTCGATCTGCGGTAAGCGGAGGTGGAAGTTGACAGGCGGAGCAGCAAACGAGGCGTTCAGTTGCGCTTGATTACCTTCGGTGGGGAGTTTTGAAAGCAGGAATCCTTTTGCGGTACAATACCGATGCTCGAACTCTACTCTTTCGGCAAGATGTTCTTCCAGATCTTCGCTATCTAGACGCTCGATGGTATCCTGAACCTCCGCAAACGCAGTATTCACTTTGTCTAGGGAGTCGATTCTCACTTGCACTTGGCACCTGTCACGCACTGGATCGAAATCAGCGATGAATTTCTCAACCGCTTTTCGCATAGCGATCAAAGATTGCCGCTGGACCACCTTATCCGCGAGGATTTTTTCTTCCTTGGGCGGCATTGTCGACGAGCACACAAACACGGGAAACGTACGGAAACGGTAGCAAATCGAAACGGATCTCCTTCCCGGCGCGAGCTACTCGTTTCTTCGCGAAACCGAACCGGCGAGGCGAACACACAATCGAACGAATCAGATCCTTCCCGTCGCGGTGTATTGGCCTTCGCGACGAAGAAATCGACGGGAAAGGGTTGTTTTAATCGAACGTATTGCTCCTTCCCGTCGCGAACAGACCCAATCCTACGCGGCAACACAATCAAGGGCGCGAACGGTTTCCACTTGAATTGTGTACCGTTTCCCACCAATTGCCACAATGACTTGAACAAATCGAAAAAAGTCACCCAACTTTCATCAACCAAATGAAGTTGAATTCAATTTGGTTGGAATTATCTTTCAATTTAATTGCTACCACAAGCCACATGCATATAACTGGAACTGACTCACCGGGTTGTTGTTGCAGATGGTCGCTCCAATCCTAGTAGTGATATTAGCTTCACCACACACCGGCAAACAGCTTCCCGACAACAGCTTTGATCGACGAGGAACGCTTTACCAGCGTTGAAAATGGCTTCGATGAGAATGGCAATTGGGGGTTCAATCACCTGCTTGATGACCGCAGATGAACCCAAGATGGTCACAAAATGTCTTCTCCTGCACCAACAGAGTAGTGTCCGCCTTGACACTCTCTCAAGCGGAAAAGTTCTTCCACGAAACACACAAATTTTCTTCGCCTACTGATCGATCGCTTTGATTACGGGCTCATCAATTAGCCAACAACGTGTTGCTATCGAGCGCGCGCAATATCACTTTCACTGCGATCGTTTGTTTTTCTCCACACACTATCACTGAGGTGTACCCGCCTTGGTAGCAACCTCCGAGCGCAATGGTGCTTGCTTGCCAATGTACAATGGCCACACAATTGACTAGCGTGTCTGGTCAGCACTTTGTTCTTCACCGGCACTTTATAGCACTTTCCGACCGCGGTTTGGCCTTCGATCCGGCTCGAAGGACCAAAAAATGTTCGAGCGCGAACTATGCCTGATTTCGAAGGACTTTCTTCGCTGCCTTAGCAGCCACCGAAAAGCACTAAGTCCGGTATAAAACACACGCGGGAGTACTGACCAGGGGCTTGGGTCGCCACAAGCCCTTTGTGTCCAGGAAAACGCACTGGTTCTTCAAAAGTAGGCCACCTTGGCTCGTCCACCTTTTCACTAAGGTCCGACTGATGCACTTGACTAAAACACCACCAAAATTCCCACCGCGAAAGCGTAATTTGGATCAATTAATTTCCCTTGACCGTGATGTGTGATAGAGGGAATAACGACACTGAGATCGACCGTACGTCCGTTTGAATGCGTTTGTTATTTTGAACTGATTTAGAAGTTTGTAATATTGTATCTCCTACCTACTCAGCAGTCCACAGGCGGTGGACGCTGCTCAATATACGCTCTTCTCAGCGCTCTCGCATGAAAGCAATACTAATTGAAATGTAGTTCAACAAATGGGGTAGTGTATGGGCATATTAATTAATGGAAAATATCTTATAACAATTTTGTTTGGTTATTGTCGGGTCCGGCTCCAACAGATGGTTTGTAACCCCTCCGCCTTTGGAAAGAAGAGCTCTCATACAAATGAAACACACATTTCTTCATAACTCGAGAATTTATCAAGCAAATGGAATTAAATCTGGCATGCGGAGGTTTTGGGAGGGAAGATATGTTTTTTGTGGTGGGTAAAACCCTTCCACTTCCTCCAAGGAGGGCTCTCATACCACTGAAACAGAAATTTCCAATGAAACATAGACTCGAGAACTAATCAGAGAACAAATCAATTTTAGGCGAAACAAAGTTCGTCGGGTCTGTTAGTGTAGTAATAAAACGTTTAGTTACATTTCCCCTTCTCCTTCTTCTTCTTTAATGGCCTCTGGATTCCAACTGGAACTTGGCCTGCTTTTCAACTTAGTATTTTATTAGCATTTCCTCAGTTATTAATTAAAAGCTTTTTGCAATGGCGGGCATGAGTACCGTTTTGATTCATATTCCGAATTTAATACATTTTTCACTTCGGAGGTCTTTATGGTACATGCATTCAAATATTGTTATAGATCAGTAGTTTCCATCAGCTAGCGAAAGAATAGAACTTTCATATAAGCGCTTGATATTTATATTTTATTGATTGGAACTATCAATACTGAATGATTTTATTCTGCCGAAATTTGTCTCAAATAACGAACACCCATAGTAAAAATTGTCTCAAATTCCGAACACTTCGATTCACACTTCCGAACACCACCTTAAAAGTACTGAAATGCAAAATTTCAACGTTATTCCGTTGTTTGACAGTTATAATGTCCTTGATCTGTATTAAAATTGTCTATTTCGGCGTTATGTAATTTGCAAACGAACCCTGTAGCGTCAAACAATAATACGCTCTATCGACCAGCCTACTTGGATCGATCTAACGTTTCTTTCCTTACGAAAATCGGTTTTATTTGAATATATTTTTATATTATGAATTTTTTAGGATTACTTCGTATGAATCACAATTATAATTTCCAAAGGTACATCTTTTTGTTGAAGACCCATGAACCTATCTCGTTTATTTATAAAGTTATAGTCGTTTTACGAAAATAAAAACCTTACTTAAATCAAATAAGACTCTTCAAACAAAAAAATAATTAAAAATCGGTTTGATTCATTTTACAATATTCACATGTTTAAAAATGTGTTTTAATGGAAAAACTCAAATAACTTTTCGTTATTCTTTATTCTTTATTGATGTTGTTATCTGTTCTGGCAGGAAAAACAAGCAGAACTTGTTAAAAACACTGCATCTTTTGAACAAAAATTACAACAATGTACATTCAACGAACACTTATCTGTCTAATTGAACATGAAAAGTAACGCTAACTATTATTATTCCTAACACTATCAATTCTTCTTTTGAACGAACCACTATTACATGTATGATCAAAACGATGGGAAAACTTGTTGAGCGCCTCACAAACTTTATAAATAGGATCGCTTTTTCCATAGTTTGAACGCCTAAAAGGCAATGCAAGAGTGTTGAAAGAACGGGGGGAACGAGAGGGAGCCGAAATATTGCTTAAAATATTAGGTGCATCAATTTCTCCTAGTATAACCTTTGCAGCGAAAATAGCTTCAGATTTCGCACGTCGTGCTGATAGAGTTTCCAGATTTAAAAGTAAGCACCGAGCGGGTAATTTAATCGGGTCACTCCTCGGAAGATACGTTAATACACGACAAATAAAGCGACGCTGAACAGATTCTACACGCAGACTCCACGTAACATAATAGGGGGACCAAACAATAGACGAGAATTCAAGTATTGAACGAACCAATGAACAGTAAAGCGAGCGAAAACAATATGGATCACGAAATGATTGACAAACTTTTGTGACAAAACCTAGTTGACGATTTGCCTTACTAACAATGGAAGTCATATGTTGTATGAAGTTATGTTTGGAATCGGGTATTACTCCTCAAGTCCTAAATCCGTTACGGATAAAAATCTCTGCAGGGTTTCGCCATTGAGTTGATAAGAACCCTCGAAATCTGCTTACGTGAGAATGTTATTACCTGACACTTATTGAGGCTAAGGAACATTTTGTTGCGGCTGCACCAGTTTTCAAAATTGGTTAAAAGCTGTTGGAGGTGTTGTACATCTTCAATGGAGTAAACAGTGTTGAATATCTTAAGATTATCTGCATACAGCGATCTGGAGCAGTGGGGTATTCTTGTTCAAACGTCGTTGAAAAATAACGCAAACAGCATGGGTTCAAGATTGCTACCTTGGGGTACGCCTTAAGTACTGACGAATGGGGAGGAACAACATGAGCCAAATTTGACCTTAAGTCCAGGAGTTCCTTCGGATATTCATCCAGATATTCCTACGAAATTCCCCCAGGAACTCTTCCGCATATTCCTCCATAAATTCATCCCAACATTTCTCCAAACATTCCTCTGGATATTCCTTTATGATTTCGTCTAAATATTCGTCCAAACGGATACGGATATTCCTCCGAAAATTTTTACCGACATGCCTCCAGGAATGCTTCCGGATAATCCTCCAGAACTTCCACTGAACTTTCTTCTAGGAATTCTTCTATATATTTCACCAGGGATTCCTCCGAATATTCCTCCAAATATTTCTTCTGTTATTCGTCCAAGAATTCCTTCAGATATTCCTCCAGGAGTTCCTTTGGATAGTTCTCCAGGAAAACTTTCTGGCGGAATATACGGACGAATTCCTGGAGGAATATTTGAAGCAACTCCTGAAGGGATATCCGGAGGATTTCCTGGAGAAATTCCTGCAATAATATCTAGGCAAATTCCTTCGGAATGTCCAGAGAAATTCCTGGAGGAATATCCGAAGAAACTCGGCACGGCCAATGCTGGGTAAAGCGTACCATTGGTACTTCGCGTACCTGAAAGAATAAAATAGACCTTATTTCGCAGTCCTTAGCCTCTTACCCAGCAACCTTCTACAACCTTCTACCCTACCTTCTCGTGGCGCTGGCCGGGATACGAGCAACCTTAGGGAAGATCGGGTAACCAACCCCGGTAGGAACTATAAATGTATGCTGACAGGGAAGGGGGGATTTGCTCATCTCCGGAGGTGCAAATCTGATCGAGCGTCTGTTTTCCATGTTAGGAGCGGCTCACAACTGCGTCTGTATCCCATGTTAGGGGCGGCTGATCATCGTCCGAGTGCCAGCAAGGGACTCTAAACTAAACTGTGCACACCATGTTGCATTGTGTCAGCATCGAGAAGGCAGATCCTTCAATGTGATGTAGGTAGCGCAATCCTGGTAAGGTAGCCTACCGAAGATTCTACAGTTACCAAGAAAGGCAAAAGTAGAGCAAACGGATTGATTCAACGGCAACAGACCCGTCAACGAATAAAGGACGATTGGAAAGTCGGATCTTGGAACGTGAGAACTTTGAATGAACCCTCACGAGCTGCAGGAGGCCGGCGTGAGTGTGGCAGCAATCCAGGAAATACGGTGGCCTAGAACCGAAGAACGTGAATTCCGGGCGTTGTTGAGAATGAAGGGCAAATTCTTCAACTATAGACTGATCAGCATCTATGCCCCAACGAACGATAAGCCTGATGACGTGAAGGATGAGTTCTATGAGAGCCTTTTATAAGGCCTACGGAGAGTGCCCAACACATGATGTAAAGATTGTCATCGGGGATGCAAATGCGCAATTCGAAAGATAAAGTTTCTTTCTCCCTGTCATTGGTACGGAAAGTCTTCATTCCGCTACCAACGATAATGGTCTGCGACTTGTAACCTTTGCTGCTGCTAGAGGGATGGTAATCAGCAGTACCTACTACGCACGTAAGAATATCCGCAAACACACCTGGCAACATCCGAGTGGAGACACTTGCTCACAGATAGATCACGTGCTGATCAACGGACGACATTTCTCGGATGCTATAGATGTAAGGTCCTTCAGAGGTCCGAACATCGATTCGGATCACTATCTTGTAGTTGCAAAAATTCGGGCGCGACTCTCCAGCGTCACGAATTTACGAAACAACAGAACGATGAGTTTCAATATCCAATGCTTGTCAGTTGAAGGAGTTGCTGAACAGTACCATCAGAAGCTGGACGAGCGGACAGGATATGCCTCCGGAACTGGCGACGTCAACAGATTGTGGGAAAATATCCTGTGACTACAACAGCGCAGGAAGTGTTAGGCACTGCATAGCGACGCCAACGAAATGGTGCGGACGAGAAAAATGTTGCTAGGAGTCGAGGATAGGTTTAACCATTAACTCTACCAAGACAAAGTACATGATGGCAGGTGGAGATAAAGGAAGACCTAGCAGTGTTGGTCCGGAGGTAGTGCTTGATGGGGATGTGTCTGAAATTGTTGAAGAATTTGTTTACCTTGGAACGCTTGTGACATGTGACAATGACGTTTCCCGTGAAGTGAAAAGACGTATTGCTGCTGCGAATAGGGCCTTCTACGGATTACGTAACCAGCTTGAGTCCCGCAACATGCAGACGGAAACGAAATTTGCTCTATACAAAACTCTGATTCTACCAGTGGCCCTTTATGGACATGAATCATGGACATTGAAAGAGTCGGACCGGAGAGCTTTCGGGGTTTTCGAGCGAAAAGTGCTGCGTACAATACTTGGAGGGAAACTAGAAAATTGTGGTTGGCTCAGACGCACGAATCATGAGCTGTATCAAGTATACAAAGAAGAAAATATTGTTAGTGCGAATGTCGGAAGAAAGAATAGCGAAAACAATAACCAACAGAGAACCAGATAGGGGCAGGCGACTTCGTGGAAGGCCACGAACAAACTGATGGCTGCACGCAGTGGAATCGGACCTGCGGACCCTGAACGCCCGGGGAAACTGGAGGAACATCACCCAAGACCGACGATTATGGAGCTCTACAATACGCCAGACATAAGAGTATTGACGGTGTAGCCAAACAGGTATCCAGGTAGGTATCCGAAGGAACACCTGGATGAACATCCGCTCGTATTCCTGGAGGAATAATTTAAGCAACTTCTGGAGGAATCTCCGGAGGAATATCCGAGCGAATTCTTAGAGGAATATCCGGAGGAATATCCAAGCGAATTCTTAGAGGAATATTTTATTTGTCTTATTTGACGTATTTGTTTTACTTGTATTATTTGTTTCATTATGGTGAATTCTTGCTTGCAAATGTGAATGCACTATTTTCTAGTGTAAAACTAGATACAAAATTGACCGCTCTCATCTCTCCTTTCTTGCCGTGCGCCATGAGAAAGTGTGCTGTTTGCTGTTCTCCCAAAATGGTATTTTTTTATGGAATTTGGAAAACTTGGTAGAAGTAAAAGGAATTTCCTTCAAAATTTTATGGGGTAGCATGTACTTTTTATTACATCAAAATGATCGTTGGAAAATTTCAGTTTGTCAGTTGGGTTTTGCAAAATTCGGTTCCTTTATGCCTCAAATCATTGGAAAGGGGCACTCAAAAGCTAAAATTTCAGTTGTACTATAGTTCATTATTTAGAGCTTAATTCAAATTTGGGAAATAGTAGGTCCACGAAATTTTCTAGAACATTCCTTGATAAATGCCAAAGAGATTGTCAGCTGGGATAAGCGAAATTCCTTCCCAATTCCAAGTTACAGACATTTTAGTTCGAAAACAACGCTTTACCGCGAGAGAGCTTCCCTCAGACCTTAAATATTGGTCTTACATACTACGTGGGATAGCAATGATGATGTTGAGAATTATTATATCGACGGAGGAGGTTGTGATCGAGATCGCTAGTTAGTTAGTGTTTCGAAATTTTCGAAATTTCGAGATTGATGTTAGTAGTTAGTGTTTCGAAATTTCGGAGCACCAAGTAGTAGGTATTTGGTATAAACTATTGGGAAATTTTGTTAGATGGTAGTTTTCAAATTACTCGAAGATCTATAAGGCGGTAATGCAAAGTATTTATTAAATTTAGTAATTTGAATAATAGAACAAATAAATTAATTCTGAAAGCTGAACGTGCCTACGGCCATGGCTAAGTCGTGAAAACCAAGATAAAATTAATAAATTTAAATACCAATTGAAAAAAAAAGTCCATTGAATTTCTAGTATCGAATTTATTCTGAATACTATCGGTACAAAGTTATAAAATTTCACTTGCCTCATCACTAAAGCTGTTTGTATATCCAACGTCTTGCTTAAAACCTATTGTATACGAATAAATACAAACGATGCAACGAAATCCAGAACCAAAACAAACACGCAAACAAAGTTATTAGATACCATGCTATCGAATAGGGGTGACTGCACACACTTCTGAAAGTGCACCGCTAGAATAACAATTCTCATTACACCTACTGACCCGAAACCGCTGCCGAAGTAGTGCAGTCCAGACGCCGTACATGCATGCAGAGGGGTCACAGAGGAAGTGCAGTGCAGTGGCATAAATTGTTGTGTAATGCAAATTGGAGCCGAGAAAATCCTTGAACTAACCCAGTCGCAATCGTCGTCATCGTTCCCCACTGTGTACATTTGGACCACATCACGGACTCCGTCACTGTACCTAAGAGAGGTGTTCCGATTCTGCTTCATCCTCTGAACACAAACATTTATTGTGTGACCCAGTAGAGAATCCTGTTTAACTAACCCGATCTCGTTGTGTCAGAAATAGGATTTACGGAAAACAATGAGCCTGGTTACCCTACTTGTATGCACTAACTAGTAGTTAGTTTATACTAAACTAGCAGGGAAACAGTTGCAGTTGGCCCGGTTCTGGTAAAACTGGTGACAGAAATGCACATCGCCCTCCGAACTTTAGCCCTTTGGCTTCGTCGTCGACGTTGTCGTTGTCGTAGCCATCGTTCTCGTCATCCAGTGCAGAAACGAAAGTTCTAATCCCGTGTCAACCTCGCCGGGGTTTGAGGCGATGTACGTTAAGGCGGGGAGTTGGTTTACAACGGAAAGTGTGATTGTAATATCAACCTCGAACAATTCCACGCGCCATCCTTGCCCGGTGTGTGCATGTGTGGGGGGGAATGCAGGGGCTGAATAGGAAGGGGTCCACATTTCGGAATCATTCCCATTCAGTTGGTTCGGTCCGTCGCCATAAGGACGATGGAGTTGTCGTCGACGTCGCCATTGCTCGGACTAGTTTCAGTGTGTTTTGTTTTATTTATGGAAAGCAGAATGTGAGCGTTGCGGAACCATAGTGTGAGTGCATACTGTCACATTTGGTCTATAGACGTACATGGCCCGGAACATCCGCTCCCTGCTTCAAGTGGACGGAAAAGCGGATGCAGCTGCAGTTGAACCCGCACACCCTGATCAGAGGATCGTTGGGGAGGGGAAGGGATAACTACTGGTTCGTGCTCCATAAAAGACTGCTGGATTATGCACGGCAGTACTTGGGACACGGCTGGATGTGGCAAGCTCGAGACGAAGATTGGCGTGAAGAAAACATACGAACAGAGTGAAGTGTTCCAGGCGGAACATTGGAACGGCTTGACTGAGTGTTGTTGCTCCAACGCTTGGTAAGAATAACAAACCGTTTACACTTGTAAAATTTTACACCAAATTAACTGCAATGAGCTGTTTTAAAGGGGATGATTTGAAATATGTTCTGGAAAACTCAAACGTTTAATGGTCCATTTATAATGATTGAGTTTACTGATTCAGGAAAAACGGAACAATTTGAAGCATTTGAGTAAAACTTGTAACCACAACATATGAAGTCGAGAATCGAATTACACAATTATAAATTTAAGAATTTTTAGAAGTGAACAGATGGTGTCGCGTTAAATTAGGACGCGATTTTGAAATTTTTTGTATTTCGACCACTTACCTTGAGCGATTGAACAAGAGTTTGCCTACAAATATTAATGCATTGCATTGATTTCAGAGCATTAAAAAAAACGAATCTCATTTTTAAAATTTCAGCTGCCTCCTAATAGTCCCACAGAGCTTCGCCATAAATAATAGTTACACCGAAAAACATTGGGAGAGAAAATCCCACAACGCGAACGTGACGCTCATTCAAAATGAGCAGAATAGCTGACCGAAAGGGCTGGCGATGATGGCTGGTGGCACCCAGTTCCCCGCTCGGCGAAAATAAGGATGAAACTTTCAAGTGACGTGATCTATTAAAGCAATTTGTAGCTCTTCATTTTTGCCCCCTTTATTTCCCATTACACAAACATGGCTGACGTGTTGGATTTCTCGTTTCGTGTCATCATCACTCTCCCGTAGAATGGCGAATGGTACACACTATGAGAAACTGGAACTGGCGAGCATGTGGTCAAATGTAATTCTAAATTCATGTTGCATTGTATGACAATGTTCTACAAGGTCAATATAAAAATAATCTATCAGCACATGCCATTTCTTTCGCAATGAAGAAATTCGAGGAGCGCTACAAAAACTTTTTAATAAAGGAAGTCTTTTACAAAGGTATCATATTTAGAATAAAATCCACACCAATTCTTTCAAATTTGAAAGTAGCTTATTCATTTTCTATTATCTGATTACCAAATTCATTTCACTACAATGCAAATCCCATTCAAATCCAATCCGAAAACAATGCATATTTAATTCCGATACAATCCATGCTCAATTTATTTTCAATTCCGATCCAAATAAAAATCAATTTCGATGCAATTTCAATCCAATTGTACGATGTAAATAAATCGACATTCTAATTTCGAGTTCAATTAAATTCTAATTCAATAGCAATTCAATTGGAGTCCAATTCCAAACCAATTCCTATTCTTTTCAAATATATTTTATATTCAAAACAATTTCAAAATATCAAATGCAATTCCAGTCCAATTCCATTGAAATTATTATCCAGCTCCAAACCATTCAAAATAATTGTTCAATTCAAAAATAATTCTAATCCGATTTTAATTCAACTTGGAAGCGATTCATGTCAGATTCCGACCTAATTCCGACCTATTCCGACTCCTAACCAACTTCAATTAAATTCCAATGCAATATTCCATTGCAGTTTAAATTAAATTTATTAAAATTGGATTTGGATTTGGATTGAAATTGGATTGAATTTGGATTGGATTTTTATTGGATTTGGATTAGATTTGGATTAGATTTGATTTAGATTGAATTTGTATTAGATTTGGATTGGATTTGATTTAGATTGGATTTGTGTTAGATTTGGATTGGATTTGGGTTGGATTTGGATTGGATTTGGATTGGATTTGGATTAGATTCGGATTGGATTGGATTTGGATTGGATTTGGATTAAATTTGGATTGGATTTGGATTGGATTTGGATTGGATTCGGATGGAATTTGGATTGGATTTGCATTGGATTTGGATTGGATTTGAATTGGATTTGGATTGGATTTGGATTGGATTTGGATTGGATTTGGATTTGGATTGGATTTGGATTGGATTTGGATTGAATTTGGATTGGATTTGGATTGGATTTGGATTGGATTCGGATGGAATTTGGATTGGATTTGCATTGGATTTGGATTGGATTTGAATTGGATTGGTTGGTTTGGATTGGTTTGGATTGGTTTGGTTTGGATTGGTTTGGATTGGTTTGGATTGGTTTGGTTGGTTTGGATTGGTTTGGATTGGTTTGGATTGGTTTGGATTGGTTTGGATTGGTTTGGATTGGTTTGGATTGGTTTGGATTGGTTTGGATTGGTTGGTTTGGATTGGTTTGGATTGGTTTGGTTGGTTTGGATTGGTTTGGATTGGTTTGGATTGGTTTGGTTGGTTTGGATTGGTTTGGATTGGTTTGGTTGGTTTGGATTGGTTTGGATTGGTTTGGATTGGTTTGGATTGGTTTGGTTGGTTTGGATTGGTTTGGATTGGTTTGGTTGGTTTGGATTGGTTTGGATTGGTTTGGATTGGTTTGGATTGGTTTGCGTTGGTTTGCGTTGGTTTGGATTGGTTGGGTGGTTGGATTGGTTTGGTTTGGATTGGTTTGGATTGGTTTGGATTGGTTTGGATTGGATTTGGATTGGTTTGGATTGGTTTGGATTGGTTGGATTGGTTTGGATTGGTTTGGATTGGTTTGGATTGGTTTGGATTGGTTTGGATTGGTTTGGATTGGTTTGGATTGGTTTGGATTGGTTTGGATTGGTTTGGATTGGTTTGGATTGGTTTGGATTGGTTTGGATTGGTTTGGATTGGTTTGGATTGGTTTGGATTGGTTTGGATTGGTTTGGATTGGTTTGGATTGGTTTGGATTGGTTTGGTTGGTTTGGATTGGTTTGGTTGGTTTGGATTGGTTTGGGATTGGTTTGGATTGGTTTGGATTGGTTTGGATTGGTTTGGGATTGGTTTGGATTGGTTTGGATTGGTTTGGTTGGTTTGGATTGGTTTGGATTGGTTTGGATTGGTTTGGATTGGTTTGGTTTGGTTTGGTTGGTTTGGATTGGTTTGGTTTGGATTGGTTTGGATTGGTTTGGATTGGTTTGGATTGGTTTGGATTGGTTTGGATTGGTTTGGATTGGTTTGGATTGGTTTGGATTGGTTTGGATTGGTTTGGATTGGTTTGGATTGGTTTGGATTGGTTTGGATTGGATTTGGATTGGTTTGGTTTGGATGGGATTTGGATTGGTTTGGATTGGTTTTGGATTGGTTTGGATTGGTTTGGATTGGTTTGGATTGGTTTGGATTGGTTTGGATTGGTTTGGATTGGTTTGGATTGGTTTGGATTGGTTTGGTTGGTTTGGATTGGTTTGGATTGGTTTGGATTGGTTTGGATTGGTTTGGTTGGTTTGGATTGGTTTGGATTGGTTTGGATTGGTTTGGTTGGTTTGGTTTGATTTGGATTGGTTTGGTTGGTTTGGATTGGTTTGGATTGGTTTGGATTGGTTTGGTTGGTTTGGATTGGTTTGGTTGGTTTGGATTGGTTTGGATTGGTTTGGATTGGTTTGGTTTGGATTGGTTTGGTTGGTTTGGATTGGTTTGGATTGGTTTGGATTGGTTTGGATTGGTTTGGATTGGTTTGGATTGGATTGGTTTGGGATTTGGTTTGGATTGGTTTGGATTGGTTTGGATTGGTTTGGATTGGTTTGGATTGGTTTGGATTGGTTTGGATTGGTTTGGTTGGTTTGGATTGGTTTGGATTGGTTGGATTGGTTTGGATTGGTTTGGATTGGTTTGGATTGGTTTGGTTGGTTTGGTTGGTTTGGATTGGATTTGGATTGGTTTGGATTGGTTTGGATTGGTTTGGATTGGTTTGGATTGGTTTGGATTTGGTTTGGATTGGTTTGGATTGGTTTGGATTGGTTTGGATTGGTTTGGATTGGTTTGGATTGGTTTGGATTGGTTTGGATTGGTTTGGATTGGATTTGGATTGGTTTGGATTGGTTTGGATTGGTTTGGATGGGTTTGGATTGGTTTGGATTGGTTTGGATTGGTTTGGATTGGTTTGGATTGGTTTGGATTGGTTTGGATTGGTTTGGATTGGTTTGGATTGGTTTGGATTGGTTTGGATTGGTTTGGATTGGTTTGGATTGTGTTTGGATTGGTTTGGATTGGACTTGGATTGGTTTGGATTGGTTTGGATTGGTTTGGATTGGTTTGGATTGGATTGGTTTGGATTGGTTTGGATTGGTTTGGATTGGTTTGGATTGGTTGGATTGGTTTGGATTGGTTTGGTTGGTTTGGATTGGTTTGGATTGGTTTGGATTAGATTTGGATTAGATTTGGATGAGATTGAATTTGTATTAGATTTGGATTAGATTTGATTTAGATTGGATTTGTGTTAGATTTGGATTGGATTTGGGTTGGATTTGGATTGGATTTGGATTGGATTTGGATTGGATTCGGATTGGATTTGGATTGGATTTGGATTGGATTTGGATTGGATTTGGATTAAATTTGGATTGGATTTGGATTGAAATTGGATTGAATTTGGATTGGATTTTTATTGGATTTGGATTAGATTTGGATTAGATTTGATTTAGATTGGATTTGTGTTAGATTTGGATTGGATTCGGATTGGATTGGATTTGGATTGGATTTGAATTGGATTTGGATTAAATTTGGATTGGATTTGGATTGGATTTGGATTGGATTTGGATTGGATTCGGATTGGTTTGCGTTGGTTTGGATTGGTTTGGATTGGTTTGGATTGGTTTGGATTGGTTTGGATTGGTTTGGATTGGTTTGGTTGGTTTGGATTGGTTTGGATTGGTTTGGATTTGGATTGGTTGGATTGGTTTGGTTGGTTTGGATTGGTTTGGATTGGTTTGGTTGGATTTGGATTGGTTTGGATTGGTTTGGATTGGTTTGGATTGGTTTGGATTGGTTTGGATTGGTTTGGATTGGTTTGGATTGGATTTGGATTGGTTTGGATTGGTTTGGATTGGTTTGGATTGGTTTGGTTGGTTTGGATTGGTTTGGATTGGTTTGGATTGGTTTGGTTGGTTTGGATTGGTTTGGATTGGTTTGGATTGGTTTGGTTGGTTTGGTTGGTTTGGATTGGTTTGGATTGGTTTGGATTGGTTTGGATTGGTTTGGGATTGGTTTGGATTGGTTTGGTTTGGTTGGTTTGGATTGGTTTGGATTGGATTTGGATTGGTTCGGATTGGTTTGGATTGGTTTGGTTTGGATTGTGTTTGGATTGGTTTGGATTGGTTTGGATTGGTTTGGATTGGTTTGGTTGGTTTGGTTTGGTTTGGATTGGTTTGGATTGGTTTGGATTGGTTTGGATTGGTTCGGATTGGTTTGGATTGGTTTGGTTTGGATTGTGTTTGGTTGGTTTGGATTGGTTTGGATTGGTTTGGATTGGATGTGGATTGGGTTGGTTTGGATTGGTTTGGATTGGTTTGGATTGGTTTGGTTTGGATTGTTTGGATTGGTTTGGATTGGTTTGGATTGGTTTGGATTGGTTTGGATTGGTTTGGTTGGTTTGGATTGGTTTGGATTGGTTTGGATTGGTTTGGATTGGTTTGGTTGGTTTGGATTGGTTTGGTTGGTTTGGATTGGTTTGGGATTGGTTTGGTTGGTTTGGATTGGTTTGGATTGGTTTGGATTGGATTTGGATTGGTTTGGATTGGTTTGGATTGGTTTGGTTGGTTTGGATTGGTTTGGATTGGTTTGGATTGGTTTGGATTGGTTTGGTTGGTTTGGATTGGTTTGGTTTGGTTTGGTTTGGATTTGGTTGGATTGGTTTGGATTGGTTTGGATTGGTTTGGTTTGGATTGGTTTGGATTGGTTTGGTTGGTTTGGATTGGTTTGGATTGGTTTGGATTGGTTTGGATTGGTTTGGATTGGTTTGGATTGGTTTGGATTGGTTTGGATTGGTTTGGATTGGTTTGGATTGGTTTGGATTGGTTTGGTTGGTTTGGATTGGTTTGGATTGGTTTGGTTGGTTTGGATTGGTTTGGATTGGTTTGGATTGGTTTGGATTGGTTTGGATTGGTTTGGATTGGTTTGGTTGGTTTGGATTGGTTTGGTTGGTTTGGATTGGTTTGGATTGGTTTGGATTGGATTTGGTTGGATTTGATTTAGTTGGTTTGTGATTGGTTTGGATTGGTTTGGTTTAGATTGGTTTGTGTTGGTTGGATTGGTTTGGGTTGGATTGAGTTGGTTTGGTTGGTTCGGATTGGATTGGTTTGGATTGGTTTGGATTGGATTCGGATTGGATTGGTTTGGATTGGTTTGGATTGGTTTGGTTGGATTCCGATTGGTTTGCGTTGGTTTGGATTGGTTGGTTTGGTTAATTTGGATTGGTTTGGTTGGTTTGGATTGGTTTGGATTGGTTTGGATTGGTTTGGATTGGTTTGGATTGGTTTGGATTGGTTTGGATTGGTTTGGATTGGTTTGGATTGGTTTGGATTGGTTTGGTTGGTTTGTTTGGATTGGTTTGGATTGGTTGGATTGGTTTGGATTGGTTTGGATTGGTTTGGATTGGTTTGGATTGGTTTGGATTGGTTTGGTTGGTTTGGATTGGTTTGGATTGGTTTGGATTGGTTTGGATTGGTTTGGATTGGTTTGGATTGGTTTGGATTGGTTTGGATTGGTTTGGTTGGTTTGGTTGGTTTGGATTGGTTTGGATTGGTTTGGATTGGTTTGGTTGGTTTGGTTGGTTTGGATTGGTTTGGATTGGTTTGGATTGGTTTGGATTGGATTTGGATTGGTTTGGATTGGTTTGGATTGGTTTGGATTGGTTTGGATTGGTTTGGGATTGGTTTGGATTGGTTTGGATTGGTTTGGATTGGTTTGGATTGGTTTGGTTGGTTTGGATTGGTTTGGATTGGTTTGGATTGGTTTGGATTGGTTTGGATTGGTTTGGATTGGTTTGGTTGGTTTGGATTGGTTTGGATTGGTTTGGATTGGTTTGGATTGGTTTGGATTGGTTTGGATTGGTTTGGATTGGTTTGGATTGGTTTGGTTGGTTTGGTTGGTTTGGATTGGTTTGGTTGGTTTGGATTGGTTTGGATTGGTTTGGATTGGTTTGGATTGGTTTGGATTGGTTTGGATTGGTTTGGATTGGTTTGGATTGGTTTGGATTGGTTTGGGATTGGTTTGGATTGGTTTGGTTGGATTGGTTTGGATTGGTTTGGATTGGTTTGGATTGGTTCGGATTGGTTTGGATTGGTTTGGTTTGGATTGGTTTGGATTGGTTTGGATTGGGTTTGGATTGGTTTGGATTGGTTTGGATTGGATGTGGATTGGTTTGGTTTGGATTGGTTTGGATTGGTTTGGATTGGTTTGGATTGGTTTGGTTTAGATTGGTTTGGATTGGTTTGGATTGGTTTGGATTGGTTTGGATTGGTTTGGATTGGTTTGGATTGGTTTGGATTGGTTTGGTTGGTTTGGGATTGGTTTGGTTGGTTTGGTTCGGATTGGTTTAATTGGTTTGGATTGGTTTGGATTGGATTGGGATTGGTTGGGAATGGTTTGGATTGGATTCGGATTGGATGTGGGTTTGGATTGGTTTGAATTGGATTTGTATTGAATGTGGTTGGTTTGGATTGTATTTGGATTGGATTTGGATTGGATTTGGATTGGATTGTACTTGGATTGGATTTGGATTGGGTTTGATTTGGATTTGGATTTGATTTGGATTGGATTTGGATTGGATTTGGATTGGATTTGGATTGGATTTGGATTGGATTTGGATTGGATTTGGATTGGATTTGGATTGGATTTGGATTGGATTTGGATTGGATTTGGATTGGATTTGAATTGGATTTGAATTGGATTTGAATTGGATTTGGATTGGATTTGGATTGGATTTGGATTGGATTTGGATTGGATTTGGATTGGATTTGGATTGGATTTGGATTGGATTTGGATTGGATTTGGATTGGATTTGGATTGGATTTGAATTGGATTTGGATTGGATTTGGATTGGATTTGAATTGGATTTGGATTGGATTTGGATTGGATTTGGATTGGATTTGGATTGGATTTGGATTGGATTTGGATTGGATTTGGATTGGATTTGAATCGGATGTGGTGTGAAAATTGAGACGTTCCACTTCTCACTACTTTAGTACCATTTCTCACTATAGAAAGTTAGTAGTGCGAAATGAGAAATGAGACGTCAAACTACTCTCTTCATTCTGTTCACAGTGAAAAGTGGGAAATGAAGAGTGAGAGGTGACGTCTCATTACTCACCTGCCACTCCTCATTTCTCACCTTTCAATGTAAAAAACTGTGAAAAGTGTGTTGTGTGAAGTGAGTAGTGAGACGTCTCACTACTAACTTCACGCTTCTCATTTTTGACAGTGAGAAGTTAGAAATGAGGAGTCTCATTCTCACTTCATGCTCTTTACTTTTAACAGAGAGAAGTGAGAAATGAGTACCTTGACGTCTCATTTTTTACTTCGCACTACTTACGTTTCACAGTTAAAAGTAAGAAATTAGTAGTGAGAAGTGTGACGTCTCACTTTTCACCAGTGTTGGTAGAATCATGCTCAAATATCACTCACCGAAGCCTCATGCACGAGCTGACTCGCTTGCTATTCTGCATGGAGAGCATCGCGCATGAGTTTTTCACGCAAAATCGCAGCGTTTCGCTCATTCGCCGAAAAATGATTTCGCTCCAAAAAGTGTCAATATCCAATCGAAACGTATTTTATGGTTACGCATGGATTTCTATCCATTGTTTTAAGCAAAAAAGGTTATTCCCATGAATTTAACGAAAAATCGCAAAAATCACGCAATGATGCAAATCGCGAGTCGAATCATGGACGATTCTCTGGGCCATGAGTCGGGTGAGGTTAGCCTCGCGCTTGATTTGAATCGTGGATGAGATTTGAGAATTTGAGTTTTTACCATCACTGCTTTTCACACCTTATTTCTCACATTTTAAATGACGTATTCGAATGTCCTATTCGGCTAAAATCCCTATTCAGCCAAATGTCTTATTCAACCAAATGTCCTATTCGGCCAAATGTCCTATTCAGCCAAATGTCCTATTCAGCCAAACGTCCTATTAAGCCAAATGTCCTATTCGGTCGAATGTCCTCTTCTACCAAATGTCCTATTCGGGCAAATGTCATGTACGGCCAAAAGTCCTATTCGGCCAAATTACCTATTTCGCCAAATGACCTATTCAGTCGAATGACCCGTTCGACCAAATGGCTTTCGGTCGAATGGGTTTCGGCCAAACGACCTTTTCTCATTTTGGCATTACTCTCTTAAAACTAAAAGATGATATCTCGCCGTACTTTTCAAAAGGACCTAAGTAACATTTTTTTCATGAATTAATTTGAGTACTGCAATCAAAACCTTTCATGTTGTTCTGTTGATTGCGCTATTCTAATTAATTCATGAAAAAACATGTTACTTAGGTCCTTTTGAAAAGTTAAGCGAGATATGGCCTCCTTTATCTCGGATGTTTTAGTGTAGTGGCATAAAAAACTCGTATTACTGCCCCAACAAACTATCTCCTTTGCATCTCACACCAGCTACTGTCACTTGTTCCGCTGACTTTCATTGCTATATGATTGTTCAGACATTATTGCATCCGAATGTTGAAACTGTTCAACATGTCAGCAAACTGCTTGAAAGCTTTGTCCATGTAAACGGAAAAAAATCCGACAAACTTTAGGCATGAATAATTCTCTTTTGAATCCCCGAAAATGACCAATGTGCAAAGGTAAAAAACGAAAAAAAAATAGTTGTTCCTGTATTGCACGTAACCGTTGATATGTTCTGTAAATTTACGCTAAGTGTGGCATTTTATGAGAGCATTTTTTCGAGCAGAAATTTGAATGAGCTTCGCTATTTTTGTGGAAGCCGAGGATAATTGATATTTGTATAATATCTTGTAACCAATGCTAGTCGACCGTGCGTGTGTATGAGGTGTATGTGCCAACTCTTGCCGACAATGTCATCATGAGTGAAATTGATTCTTTTCATGTTTTCTTTTGCGCTCGGTCAAGCAGCATTAGTACCCTTCTTGATGGAGGACTTCAAAGTGTTTGCTTTGCTTCATACTTACTGTTGCTCCAACAAACAAGTGCGGGTGGGTGGAACTTTACAACAGTATCATCGTACTTCCACAAACACAAACAATCCAGCAGCGGGAAACTGAGGTGGCTACTTGGAAAGGGTGCGATGCAGCAACGTGTGTAGGTCGTAATCTACACCCAAGGAGCAGACAAAGATCAGAAGCCATCTCGACGACACCGACGAACGGACGCCAAGCATCGTGTGTGGATGTTCTCTTCATCACAAACAAGCTTTGAAGGAGCTTTGCTTCTTAAATTAAATAAATGAGTCCGTGCTCCTGTGACGCCCGGTCTGTTGGGTGAGCATGTTTGAATGCGTGTAGGTATATAGCTGAGAAAAAAAACAACGATTGAAGAAAATTGCCAAGATTGCATCGGCTAAGCTCGCCTTCTCCAAAGTGTGGGGCATCTCAGTCAGAGAAGGTGTGCATCTACAGTGTGGAACATAACATTAGGAAGGTTAAATGTCATGTAGGTGGACCGTTCGGTTCAGATAGCTTTGTGGATCGTTATCTTGGAAAGCTGATTACTGGCAAATTGTAACTATTTTGCAATGCTGCATGTTTTGATATATCCTGATGTAAATAACTATCCTAACTTAGTAATGATTGTTCACAATTTGATCCCGCAAACTAATCTGAACGTAATATCGTTCTGAAGAGTGCCCTACGTTCAAAAGAAAAAAAAAAGAAAAGCTACGATGTATGTATTTGATTTATATAGCTAGACCAACATTTGAAAAGGGCGTAACAGCCAAAATTTATTCCTTCTGATTCTTCGTCTACATATAAAGCTATATATGTGGACAAAGAATCAGAAGGAATAACTTTTGGCTGTTACGCCCTTTTCAAATGTTAGTCTAGATAGGTTAACTATGAAATTACCAATCCGGATATGGCGAGTTCGATTCTCGGTCCAGTCAAGATTGTTTTCGAGTGGAAGGTGTAGTAAATGTAATGGATACAAGAAATCAAATTGATAAGCAAGTAAATGTTTATACAATAAAATAAAAATAATAAATAAAACAAAAATTAGTTTACTGGATAATTTATTTGACTGAGCGCCCAATTTTGTCGAACCAGTAATGATTCTTAATGAGGCATTATTTCGAACTGATGTTAATGACGCCGTGCTGTAAAAGCTTCACTGAAAAATCTGCGTGTGCTACACGGTAAAAAATATACACGTCCATGCGAACTGTTCTGCATTTGAATACGCACTACTTTGGAATCAAATCAATATCAATAGCTGTGCTCGTCGCATTCAAAGACCACCACTTCCATTTGACGTGCACAATGTTTTGAATATAAAACAACAAAATAAAAAAATAGAATTACCTCAGCTCAGATTTGAATAACATACCTTTGCTTGAAAGTCCTTCGACTTACCATGACTCCATCTCACACTTCGAAATACCTTGTGAAATAAGCAGAACAGATTAAAGAACTGTCATCTATTTTTAGAACAACACCAATATCGCTCCACTCTTAAATCAATAGCCTTGAACCTGTGAATTCAATAGCATAGCACTTTCAATTTTAGTGTAGACATTATTGGTGCTGATCGAAGTGCTAATCATTTCAACATCTAGTGGGTAGCACTCTGATCAACAGTGTTGATGTTATGGAATTGTCTGCATTCAACACACTTGTGAAAGGTGTGACAAGACTTCCAAATCAAAGGAATATCATTTTCAATAATAGTGATTTTAAAGTTGATCATTCAATAGATGGAACAGTTAAATTGAGCGTGTTGATTTTTTACCGTGTAGAAAAGAAAAGATGCTTTGGCTGTACGTATGAGTATGAGCGTGAAAGTACAACAAAGTCAAGACGAGCAAACAAACTGTGTGAGTGTGTATGTGAGTGAATGAGTTTGATTCGGGGATGACGAATTATTTTCTTCAATAGCCACGTCATTCTGTGAACGATCTTTGATACGAACAGACGCGGTTTATTTTGTTTTCGGTTTATAGTTTCGCGGATACGACAGAAGGTATGATTATTCATGAAATTGGTGGGCATTGAAAAACTTTTATTGAATCATTGACGAATTGCTAAAGTAATAAGCGGGCTAAGTTTCAGCTGTAATGTAGAGCCACTTAAGAAGAAGAAGAATCACGAAAAATTGTTTAGTCAAACTTGTGAAAAATCTAGACCAACATTTGAAAAGGGCGTAACAGCCAAAATTTGATCTCTCCACTATTGTGTCTATGTATATAGCTATGTATGTAAATAAGGAATCCAAAGGAATACATTTTGACTGTTACGCCCTTTTCAAATGTTGGTCTAGAAATATCAACTATTTGGCAACTTCTAGCACAAACCATTTGTTTTTAGTCATTTGATACAGCAATTATTAGACTTGAAGTGTCCTTGTTTGTTGTTTCTAATTAATTTCGCCACTATAAACCACGACACCGTAAGTCAGAAACATGATAACCATCGCAACCTCAATAATATTGGTAACTTATCGAGCTTACTCGATCATTGAACTCAATTAAATCAGTCGCTATCTCAATAGCGTGGGCCGTTATTTGCCGTCTATTGAAAAACAAGAAGCAATTACTTCCCACTCATAATTAATACGACACCGGCCTATTCAAAGTGTCACAATTATGGGTCGCCCTCCCAACCCTTGCGCGTCTTTGGAGTTCGATTCTTGCATGCGCGTCGTTGCGGTTGTGCTCCGTGTGTCAACCACCTGTACTTCATCGCACCGTAGCGCATTTTACAACATTGTATAGTGTTGCGATGTGTGTGTTATCTTCACAAACATTTCCATTATAATCCCGGTGCTGAGTGACAACACTTCATGCGACCGTCGTGCATGCCTTGATTCACCCTAATAACTGGAACGCTTCCGGGTGGCGTTTGTCCACTTGGACACGGGATCTAATTAGGATATGTCGCACTTGTCTGCTGGAGAAAAGTTCCATCCGGGTGAAGAGGAGCAATTTTTATTCTCCCGTAACCGGAGGGTTAGACACGTCCGCATGTATGCTTATCGTTTATTGTTCACCTGGCTAGAGACAGCAACTGCTTCAAAATTACCACAGGCAATAATAGTCGTCACGTCAATTGTCAACAATGGTCCCCAGTCGGCACAACAGATATGGGGCTATGCCCCCACCATGGGTCGTTGCAATAGTAGTACAACTGATTCAAGTGGTTGTAGTTTTGCAGTCTGTGTGCGCAACAATGTAGACGTCCAGCCCCTCGACGTTCATGGATAGCGCAATGGATACAACCACTGCCAGTTGTACGAGTGCTTGTTCCATCGGCAGGGGACACAACAATTGAATACAATAGCATACGATAGAAAGGCGGGACAAATGATCTCCCCCTTCTCCACCGCGGTTCAGCAACCATTGCTGCCCTTCTATGATGTATAAAGCTACTGTTAAGTCACTGTTGCCGACGATTCAGTAGACATCGTCATCGTCGTCGTCGCCACCGAGAATGGCAATACAAGTGGACGGTTGCACAATAAAAGATGAAAAAAATATTGTGTTATTAAATATCCTCTTCAGTCCCGACCGGGAACTGAGGGGAAAAGGCAATTTAAGAGCTTGAAGCTTTTCACTGTGCCACTTGCTTGGTTCCTTTTCAGTTACGATGTTATCTCTATGTACTCTGTACAATGGGGAAATGCAGAAACAGTAGAAACTTCTTTTTGATTGCTTTTGCCGCAGATATATTACAAACTGCAATCGGTTCTGCATTCGATCCTTGAATCTTGGAATGTAACTGTCCTTTCCGAGCTGGCAGATTCACGTTTAAGCGATTTACACAATTTCAAAGGTTATTGAAGCTTAATTCATATATTAAAAAATTAGCATATAAAATTAGTTAAAAATTGTGTCTTTTCGTTGAGGATTCATTGGAAGGGGAACTCTGTGTAAACTATTGCGTTTCTGAACGACGGATATGACTTTGTTCGAACAGGCGATTGTCGAACGGTTAGATATCAATAACGGCGAATCACCCCCAGTTTGTTTAACTTGGACAATCAACGTGACTCGACAGGAACCAAAAACTTCAAACTGTGGAGAATTATCATGGCAGTACACGTATCTACCTCAGAGTTTTAAAACAGAAAATATGAAGCAATCACAGCGAAAATCCTGATCGCGTGTAACAATGCTTGTCTGGCGACAACATTGAATGTATACGAGGGTTAGCTGGTTGACCCACAAGTAAAAAAATCTCCACTTGAATGTTTGATCTACGGGCTCGCTTCTGAAGCAAATGATGTGGTGTACTTTACGTTACCCATGTGTGAGTACCAACGGGAATGACAAACGGATCCAGAGCTCCATGATCTTGTCATACGACAACGACACTTCACTGTTGAAAATGTCGGCGTTTCGGTAATCCATGGAGCAGAATCTGAAGAGGACAAATGCGCATTCCAAATAGGTTTGTGACGGGATTGCTTTGGCGCCATAATAATGTGAACTTTTTAAACACCTTTTCGACTGCAATGTCTAGTTTTATCAACTTTGAAATATTTATTGAGCTTGAGTTGAAAGAGAACGTACGGCGACAAATCAACGAATACCTCACGGAGGAGAAAATTCTGATTGTTTTTCAAACTATAAATATTGTTGTTTGAAATTTCTTTCTGTTTGCTTCAACTTTGAAATATATGTTTGAAACAAACGCATTAAATATTTACGCAGTTGAAAGCTTAAACATAAGGCCAATAATATTTTGTATATACTTGATTGAAACTAACATTTTTCATGTTGCTAATTTAAGCTTAGTTTGTTTTTACCATATGTAAATCAGGTGTTCAGTAGAATGATGAATCTTTAAATTCAAACTAAAGTATTTGGTTGAGTCGGCTAAAATAGTGATTGAAATTGAAGTTGGTTATTTGGAGAGAAACAACCATAAATTTAGTTTAAAATCAATAATTATTTGAAGTTGTTTAATTCTTAACTCGGTTGAAATATATTTGTTCAAATCTAGTTTTATTCGTCGTTTGAATTTTCGTATTATTCGCGTAAGGTTCACAAAATGTTGTCAATTATAGCATTGTTTTATTGCGATCTTAGAAAAAGAAAAGAGATAGTAAGATTTTATGATTACAGTGAATACAGGCATACCTCGATTATACAGACTTTTTCGATGCAAAAAAGTTCATGTAATCGAATTTTCCATATAATCGAAGCAAAAAACAAATTCTCAAAACATTTTTTAAACTATGAAAATAGTTTTAATACAATAAAAGAAAATATCTATTTATTGCTTACAGTGTAATCCGCATGTTTGGGCCCATTTTATGATGATTCAGAAAATTTTGATTTTTTTATGAGATCGTAACCGTTTTTCAATCGCTAGTTTGCACACCGTTTAAAGATTACGTTAGTAATGATACCTTTTTTTAACCAGTTCATGAATTTGGTAGGCTCAGTCGTGCGTGACAATTTGCGGAGCCACAATTCTCAAGTATGCTCATTCGGGCGTTTGACGTTGAAAACGGTTTTGCGTGGCGTCACGCTCGATTTTGGTTTGTCAGGGAGCATCTTTTGGATCGCCAGAACTTCGTGGTACACGGTTGACGGTACAGAGCAAGATGAATACACCACTAGGTGTTCCATTTTGCCAAATTCGCGATTCAGCCATCTTGGATTTTAGTATGGGAGAGCCAGCCAGTTTGTTTATGTTTTGCACCGAAAATGAATTTTTCACCCCCGCCTTCTTCTCGTCCATAAATTTGGCATATTGAAACACCTAGCTGTGTATTCATCTTGGTACAGAGAAACAGAAGTAATGAAGACTTCATCAAGCTTAATGTGGACACAAAGTTACTGTTTTAGCAAACGAAGTAAACACTAAATGTATGGAAAGATATATGTTCGCTTCAAAAACAAACTTTATATGGAAGCTCTGGCACTTATATATAATCGTTTTGATCCCAGCAAATTGAATTTGACGGAGATTTTTTCCCATTGTCTCCTAATGTAAATTGGCCGGATCGGACTATTGGCTCTGATGTTATCGCCTAAATACTTTATATGCAAAAAACGCCTATAAACAAACACTCTTGTCTGACACTTTTAATGCGATCCGCTAGCAACAAGTTGCGGTTGATGGGGATTCGACTATCAGTGACATCTTTTACCAGTGTCAATTGCATCCACACCTTCAAAGTGGATATCAAGGTTTATATTTTGGACTATGTACCTGGCTGCTTTTATTATTGACAGTCAATTTCTAACTGAATAACGGAATGAAGAACTGGACACCGTAACCAGAAGTCACGGTTATGATGATCGGAAAATCTAACTGAGCATATTCTTGATTATATTGTCGCAATTGAATTTTTCCTATCAATGTAAATTCATCATTAAATTGAAATAATTCTTACTGCCTGCACCATTGGTAATCTTCTTTAAACAGCAATTCATTTAAGAATTGCTAACTTACGTTCCCGATATTCAATTTCTCTGCCTGCCTTTAAGCATCAGTATAATCCGCAAGCTTTGTGCTGAACGAACTTAAATACCGGGGTATTCGATAACTTTTTTTTTTAAAGTCTTCTTGTAGATTTTCGCGGCACTGACAGTTGGGGAAAATGGTAATCTCTCCCCAGGCCTTTTTTCTTTTCCGCAAAATAATTTCTCGACGAAAATATGCATATGAGTGAGCATCTTCTGCTCGTGAGTATAAGTGAGCACTACGATCGCTGGTAGCAGTCATTAAAAAAACTCTTTCAGTTTCCTGGACATACTGCTAAAAAAATCAGTCTCCGTGGATCAGATTTGCTGGATAGTAATGCATCACCCGTTTTTCTACACTCAAATCCACGCACCAAAAGCACCAAAAAGGTTGGAAGTAAAGGTCTAACGGCTAAATACGGCAATCTCATCCTTCCCATACTGCCAGACTGACCAGTCGGTTCACGTTTTCTTATATCAGAGATCACCTAAAATACGTGTTATCTTCGCCCACAGATTTGTAAGGACGTGGCCGTGGCTTTTGTTGATGAATGAAATACACAATCACAATGAAAGGACTTCAAATGATCATAACGTTGTCAGTTTTTAACCGATTTTTACGATTTTGGTTGCTACGGAACAGGAACTTACTCGCTTCGATACTTCGATACATGTTACATAGAATCGATTCGGATTACCTGGTAACCGGTTGGAACAGGTTGTCGTGGGGCCTAAAATGGCCACAAATTCATTTTTAAGAAACCCTGGCAATATGGGTATTAAAATTCATGAAATTGTTTCGGAAGCATGATCTGATAAGTAATTGGACCATAGGATGGTTTGACAATGGACTGGTCATCCTGGAACAGGTTCCCGTGGAGCCTAAAATGGCCACAAACTTATTCTGAAGAAACTCTGGCAATATAGATATCAAAGTTCATGAAACTGTTTCGGAAGCATGACCTGATAAGTAATTGGACCATATGGTGGTTTGACAATTCCGGTTGATATCCATCCTATGGTCTCAACTACATGGAAAACATGTTTCCGGAATAATTCCAAGAATTTTGATACCAATATTGCCAGGGTTTATTCTAAATGAGTTTTTGGCCCCTACAGGCCCTCCGGCAACTTGTGCCAGGATGACCGTTCCGGTTCAAATCCATCCTATTGACTCAACTATATAAATAACATGTTTCTGAAACAATTTCAAGAATTGTGATACCCATATTGCCAGGGTTTCTTCAGAATGAATTTGCGGCCACTATATATAATTTTCTACGAAACTGGTAGCTCAGGATACAAGAAATCATCATTTGGATTCTATAAGATCAACTTCTCCATTTTTGAGTCATGGCCTAGCAAATCCGGAACTCTGGAAACCAGGTAATGCAGATAGGTCATTTGTGACATGGATCAGATAGAGGATGAATTTCTTAATTCATAGCAAACGGAATCGTTCAAATCGGTTGAAAACTGACGAAGTTATGGTCATATAAAAAACGTGGATACCCGGGTACCCTGTCGGTACGTTAGGGAGTAAAAATGTTCAGAAGCCCCTCCCCAAGCCCCCCGCCCTTACTGAATTTTTATTTTTATACCACCCCAACAAGAATTTTACCGAGTTTGAAGATGTCACGGAGTTTTAATTTTCTGCGATGTTTAGAACCCTACAAAAATTTCACTTGAAAACGGAAAAGGTCCGGGTACCTTGTCGGTAACAAAAGGCTTTGAACAATTCACAGTAGCCGGTAGCTTGCGAAGGCCGACGAAGGTCCTTCGTAGTTTAGTTGGTTAAAGCACCAGTCCAGCGTACTGAGCATCGTGGGTTCGAGTCCCATCGAAGGGAAAGTGGTTACCTCCAATACATTTTTCAAATTATTATCTTCCACATAATGTACATATTCACATATGAGTTATCAGAACATTGTAAATTACTGTCCAAGTCGGGTGGTCTAATACCTGGAAAATAGGCAATTAACTCTGATTGAACCGTCATCTAACTGATCTCCATTTGGCCAAATTTGATGTTTGGCTAAAAGCGACATATGGCCAAAAGGGACATATGGTCAAACTGGTTGATTGGCCGAATAAGTCATTTGGCCGAAAAGGCCGTTTAGCTGAACGGATTATTTGATCAAAATTGCCAATTGGTCGAACATAATGAATAGGTCATTTGGCAAAAAAGAACATTTGGCCGAATAGTACGTTTGGCGGAATAAATCTTTTGGTCGAATAGGTCATTTGGCCAAAATGTCGTTTGACGTCCAACTTCTCACTCCCACGGTGTCTTCGATCGAAGGACCTTATTATGGTGGTGCCTTGCTCGCTATTTACGACCATTTGAACGCATTGCAGCAGTTTCCAGCAACATTTTTTTCGATTTTTTTTTTCAAGTGTACTGCCTTTGATCGCATATCAGTCCCATAGGAATTTTCGTTGTTTTCGAGTTAGAATCGGTAACGGTCATATTCATCATATCGTATGCAATTGTGAAATAGTGGTGCTTGTTCAGGGAAAGTCGAAAAAAATATCAAACTAGGTTGTCCCAGATGGAAAATGACCGCATATGAGTCCCTTTTTCCTTGACAATGGGACGCATATGCGGTCATTTTCAAGATGGGAAAAGTAGGCTTGATGTTTGTTCCTCATTTTCTTCATTTGATGTTTTGCCTTTCTCGTATACTAAGTATACGTAAAGGCTATATGTTCGCCCTCCTTAGCCGTGCGGTGAGACGCGCGGCTACAAAGCAAGACCATGCTGAGGGTGGCTGGGTTCGATTCCCGGTGCCGGTCTAGGCAATTTTCGGATTGGAAATTGTCTCGACTTCCCTGAGCATAAAAGTATCATCGTGTTAGGCTCATGATATACGAATGCAAAAATGGTAACCTGGCTTAGAAACCTCGCAATTAATAACTGTGGAAGTGCTTAATGAACACTAAGCTGCGAGGCGGTTCTGTCCCAGTGTTGGGGATGTAATGCCAATAAGAAGAAGAAGAAGATGTTCGCTCCAAAAACAATTTTTTTATAGAAGGCTCGGAGACCCATAGTGTTATATACCAATCAACTCAGCTCGACGAATTGAGCTGATGTCTCTGTGTGTGTGCGTGTGTGTGTGTATGTGTGTGTGTGCACCAAAAGAGCAAAAAGTCTAGTTCACTTTTTTTGTACTTCCCCTTGACCAATTTCTTCGCATTCGACGCAGTATTCTGCTCTATTGTTTCCTATTGAAAATTGGCCAAGCCTGACAATGGGCTTGGAAGTTATGGCCAAAATACTTTTCCTCATAAAAATTGGCGTAAAAAAGTCTCGCTCACTTTTAATGCACTAACCCTCAACCGATTTCCTTGCAAAAGGTTGCATTCGACGCAGTATTCTGCTCAATTGTTTCCTATTGAAAATTGGCCGGATCGGACAATGGTCTTGGATAACTTCCTCATTATTTCCATTGGAATCTTGTCTCATTATTTCCTATTGAAAATTGGCCGGACGATGGGCTCAGAACTAATGCCCAAAATATCGCCCAAAATACTGTTTTTTTTTACCGCACGAGAAAGGCATTATCACCGCTAGGTGGATTAATCTGGGTTTTTTTTTATATGGGACTAATATGCAATCATAGGCAGTATACGAGAAAGGCAAAAACAGAAAAACCGTTTTCGAGGTCGTGCAGACTGAGCACATAAGAGACAGTGGACAGGACACATAATTCCCAGTGGACCAGTGAAGAATTTTCCGTATCACGAAAAGTCTCCTCCTTACCGGGGCGGGCATCGAACCCACACTTCGTAGTACATGCGCTTAGACGATTGATGTCCGCTAAACGCACGGCCACGAAGCCCACTGATAGTATCTCCAAAACACTATCGAGCATGTGGTTCTTATGTAGCAAGCATCTTCATATCAAAACGATATAGACGAATCGTATTCTTTTCCTAAATGATAACCAGCGGATAAAAATATGAAAATGATTGAAATTCCTTTCAGTGGAACTCTTATTGCAAGACACATGAAAACAGCACTCTTACCCCACTGGTGATGGGGTAAAAGTGCGCATCGGATGGGGTAAGAATACGCAATTTTCCAATCATGTGTTTTAAGTACATATATTAACATAAATAAGAAATAATTACATTTAATTGATGTTTAAAGAAAGTATATTATAGAATGTTTAAAATTTACCTAGATCTGAAAGGGAGAGGGGTCCTTAAAATGTAAGCTTTCATACAAAAAAACATTGTTTTTTTATATAAAAAAACTTCTTCTTCTTCTTATTGGCATTACATCCCCACACTGGGACAGAGCCTCCTCGCAGCTTAGTGTTCATTAAGCACTTCCACAGTTATTAACTGCGAGGTTTCTAAGCCATGTTACCATTTTTGCATTCGTAAATCATGAGGCTAACACGATGATACTTTTATGCCCAGGGAAGTCGAGACAATTTCCAATCCGAAAATTGCCTAGAGCGGCACTGGGAATCGAACCCAGCCACCCTCAGCATGGTCTTGCTTTGTAGCCGCACGTCTTACCGCACGGCTAAGGAAGGCCCCATAAAAAAAACTACAGAGGTAAAAACATACCAGGGTTCGCGTGGTGTAAACGGAGGAACCTTCTGTAAAGATCCACTATTTACGTAACGCAAGAATTGGCCATTTCTGCACCGCACCCCCTATCTTTCACTTTTTGTATGAATCCTCGAAAAAAATGTATAGATCGTCATACCCCCCCCCCCTATACGTTGCGTAATGGATGGATGATTATTTTGTTCAAATGAAATAATCATTTACATTAAATTGTGTTTTCGATCTATGACCTTGTAAAACAATACCTAGTACAATTTCGCTTCAGCACTTTGTTCGTCAAGTCCTTTCTAACACCAAAGCTAAAAGACAATATCCTGAATATCGTGACGAAAGGACATATCCTTTAAAGGAGAACTTGTGATTTCGATTTCTGTCCCTTTTTTTTCTTTGTTTTAATGGAGGGATTTTGGTAATATTTTTTGTTATGTCAAATTTTCTAAATGTCATGTCAAACTGTAAAAAAAATGCACGCCACAGCCAGTGAAAACACTCAGTGTATTTTCAGTGCGCGCGCTCTTGTGGCTCTGGGGTTTTTTTTTTTGACAGAGTGACATGACATTGAGAAAATTCAGCACTGCCCACAGCCCCCAAATGTGTTCAGTTAATGGCCTTGACCTCTTTGAAAGCCAACCAGAAAGGTGTTATGCACCATAAAGTACTCTATACAATAGGTTATTGAAATGACATACATACCTGTAATGGTATACTAAATACGCGAAAACACAATTATTTTTAGCAAAATGATCAAAACTATTTCTAACTTCATTTTTCCCTTGTTATTCAAATCATTTATAATTACACATGACCACATGACAATAGTTGATCAGAATACCTACCAAACTGATACAGTGCTGCTAGTTTATCTTTTGTTATTTCAAAAAATCGAAAACCTACTCTTACCTCACGCGCACTCTTGCCCCACTCTACTCTAAAACACGATAACACCATTTTTTCTAAATGGCTTATACGTCTTTTTTTTTCAGATTACAGCAGTGACCCGGGTTGAAAAATTTATCGATGTCAAACCCAAGGTCAAACCCAGCGCCACACTCTAGATCGATTTTGACATGATTGTTTTGGAATTCTTCACAACGCACCAACTTCACGAAATTTCAGGGTTTACGAACAATCACATCAAGAATTTCTATCGTTCCATCAATAAATATAAACACAGCTAATCCCAAGACGAATCGGTTAGTGAGAAAATTTTGCAAATCGGTCCATCCGTTCGTGAGTCATACTGCCTCAAAGAAAATGTTAACTCATTTTTGTATATAGAAAGATATTATTTTCCCACAGAGACACCGTCCTCCTCTCATTTCTCACTTCTCACTGTGAAAAATGTAAGTGAGAAATGAAAAGTGAAAAATGATGAATGAGAAGTGAGGAGTGAGAAAAGAGACGTTTCACTTCTCGCTCTTATCGTAGATATCTCACTTCTAATTTTTTACAATGATAAGCAGGGTTCGTAATGCTCACTCAATCTCAGGAGCACATGATTTTCCCTCACGGAAGTTTTCAGGGAGAAATCGCTTTTCGGGAAAGAAAAATAGCCTGGAGAGTGATAATAATTTTTCGCTCACTTCGATTGCCGCTAAACGTTGGTTTGCTCTTTTATTTTCATATTCGAGTCTTTTCGTGGCATCATCAATGCAAATGGTAGTAGCTTATGTGGAACAAATAACTTAACGCTTTCATACAGATAGCGTGGTGGTGTGGCTAGAGAAAGCGCATCCTCACAGCTATTATTGTTACTATTCTGGGTTCGAATCCCGGCGCGGCCATACAATTTTGTAATTGTTCTGTGATAATTCTCGCGAAAAGTGAGTGAGAGGTAAAAGTAATGAAACGAAAAAGGATTTTCATCTAATAGGCAAGATTTTCGTTCATCTTCCAATGCTAATTCTAGAGAAAAGATTGATGGGTGAAAGATGATCCTCAACATAAACAACGAAACAAGATTTTCCCTTGGCCTAAAAAACGCTTGCTTTGGTCTCATTGAAACGAAAAGTCGAAACCCTGATGATAAGTAAGAAATGAGGAGCCAGAAGTGAGAACTAATGTGTCTTAATTCTCACTCCTTATTTCTTAATTCTTACAGTAGAGCAAATAAGAAATGAGAAAAGAGAAATAATTAGTGAGAAGTGAGGAGAGAGGGGTCTGAGTTCACTCTCATCGTTCTCATTTCTTTGATTATTTTTTCTTACTTTGCATTTCTCACTTCCACTTTTCACATTGAGAAGTATAAAGAAGAAGAGTGAGACGTAGGACGGCATTTTCGGCATATAACAAATTCACAAATTCGGCGCAATCCCATTTTACCTAATGGCTGAATTCGCGCTTGGACGTGTTTGTATAAGGACGCGAAATAGTCGCGAAACCTTGGTTTGAGCTGTGTGCGGTCAGAAAGTAAATAAATCAGTTCTCGAGTTCTAGTATTCATATTTCTTCTTCTTATTGGCATTACATCCCCACGCTGGGACAGAGCCGCCTCGCAGCTTATTGTTCATTAAGCACTTCCACAGTTATTACCTGCGAGGTTTCTAAGCCATTCACAGACATTCAAGTATTCATATTAGGATGTCCCAAATCCTGGCTTGTACCCTGTGTGGTAGGTGAGTTCGCTGTTGGATGTGTTCTTGACGCGGAATAGTGTTTGTATTGAGACGTGGAATAGTTGCGAAATCCGAGTTTGTGCTTTGTGCAGTCAGTAAGTAAATAAATTAGTGCATGATTGGACGCGTTCAAGTCGACCTCAGTCGTTTAGTGACTACCGCTTCTGCCTTACAAGCAGGATGTCGTGGGTTCAATTCCAGGCTAGTTCCTTTTTTTAAATGTGGCGAGGAGTAGCCCACTTTCCATGGTGAATGCTTGATACATGCTTCAGCTTTTCAACCCAACCCCATGAACAACACTTCTTTTCCGTGGTATCAGTACCACAACTTGTGGGGATACAGAGGTATCCTCGGTCTTTGTAGCAGCAATAGCTACACACGAACATTCCCTTCTTTCTCAACTGAGTGTAAGGACTTGGCCGGCGCCGTTATTGATCTATATCTATATTTTCGAAAATAGGTGGTAAATCCCAACTTTTATTCACATGGATCGTAGCAACCATTGCTATGTATAGTTAGTTTAAGCTAAGCTAAGCATATGACCCATTTTACCTAACGAAATTTCCAGCCAAATGGTCCTTTCGATCAAACGACCATTTCGGCCAAACGGGAATTTTTGGGAAAATTAACATTTTGGTCTCATAAACTTTTTGGTCAATGGAGATTTTTGCCTGTCTAACCCGACCATTTCGCGAATAGGCCTGATTGGGTGAACGATATGACCTGATTGGGTAAACGACATTTTCGGCCTAATGACCTGTTCGGCCAGATGACCTATTTGGCCAAATTTCATATTCGCCCAAATGATCTTCTCTGCCAAATGGCGTTTTCGGGCATTTTTGGCCAAATAACTGAATAGATGAATTGTTCGGCCAAATTGTATATTCGGCTCTTCAACCTTCGGCAGCCTACGACCAAATGGCTTTCGGTCGAATGGCTTTTAGCAAAACGGCCCTCACTCCATTCGCCGTGGAAGAGGATCCGAGATTCGAAATTTGCACTCTAATTTCAAGCTCTTTTATTGGAATGTCTTCATCTGTCATAAGACTAGTTAACTGCTATTACATTTAATTCCACCACGTTGTAATATTTGTAGTCACGTATTTTGACCTTAACTGTAAGGCAGTCTTTAGTGTCTCGTACTTGACTCGCGATTGTGGAATTAAATATTATAGTACCAAAATCGTCTTGTGACAGGGGGCTCTTATCATAGAACGGACCGAGAATCGAACTCACCATCTCCGGATTGGCAATTCTATGCCTTTGCTCACAAGATTACTGGAGATCCCTCTAGAAGCATGGTCCAATTAGATTTCCTAGGGAATACTGATTCCTTAGGGAACATATGCTAGCGCAGCATACTTCCGGAAACCAATCAACGGAAAGGTTTATTTAAACTGTAAAGCTGTACAAATAATTGTTTATCTGTGTGAGAATGATTTTGAATGCGATTTCAAAAAAACTTGCTAACTACCAAAGTGAAGAGGGTCGGTTCAGAAAACTTCTGTTTGCTATGGTGAGTGCAACTTTGCTTGATAGCAGCATGCTTTTGTGATAGCTCGAATGCTGGAAATATGGCATGCGGAACGTATCCCGAGCAGCACAAGTCAGATAAAAATGGTTACTATAACTTGATTGTGACCCAATCTGATCACATATAAGTTGCAGTACTTTATGTGGAATATAGGTGCTCCTAGGGATGGAAATGTGGACGATCGCCGAAACGAGGTACCGGGAAGCAAAGAATGCTATAATGTGCTCTCTTGGTTTTCGGTAGTAAAAGTAGATAGCTCATACCAAATTTCAATTCAATCAAAATTTGGCTGGCTGGAGAGCCTGCACTCCAAACAAAAACCGTTTGGCCTTGGGCAAATATAATACACGCGTTCCGTGATCCATCGGCAATCCGGTGAGTTCCGCTATCCGTTGATCCATTTTGGGCATTCGTCGACAAATCGTGAGAGTGTTTTCCGTCGGCCTTAACGACCGAGTGTCAACCTTCAAGCTTTCGATTTTTAGCAAGTTCGAAAACCTTCCCGTTACCTCGAGAACTAAAAAGGCCTTGCGTGCCCATCTCATTGACAACTGTTGGTTATAGACCAGTAATCTGGGGCTTAGGACGGTTTTATTTCTAGGACCTGTCGACGGCGGGCAAGGAGGCGACACGGAAACGGTATCATACCCTATCGATGACCAAAGCCAATGTAGTCGCGTTTAAAGCGTAAACAGTTCCCCGTCTGGAATAAATAGCCATACGTTACCGGTACTTCCTTGGACATTCCAATGATGTTAGCACCATTTGCCCAGTAACTGAACATCCATTACTTTCCAACAAGAACTAAAAATCGCAACTGAAGGTTATCTGGGGGAGCTTCTACCTTTGTCTTATACTAAGTGCCTATACAGAAAAAGTAAATCGGCCCCATTCCCACCATTCAAAATATATTTCTGAATCTAAAATTGATTCGAATTTTCAATCCTCGCCAAATTATTCACAGCTACTTGAGTAAAACATTTAAGATCAGCAATGTGCGGAAATCATGAAAGTGAGAATCATTAAACACTGCATACACGACTAGAATTAAAAGACGATGACTCATTCTCCAGTACATGTTCCGCCTTTTTATATCGCTGCCATTTGTGCGACCGTCACTCTTGCCCTTTTGTGCCATTCCCGTGTGACAATCCCATGCTTGACACTTTTATTTCAGATTGAAAGTCTAACAAACGACCGACGTTTTGAAAAATATAGCTTTAACTTGCAAGGCCGACATGGAACAGCCGGTAGGAGCGGAGTAAAAAGATTGGCTGATATTAAATAATTCACATAACGTAAAGAATAAAGGAAAAGGAAATAAACCCCAGCTTGGAAGGGCCGTTTGGGAAAACCTGACGACAGGAATATGACTGATTACAACAGAAAGATGTAACATTTTGAGTTTCGTTGCCCAGCGTCCGTCGAGATGGCAGTTACAATTGAATGAATTTCTTTCGCATTCCAACTTTGTGATATTCTCGAGTTTCAAACCATGAAAGGAAACTAGTAAAGAGTTGCTTCCCTATTCATCATCCGTAATAAGAACAGCAGGATCTTTTGGATTTGTTTCATACTGAACCGAGACTTTCAAAAGAACAACAAATTTTAAAAATAAATTAATTATTCAACATATCAAGATTTACGTACACCCTTAGAAGTTTTAAAATAACAATGAGGTGCTATTTGATAGCCTAATGATAATCTATATTAGAACAAATCGCAGATCGTATAATTTCGCTGTCCCCGTTGCAATCGAATATCCGTGCTTCTGTGCTAGAATCAAATATAATAATTACTCGATCGAACTGTTTCCCAAATTAAAATTTCTCTTTATACACAAAACCAACATCACATACACAGTGTATATATAGGCACTAAACATGCAGGAATCAACAAATAAAAGTCCAACAAAACAGAGTTATTTCGCGAACGAAAATGTTTTCCTTCCAAATCATATTTGCAAACATCCAGCAGCATAAATGTTTTCATAAACCCTCCCACCCACACTCTCTCACACATAAACATATGATCATTCATGTCCAAGCATACGAACGCGTCTTTCCATCTCCACATACATATGACAGTGAAAAGAATGAATGAGATTTATTATTTAACTCGTATTCCAGCGACGTTCTCACTAAGTGTAGAGTCATCGTTTATGTTTTGTAAAAAATAATGCCCTTATGAAAAACCTGCTGCTTGGGACCCCTATGAATGAGAAGCGGACACTGATATGCTACGGCGAAAAGCCAGTGAAAAGGAACTTGCATGGTTTGTGAATCACCGTTTTAATTCAAAACCGAGAATATGTTGAAATGTGGCTATTTTGGTTTATTCGGTTCTCGGGTACGGTGTCAAACGTGCTCCCTCCCAACAATATGCATGACGCTCGGATGGAAGGAAGGATTGCAAATGACGGTGACGAAACCAAAATAAGGGAAGGAAAATCTGTGAAAATGCGGTCGGAAGCTTTACAACGGCTTGGGGGTGTGTTCGCTTCACACAAAGGAGAAATGAAAAATGACAGGAAAGGCTAACGTACGGAAGCTCTTCGGCTGCTGCTGCTGCTTTATGGTGGAAGTGTCGGAACGTTTTGCTAACAAGAATTGAATTTATTTTAAACATCTGGCTATTATGGATCAGTTAGGACTTACGTTAACCCATTTCGAGCTCATGTTTCGCCGAGCCTACGTGATAGCAATGATTTATGCGTTGAAGTGTTCAACTTTCTGCGAAATCAATAAATGATAGATGGGTGATGTGTTCTTTTACTCCAATTTCAAGAAGCAAAAGACACGCACACGTGCATAGTGTTTTGTAAACTCAAGGTCTTGAAAGCATAGGCGCCCTAACCGAAAGAGATGGTTTTCAACGTTGATAATTTCCTCTTTTGAATTAGAGGCACGTTACGAAATTATTCGAAGTCGTTATCTACCAGAAAAAATGTTTTTATGGTCTCTCAAGTAGAAGCATACCTACGTACTACAATGCTAGTGGCGCTGTAGCCGTTTGAGGTGATTATACAACAAAGCCACAAATCGGCCATCTTGCAAATCACGTGTTTTTTGGCAACATATTTCAAGAGTACAAGTGTAACAAATCATAAAGCGCAAATGGGCTTAAACAATAGCAGATCATGTATTAACTTATGCAGAAAAATCGACTTTAATTTAAGATCTGTACAAATATTATTACGTTAGATTTGAACGTGGAAGATCATGTGGTGAATTAGAAATTCACCACGGGATCAATTGTAAAATCACCTTAAAGCATTTTGCTTAATTATGCTTCAATAAGATTCAATAGGCCATATATTATATATCATGTTGTAGTGCATGATTAGTTTTATCACCACGATAGTCACGCGAACAGGAACGACATTAGCAATCTTAAATCAACTGTCTCTCATCATGCCTTCGTAGTAAAGAGCAAACAACTCCTTTGCTTGCTATGTTTGCTTGAAAACAAGCAATCGACGAAGAACACTCTCTCTTGAGACTTACGCCCTTATTTTTGGAATTTATTGAATGCTCATCATCATACGAATATCGACTACCAAATAGCGTCACCGAATTTCACCAGAGAGATCAAGTCTACATCATTGACCATGACGATTTCGCTATCAAACAACCCAAGCTTTGCCTTCTATACGTACTTCATTTTTGCAATATTTATAAATAGGCAGATCCACATGCACCTCTTTTCAGTCGGACGTAAGCTTCCTCCATTTTCTGTCATAACATCAATGAAATACTATTGACTCCATTGTTTGTGACTAAGCTTTTGATTTTTTAAGATGGGTCTAGATATTGGAAAGATATTGCAGGGTGCTGTCAATACTTGGATGAACCAAAAGTATGGAGCATAGCGACTTTCTGGTGTATGGTCAGCATGCGCAACAATTGGAGTTACATTTGTGACGCGAGCTTCTTCTCCAGTGCATTCCAATTTGGGGTTGTCATCAGACGAATGGAGTTGGAGAGGAAATCTTTCAAACTTGAATAGGTTTTTCTCGGAGAAATAAAAACTCACTTTTGATTTTGTTCAGTTTGATTTCCCTCACACGAGAATACTAAAGAGAATCAACAACATCGGGAGCAGATTAGCAGCTGAAACAATCCACATCAAAATATACAGAGATTCGACGGAGATTACGTAAGACTGGAACTAATTGATTAGAAATAAGTTAACCGCCGATGAAAATGCAACTCGAGCAACACACTTGACATAGGGGAGTTACTATGATTCCAATATGACCAAATTAGGTCATAGAAGAGTTGCTGCAACCAAATTGGTCTGAATTGTGTTGCTAGGGAAGGTGGAATAGTAAGTGTAAATTTGTTTGTAATGTATTTTTTTTATTTTGACTTTATTATTGTATTAAATAGTTTCTAAGGATGAGCGAAAAAACAAAGTTGAAAACGTAAAAAAATCAAGACTTTTCACAAAGTAAAAGAAAGATTAAGTAAGCGGTGATCGAAACCTGTTGAAGATTGGAGAGGAAATACTCAGAACAAAATAGTCCATGGGCGAATGCGTACTGGATAGTGATGACCAGGGACAGAAAAAGTCATTTCAACTACACTCAAACAGCTGACATCCAACACACAATCAAGTTGCTAGTCCTTCCCGAATTTGAATGTGCGAATTAATAGGACGGCATGTGCACAAACAGCAGCAAGCGTCGACTCTCGGTGTCAGCGTTGTTTTGTGCGGTGTCAAAATGAATCTTCAGCTTGGCACATTGATATTCAATTTGAAATCTCAAAATATGAATATCATTTCATACTGCGGTGCATGGATTCAACATTTTGAAGTCAGATTCCTAAAATATACGCATCTGTTTAGTATATAAAGTAAAATAATCATCATTTATCGGTGTAAATCAACCGCAATTCAGAATATTCATTTCAGCCCCGGCAGATATTCATTTTTTACGCTCGATTATCAATCGGCTATTGAGAATCGAGCGGTAAATTTGGTATGGAAGTTTGACAGCATGCTGCGAGATGTTCGTGCCTGCATTGCCGAGCGTCTGATCAAAACAAACACGAATCAATGACGAAGCTGCCTACTGAGCATCGATGCAACTGATAATAAAACGAAGATTTCCGTCCCTGGTGATGACTAGGACCGATAACTTAAGAATCCCCGAATATGTTAGGCAGGGGAGCTAGGGAGATATTTTTTATTATTTTTTTGTCTTTATTTAGGAGACTTGCAGCCCGAGGCTGGCTCGTCTCCGAGATATTTTATTGTTTATTGTTTATTGTCTATTGTTTATTGTTTATTGTTTATTGTTTATTGTTTATTGTTTATTGTTTATTGTTTATTGTCTATTGTTTATTGTTTATTGTTTATTGTTTATTGTTTATTGTTTATTGTTTATTGTTTATTGTTTATTGTTTATTGTTTATTGTTTATTGTTTATTGTTTATTGTTTATTGTTTATTGTTTATTGTTTATTGTTTATTGTTGATTGTTTATTGTTTATTGTTTGGTTTTTATTGTTTATTGTTTATTGTTTATTGTTTATTGTTTATTGTTTTTTGTTTATTGTTTATTGTTTATTGTTTATTGTTTATTGTTTATTGTTTATTGTTTATTGTTTATTGTTTATTGTTTATTGTTTATTGTTTATTGTTTATTGTTTATTGTTTATTGTTTATTGTTTATTGTATTGTTTATTGTTTATTGTTTATTGTTTATTGTTTATTGTTTATTGTTTATTGTTTATTGTTTATTGTTTATTGTTTATTGTTTATTGTTTATTGTTTATTGTTTATTATTTATTGTTTATTGTTTATTATTTATTATTTTATTGTTTATTATTTATTGTTTATTGTTTATTGTTTTATTGTTTATTATTTATTGTTTTTATTATTATTTTATTATTTATTGTTTATTATTTATTGTTTATTGTTTATTATTTATTGTTTACTGTTTATTGTTTATTGCTTACTATTTATTGTTTATTATTTATTGTTTATTATTTATTATTGTTATTGTTTATTGTTTTATTGTTTATTGTTTATTGTTTATTGTTTATTGTTTATTGTTTATTATTTTATTGTTTATTATTTATTATTTTATTGTTTATTTTATTGTTTTATTGTTTATTGTTTATTGTTTATTGTTTTATTGTTTATTGTTTATTGTTTATTGTTTGTTGTTTATTGTTTTATTGTTTATTGTTTATTATTTATTGTTTATTGTTTATTGTTTATTGTTTTATTGTTTATTGTTTATTGTTTATTGTTTATTATTTATTGTTTATTGTTATTATTGTTTATTGTTTATTGTTTATTATTTATTGTTTTATTATTTTATTGTTTATTGTTTATTGTTTATTATTTATTGTTTATTATTTATTATTTTATTATTTATTGTTTATTATTTTATTGTTTATTATTTATTATTTATTTTTATTGTTTATTATTTTATTGTTTATTATTTTATTATTTATTATTTTATTGTTTATTGTTTATTGTTTATTGTTATTTTATTTATTTGTTTTATTATTTATTGTTTATTGTTTATTGTTTATTGTTTATTGTTTTATTGTTTATTGTTTTATTATTGTTTATATTATTTATTATTTATTGTTTATTGTTTATTGTTTATTGTTTATTGTTTATTGTTTATTGTTTATTGTTTATTGTTTATTGTTTATTGTTTATTGTTTATTGTTTATTGTTTATTGTTTATTGTTTATTGTTTATTGTTTATTGTTTATTGTTTATTGTTTATTGTTTATTGTTTATTGTTTATTGTTTTTTCTTCCTTCTTCCTTTCTCCTTCTGCTTTCCTTCTTCTTTCTTTCTTTTTACTTCGATCTTCTTCTTCATTCCTTCGTCCTTCTTCTTGCTTCTTTGTTCCATTTTACTTCTTCCGTTTTCCATCATCCATCTTCCTGATTTCTTCTTCCTTTTTCCTTATCCTTTCATCATTCTTCCTTATTCCTTTATTCCTTCTTCGTTTCTTCGTCCATCTTACTTTTTTCTTCTTTTTTCTTCCTACTTCTTTCTCTATTATTTCTCATTTCTTTCTCTTTCCTTTTTCCCTTTTCCCTGTTCCTCCTCACTTCTTCCTTCTTTCTACTTCTTTATTCCAGCTTCCTTCTTCTTTTTTCCTTCTTCCTCCTTTCTTATTCCTTCTTCCTATTTCCTTATAATTTGTCCTTCATTCCTTCTTTCTTTCTTTGTCCTTTTTCCTTCTTCGATCTGGTTTTCCTTTTTCATTGTTCCCTTTCCCTCCTCCTTCTTTCATCTTCTATTTCCCTTGTCCCTTCCTTTTTCTTCTTTCTTTTTTCTTCCTCCTTCCTTCATCTTTCTTCCTTCTCCCTTCTTCCTTTTTCCTTCTTCCTTTTTCCTTGTTCCTTCTTCCTTCTTTCCTCTTACTTTTTCCTTCTTCCTTCTTCCTTCTTCTTTTATCCTTCTTCCTTCTTCCCTCTTCTTCCTGGTTGCTTTTTTCTTCCTTCTTTCTTCTTCTTGCTTCCTTCTTCCTTTTTCCTTCTTCCTTTTTCCTTCTTCCTTTCTCCTTCTTCCTTTTCCCTTCTTCCTTTTTACTACTTTCTGCTTTCTTCTTCCTTCTTCCTTTTTCCTTCTTCCTTCTTGCATTTTTTTCTTGTATCCTCTTTTTCCATTCTTCCTTTTTCTCCTTTCTTCTTCTTTCTTCTTCCTTTTTCTTTCTTTATTCTCCCGTTTTCCTTTTTCCATCTTATTTCTTCCTTTTTCCGTTTTCCATCTTATTTCTTCCTTTTTCCTTCTTCCGACTTCCTTTTGTCTTCTTCTTTCTTTCTTCTTCATTTTTTTAATTTTCTTTTCTGCACTTTTCTTCTTTCTGCCTTCTTTCTTTTTCCTTCTGATGCTTCTATCTTCCTTCTTGCTTTTTCTTTCCTCCTTTTTCCTTCTTCCTTTTTTCTTCTGTCTTCTTTCTTCTTCTTTCTTCCTTCCTGCGTTTTTTTCTTGCATCCTCTTTTTTCCTTCTTTCTTTTTCCTTTTTCCTTCTTCATTTTTCCTTCTTCCTTCTTTCTTCCTTTTGCCTCCTTCTTCCTTCTTCCTTGTTCCTCCTTGCATTTTTGTCTTGCATTCTCATTCTTTCTTTTTCTTTCTTCCTTCTCCCTTTTTCCTTCTTCCTTCTCCCTTCTACCTTCTTCCTCCTTCCTTCTTTTTTCTTCCTTCTTCTTTCTTCCTTCTCCCTTTTTCCTTTTTCTTCCTTCTTGCATTTTTTTGCATTTTACTTCTTCCTTCTTCCTTCTTCCATCTTCCTTCTTCCTTCTTCCTTCTTCCTTCTTCCTTCTTTCTTCTTCCTTCTTCCTTCTTCCTTCTTCCTTCTTCCTTCTTACTTCATCCTTCATCCTTCCTCCTTCTTCTTTCTTCCTTCTTCCTTCTTCCTTCTTCCTTCTTTCTTCTTCCTTCTGCCTTCTTCCTTCTTTTCTTCCTTGTTTCTTCTTCCTTCTTGCATTTTCTTTCTGCATTTTCCATTTTCCTTCTTTCTTCTTCCTTTTCCCTTCTTCCTGTTTCCTTTTTCCTTCTCATGCTTCCATCTTCCTTCTTCCTTCATCCTTTTCACTTCTTCCTTCTTACTTAATCCTCTTCCTTCTTCCCCATCTTCTTTCTTCCTTCTTCCTTCTTTCTTCTTCCTTTTTTCTTCTTCCTTCTTTCTTCTTCCCTCTTCTTTCTCTTCCTTCTACCTTCTGCCTGCTTCCTTCTTCTTTCTTCTTTCTTCCTTGTTCTTTCTTCCATTCTCCTTCTGCCTTCCTTCTTACCTTCTTCCTTTTTTCTTCTTCCTTCTTTTCTCTTCCATCGCGATGAGCTCGATTACAGATTAATTTATGAAGTTGGGGTGCGTAAGAGGTGAAATTCCAAAAAATATTTGCAAAATTCTTTAGGCATTATATTCTCAGGTATTTTATTACCAAACATATCATAATTTACTACGCGTTTGGTATTTTAATAACAGAGTATGTTATGCCGAACGTGACGGGACGGGAGTATGTTATGCCGAGAACGGGCATAAATGCACACCTAGCTAACAACAGGCTGAAGGCCATTAGGACAAAAGTCATTTGGCCGAATACGTCATTTAGCCGAAAAGGTCTTTTGAAAAAATAAATTATTTGGAAAGGGTCATTCGGCCGAAAGGATCATATGGCCGCAAATGTCATTTGGTCATTCGGCCAAAAAGTCGTTTTCCCGAATAGGTCATTTGGCCAAAATCGCCCTATAACCTAAAATGTCTTTCGGTAGAAAGAGCCACTGTGAAAAATAAAAAGTTAGAAATGCGAATTCACTTTTTTCATTTCACTTTTCACCTCTCATTCATGATCTCATGATTTCCACTTATTACTATTCATTACGCACTTCTCACTGCAGTGTCAAGTGAAAAGTGAGAAATGATGGGTGAGAAGTGCGAAGTGAGACGCCTTACTTCTTACTCTTAATTTCTCACTGCGAAAAGTGAGAAACAAAAAGGAAGAAGTGAGAAGTGAGACGTCTCATTTTCTACTTCTCACTTTTCACTGTAAAAAGTGAGTAGTGCGAATTGACAAATAAGACGGTTATCTTATCGCTTCGCAAATTCTCGCTTTTTTCAAGAGAAAGGGGGAAAAATGAGTTAGAAGTAAGATATCTTACTTATCATACATAAATTCTCACTTTCCACATCTTACTGCGAAAAGTAAGAAGCAAGTGCGATATGAATAGCGGGAAATGAGAAGTGAGAAATGAGAAGTGGGAAATGAGAAGTGAGAAATGATGAGTGAGAAGTGAGGCGTTACCCATTTCTCACTTCTCTCAGATTCGGTTAAATGGCCTATTCGGCCAAATGGCTTGATCGGCCAAATGAATTTTGACCAGTTCGGTTTTGGCCTATTGGTTTTTTCGAACATGTAGTGCTCGGCGAAATGATTTTCAGCCGAATGAGTTTCTACCAAAGGACCCTTTCCCGCTTGTTTTCGTTTTTCCTTCATCTTTCCCTCAGCTCAAAGTGGTTAAAATATAAAACGTAATCATCAGCTTTTTCGGTATGAAATCGTGTTTTAAATGGCATAGTATGCAATATTTTCTCAATTTCATCACGTATAGAGCTTAGAGGCCTGAATAAGAGAAACGCGGATAGGTATGTGCCGCCAATCGAACCGTCAAAAAACAGCAGCCAATCGAGCAGCAGACCTGTCAAGCAGCCAAAATGTTGGCTCAAATACTGAAAACGGCCAAATCCGATTTTATGCCATTTTTAAATAAACAAAATTCAAGGTTTTTACATTAGTTTGCAATAATATATGTAAGTCATTTATAGATTATGAAAGGAAATTCCATTGTTTATTGGATTCTATTGTTATGTGATGTGGACACATAAAATAGCGGATTGTGCGATTTTATCTACATAAACCATTCCTTCCTTTTCATGTGTTATTCTTTGATGAAGAAGATTGCATGCAGTGTTGGTAGAGTCATATTTTCTATCCGCGTTTCTCTTATTCAGGCCTCTAATAGAACTCACCCAATTAAACTTACGCACATACAATTATTTATTGAAAATTTTTAAGCGAATTACCACGCCTTCTTGCAAATTAAAGGTACTACAAAGAATCTCAAAAACCATGTTGCAAAACTTTGCAACAACTTCCTTAAATCTCTTTCTGCCAAACATATCTCACAGCAGCAGAACCACAAAGCCAGCAGAAATTGTGTGTCAACAACCTCCACCCGAGCAGCTTTAGATCCGACCGAGCTTAATAAACTAAACATCTTTATGGTCAAAGTTTTCGTTCCGTATGGACGCGTACACAACCCAGGGTAATTCATTGTTTTTCACGTCCCATGCATTGTTCCTTTCCGCCGGACTTTTCCATGCAACTCCCCCCGGAAACGTGTTGTGAATGTGCGAAGATGGTTTGCGAGTTTTGCAATTAATGATGGACATGGTGTTGGGTTGAAAAATTATCCACAAGAACACCTCCCCCGTTGTTTTGTGCGTGTTTTCCCAGAAAAGAAACGCTGTCGGTTCAGACCCGTTTAGGGCTGCTTTTTGCGTGTGAACTTTGAGGAAAGCAGACAAATAAATCCCTGCTGAAACCCCCCAAACGGAACGAAAGAGGAAGACCGTAAATAAAAATAAAGAATGAATTTGAAAACCCACACACGGAAGCAGGCTGGACGTAAACCAAAAAATCAGGAAGGAAATCACGAAAGCTAGAAAATTTAGGAACTGCCAAAGTTTAGCAAAAGAAGAATGGTCACACACATATAGAGTAGAAAAGGGAAAAAACCAACGAGTGAATGAGCGGTGATAAAGAGCGAAATGTAAACAGTCCCTGAAAGAATGCCCCGTTTCCGCCGCGCTGACTACTCAAGCACACCAAACGGAAGCGGAAGCCAATGTTTCGGATTTCCCCCAGTGGGGCTCGCCGTGGTTTGGTAATGATTTAAATAATGACCTTCCGCGTTTGGGGGTGGCAAATTGTAAATCTCCCACCGACTCCTAAAGTATCGCAGGTAGGAGGTAGGTTGTGTACCTAAACAAAGCTGACCAAATGGAACAGATAATGGCAAATTAAGAAGGAATAGGTAGAGTACACTTACCAACGCAGGGATTATGGTTAACAACGCTAAATATTTTATCACATCTGCGCTTCATGTGGTTGTTCGGACAAATGCATCCGAACATCGGCGATAATCGGAGATTAGTCCATGCTTCGTAGCACAATTCCCTGTTCGTCCGTCGGAAATGTGGATGACAAGGCGGTTTAGCGGCAACGGGGGTGCACCATTGTGGAGTTGTTGATCCGGAAGTTGTTTGTTGTTGCGTTGCGGAGAAGAGGGAAGAAAACAAGAAGACGAATGGCTTGGTGAGATAACTCGGTTTTGCGATGCACAGCACAAGCACCGACAGACAGTTTGCTGCGGCTTATTGGCGTTGTTTCGGCGGCGGCTGCAGTCTGCAGTCAGCAGCAGATTTGGTAGGAGTGGTGAATGGTGGTTTCGAAAGTTTCCGCCCGGTTGTGGGATTTCGGTTAGTTTGGTTGATTTACACTGCTTTCTTTATCATGTGGTTCGGCGTGTGGGTTTTGGTGGTTACGCGGTCTGCAGCAGCGAGTGAGGGCTGCTAAAGGGAATGTTTGACAGGTTATTTAATAGTTCCAAGGAAGTTTTTCATGTTATCTGGATGACCATTTACTGCCAAACAACACAATCATTGGGAGACATGAAGCATTAAAGTGGAAAAAAGACACAATTCCCGTGTCGAAACGTTCGAATGAATTTCCCGTGGAAATTCGAATGAATTTCCCGTGAAAATTCGAATGAATTTCCCGTGAAAATTCGAATGAATTTCCCGTGAAAATTCGGATGAATTTCCCGTGGAAATTCGAATGAATTTCTCGTGGAAATTCGAATGAATTTCCCGTGGAAATTCGAATGAATTTCCCGTGGAAATTCAATGAATTTCCGTGAAATTCGAACGAATTTCCGTGGAAATTAGAACGAATTTCCCGTGGAAATTAGAACGAATTTCCCGTGGAAATTAGAACGAATTTCCCGTGGAAATTAGAACGAATTTCCCGTGGAAATTAGAACGAATTTCCCGTGGAAATTAGAACGAATTTCCCGTGGAAATTAGAACGAATTTCCCGTGGAAATTAGAACGAATTTCCCGTGGAAATTCGAATGAATTTCCCGTGGAAATTTGAATGAATTTCCCGTGGAAATTCGAATGAATTTCCCGTGGAAATTCGAATGAATTTCCGTGGAAATTGAATGAATTTCCCGTGGAAATTCGAATGAATTTCCGTGGAAATTCGAATGAATTTCCGTGGAAATTCGAATGAATTTCCTGTGGAAATTCGAATGAATTTCCGTGGAAATTCGAATAAATTTCCGTGGAAATCCAAATGAATTTCCCGTGGAAATTCAAATGAATTTCCGTGGAAATTGAATGAATTTCCGTGGAAATTCGAATGAATTTCCGTGGAAATTCGAATGAATTTCCGTGGAAATTCGAATGAATTTCCGTGGAAATTCGAATGAATTTCCGTGGAAATTGAATGAATTTCCGTGGAAATTCGAATGAATTTCCGTGGAAATTCGAATGAATTTCCCGTGGAAATTGAATGAATTTCCGTGGAAATTCGAATGAATTTCCGTGGAAATTCGAATGAATTTCCGTGGAAATTGAATGAATTTCCGTGGAAATTTGAATGAATTTCCCGTGGACATTTGAATGAATTTACCGTGGAATTTCGAATGAATTTACCGTGGAATTTCGAACGAAATTTCCATGGAATTGAAATGGAATCCCGTGGAAATTTGAATGAATTTCCCCGAAATTCGAATGAATTTCGCGTGGAAATTCTAATAAATTTCCCGTTGAAATTCGAATGATTTTCACGTTGAAATTCGTATGAATTTCCCGTGCAAATTCGAATAAATTTCCGGTGGAACTTTGAATGAATTTCTAGTGGAAATTTGAATGAATTTTCTCGTGGAAATTCAAATGAATTTCCCGTGGAAATTTGAACGAATTTTCCGTGGAAATTCGAATGATTTTTCCGTGGAAACTCGAATGAATATCCTGTGGAAATTGGAATGAATTTCCGTGAAATTCAGATGAATTTCCGTGGAAATTCGAATGAATTTCCGTGGAAATTCGAATGAATTTCCTGCAGAAATTCGAATGAATTTCCGTGAAATTCGAATGAATTTCCTGTGGAAATTCGAATGAATTTCCCGTGGAAATTCGAATGAATTTCCGTGGAAATTGAATGAATTTCCCGTGGAAATTCGAATGAATTTCCGTGGAAATTGAGTGAATTTCCGTGGAAATTGAGTGAATTTCCGTGGAAATTGGAGTGAATTTCCGTGGAAATTGAGGTGAATTTCCGTAGAAATTGGAGTGAATTTCCTGTGGAAATTGGAGTGAATTTTCCGTGAAATTGGAGTGAATTTCCCGTGGAAATTCGAGTGAATTTCCCGTGGAAATTCGAATGAATTTCCGTGGAAATTGAATGAATTTCCGTGGAAATTCGAATGAATTTCCGTGGAAATTCGAATGAATTTCCGTGGAAATTCGAATGAATTTCCGTGGAAATTGAATGAATTTCCCGTGGAAATTCGAATGAATTTCCGTGGAAATTGAATGAATTTCCGTGGAAATTAGAATGAATTTCCGTGGAAATTAGAATGAATTTTCCGTGAAATTGAGATGAATTTCACGTGGAAATTCGAATGAGTTTCCGTGAAAATTGAATAAATTTCGCGCGGAAATTCGAATGATTTTCCGTGGAAATTCGAATGAATTTCCGTGGAAATTCGAATGAATTTCCGTGGAAATTCGAATGAATTTCCGTGGAAATTCGAATGAATTTCCTGTGGAAATTCGAATGAATTTCCGTGGAAATTCGAATGAATTTCCGTGGAAATTGAATGAATTTCCGCGGAAATTCGAATGCATTTCCCGTGGAAATTCGAGTGCATTTCCCGTGGAAATTCGAATGAATTTCTCGTGGAAATTGAATGAATTTCCCGTGGAAATTCGAATGAATTTCCCGTGGAAATTTGAATGAATTTCCCGTGGAAATTCGAATGAATTTCCCGTGGAAATTGAATGAATTTCCCGTGGAAATTGAATGAATTTCCGTGGAAATTGAATGAATTTCCGTGGAAATTGAATGAATTTCCGTGGAAATTGAATGAATTTCCGTGGAAATTGAATGAATTTCCGTGGAAATTGAATGAATTTCCGTGGAAATTGAATGAATTTCCCGTGGAAATTCGAATGAATTTCCGTGGAAATTCGAATGAATTTCCCGTGGAAATTGAATGAATTTCCTGTGGAAATTTGAATGAATTTCCGTGGAAATTCGAATGAATTTCCGTGGAAATTCGAATGAATTTCCGTGGAAATTCGAATGAATTTCCGTGGAAATTGAATGAATTTCCTGTGGAAATTGAATGAATTTCCGTGGAAATTGAATGAATTTCCCGTGGAAATTCGAATGAATTTCCTGGAAATTGAATGAATTTCCGTGGAAATTCGAATGAATTTCCGTGGAAATTCGAATGAATTTCCCGTGGAAATTCGAATGAATTTCCTGTGGAAATTCGAATGAATTTCCGTGTGAAATTGAATGAATTTCCGTGGAAATTCGAATGAATTTCCGTGGAAATTCGAATGAATTTCCGTGAAATTCGAATGAATTTCCGTGGAAATTCAGATGAATTTCCGTGGAAATTCGAATGAATTTCCGTGGAAATTGAATGAATTTCCGTGGAAATTGGAATGAATTTCCGTGGAAATTCGAATGAATTTCCGTGGAAATTCGAATGAATTTCCGTGGAAATTCGAATGAATTTCCGTGGAAATTCGAATGAATTTCCGTGGAAATTGAATGAATTTCCGTGGAAATTGAATGAATTTCCGTGGAAATTCGAATGAATTTCCGTGGAAATTCGAATGAATTTCCGTGGAAATTGAATGAATTTCCTGTGGAAATTGAATGAATTTCCGTGGAAATTCAAATGAATTTCCGTGGAAATTGAATGAATTTCCGTGGAAATTCAAATGAATTTCCCGTGGAAATTGCATGAATTTCCGTGGAAATTGAATGAATTTCCGTGGAAATTCGAACGAATTTCCTGTGGAAATTCGTATGAATTTCCTGTGGAAATTCGTATGAATTTCCGTGGAAATTCGTATGAATTTCCCGTGGAAATTGCATGAATTTCCGTGGAAATTGAATGAATTTCCGTGGAAATTCGAATGAATTTCCGTGGAAATTCGAATGAATTTCCGTGAAATTCGAATGAATTTCCTGTGGAAATTCGAATGAATTTCCGTGGAAATTCGAATGAATTTCCGTGGAAATTCGAATGAATTTCCGTGGAATTGAATGAATTTCCGTGGAAATTGGAATGAATTTCCGTGGAAATTCGAATGAATTTCCGTGGAAATTCGAATGAATTTCCATGGAATTGGAATGAATTTCCGTGGAAATTAGAATGAATTTCCCTTGGAAATTTTAATGAATTCCCTGTGGAAATTGGAATGAATTTCCTGTGGAAATTGGAATGAATTTTTCAGGGAAATTGGAATGAATTTCCCTTGGAAATTTTAATGAATTTCCCCTGGAAATTCGAATGAATTTCCGTGGAAATTGGAATGAATTTCCGTGGAAATTCGAATGAATTTCCGTGGAAATTGGAATGAATTTCCTGTGGAATTCGAATGAATTCCTGTGGAAATTCGAATGAATTTCCTGTGGAAATTCGAATGAATTTCCGTGGAAATTCGAATGAATTTCCGTGGAAATTCGAATGAATTTCCGTGGAAATTCGAATGAATTTCCGTGGAAATTCGAATGAATTTCCGTGGAAATTCGAATGAATTTCCCGTGGAAATTGAATGAATTTCCGTGGAAATTGGAATGAATTTCCCGTGGAAATTCGAATGAATTTCCGTGGAAATTGAATGAATTTCCGTGGAAATTGAATGAATTTCCGTGGAAATTAAATGAATTTCCGTGAAATTCGAATGAATTTCCGTGGAAATTCGAATGAATTTCCGTGGAAATTCGAATGAATTTCCTGTGGAAATTCGAATGAATTTCCGTGGAAATTCGAATGAATTTCCGTGGAAATTGAATGAATTTCCGTGGAAATTCGAATGAATTCCGTGGAAATTCGAATGAATTTCCGTGGAAATTCGAATGAATTTCCGTGGAAATTGAATGAATTTCCGTGGAAATTCGAATGAATTTCCGTGGAAATTCGAATGAATTTCCGTGGAAATTGGAATGAATTTCCGTGGAAATTCGAATGAATTTCCGTGGAAATTCGAATGAATTTCCGTGGAAATTCGAATGAATTTCCTGTGGAAATTGAATGAATTTCCTGTGGAAATTGAATGAATTTCCGTGGAAATTCGAATGTAAAAATTCGAAAGAATTTCCTGTGGAAATTTGAATTATTTTCCCGTGGAAAATCGAATGAATTTCCTGAGGAAATTCGAATGAATTTCCCCTGGAAATTCGAATGATTTTCCCCTGGAAATTCGAATGAATTTCCTGTGGAAATTCGAATGAATTTCCTGTGGAAATTCGAATGAATTTCCTGTGGAAATTCGAATGAATTTTCCGTGGAAATTCGAATGAATTTCCCGTGGAAATTCGAATGAATTTCCCGTGGAAATTCGAATGAATTTCTCGTGGAAATTCGAATGAATTTCCCGTGGAAATTCGAATGAACTTCCCGTGGAAATTCATTCGCATTTCCACGGAAAATTCATTTGAATTTCCACGGAAAATTCATTTGAATTTCCACGGGAAATTCATTTGAATTTCCATGGAAAATTCATTTAAATTTATACGGGAAATTTATTCGAATTTCCACGTGAAATTCAGATTCTATCACAAACGCCCGAATGACACTCGCCCAAATGACAAACGCCCGAATGTAACAGTCGCCCGAATTCCATTCGCCCGAAAAGACCAAACGCCAGAAAAGACCATTCGCCCGAATGGACCAGTCGCCCGAATAGACCACTCGCCCGAATGGACCTTTCGCCCGAATAGGTCATATATTTATGTATACCTTTTTTTTGTGTCTTTATTAAGGAGACTTTCAGCCCGAGGCTGGCTCGTCTCCAAAATGTATACCTCCAGATTCTATAACAACATGTTATTTTTCCTAATCATATTAAAAGAAAAAATATGCCAATCACCTGGAATATATGAACGTTTAACAAAAAAAGTCGAGTCAAGCACGAGACACTGAAGACGGCCTTACTGTTGAGGTCGAAATACGTATCTGGCAAGATACAATTAAGTGGTGGAATTCAATGGGATTGTACAAACTCGTCTTATGACAAGTGAAAAAAAACAGTTTGTCTAGTTTTTCATTCTTTTCTGCTATTTTAGATGCCTTCTTAGCCTGCAGTGGTCGTAGGGTATCAGAGGTCGCATTTCTTTCTTCTAGTTGTAACTGTTTTGGAACGCTGTAAAACGGAGGACTTCCTCGTTTCAAAAGCGTATTCCACTCATTGTGCCACCTTAAAATGTTATTGGAAGTTCGAGGAATACTGTTTAGGGTATTTTCATAGACCGACCATAGTGAAGGGGAGAAAAGTGGGTCTCTGGTGGTCTTTCTGTGCGTTGATTGGCGACCATTCACATGAGTTCGCTACGTTAGGGGCCTCATACACGCTCCTACATGTTGTACAACTTTGACTCCGCCTCCAGGAAATGTGGTTCGGTTGGAGTGAAGTTGGACCATCTGTGGGCAAGTTGTACTATCCAACAGTCGTACAAATTGCCCACAGACGTTCCGACTTCACTCCGACCGAACCAAATTTCCTGGAGGCGGAGTCAAAGTTGTACAACATGTCGGAGCGTGTATGGGGCTCCATAGGCATAAGTACGTTAGGCTTAATGGACGTTACGCATTACGGACGTTAGGGATAATGTCTTCTTCTTCTTCTTATTGGCATTACATCCCCACACTGGGACAGAGCCGCCTCGCAGATTAGTGTTCATTAAGCACTTCTACAGTTATTCACTGCGAGGTGTCTAAGCCAGTTTACCATTTTTGCATTCGTATATCATGAGGCTAACACGATGATACTTTTATGCCCAGGGAAGTCGAAACCATTTCCAATCCTAAACTTGCCTAGACCGGCACCGGGAATCGAACCCAGCCACCCTCAGCATGGTACTGCTTTGTAGCCGCGCGTCTTACCGGAGGGATAATGTACGTTAGGCATAATGGACGTTTGGCATAATTCTGCCTTCTTTATGTCATGGGCTGTTCTTTGGGTCATTTATGAATAACGTCCATTATGCCTAACGGGTACACGCCATACACATAAAACTTGCTTACATAAAAAATACGTTTCTTTGGGCAAGATTTTCAAACCTCCTTGAATGCCTTTGTTATATCTTAACATGAAAAAAGTGCTAAGGTAACAAACTTTTTATAGGCAAGTTGAAGTCTGTAATCCTTCCCGTATGCCGATTGTAATCCCAATCGCTGATGTTTTCTAAAAACAAAACTTTGGTTGAGGAGAAAGAAACATCCGTGAAACTTGAATTTGGGAAGACACGTTCGTCAGCATTAATGTCAGCCATCTTAAAATCCAATAGTGTATACTCTGGATCTAACGCATACTGATAAATTTCTTCCATCAATGAACAAAAGGTTGTATCATACGTTCCCGTATTTTAGCAATAATACCAAGGGAACGAATCGATGATGTGGACCTTCGCCTACAGTTCCGTGAATTGTGAACACTTGAGCAAATTGTTGTGGAGCAGTTGAGAATGTTATCCAAATCTTGGCTTGTGCTTACATTACTGAATAATGTGTTGAAGGAAATAGAAAGATCGTCCCATCATTACCATGGATGGTCGATCGCAAGAAAAGTTCTGCAATCAATGTTGTCATATAGCATCTGTCGATATGGACATATATATCGTCACATTCTGATGGTTATAAGAGTTCATCACGTCGTCACCGGCGTTACATTATACGACGTTTTTGCTTATCTTTAAAACGAATTTTGCGAATAATTGGGGCACGACCTCACCCCAACTAGCGAATGCCGTTCGCTAATTGGGGCGCTTTGACAAGCGTCAATGTTGTTTACTTTTTGCATTGAACAAATGAAAATTTTACGCGCCAGAAAATATCGATCCCGCCAAACACGGAAACAAAACGTCAACGCGTTTTTGACATCACATTCTGACGTTTAGCTGCTTTTTAATTGGGTTTCGCCCCAATTAGCGAACCCCCAACTAAAAAGCGCCCCAACTAGAAAAACCCCAATTAGTGAACGTTCACTGTACTTGGGGAAGAAATCATGTCTTCAATTTATTTAAAAAGAACAATGTATGAAGAAAAGAAGGGTGAATTCCTATTAGCGTCTCTTATTTTTGACGATTTGATTAAATAAATACTCTTGCAACGCTATTTTTCGTTACAGCTCTAATTATTTCTTCAGATTTTGATTCATTTCAGGATGTTTGTGGACCGGTATATAAATGACCAGCATACATAAAACATATTTTAATATCTTATTCTCTCAACAATTTTGAGCGATTGAAACTGACTTTTTTCTATGTGAATGGATTGCAAGACAGATTTTATTTATAATCAATGTTAACTGGGGCTTTACACCTCGGGAAAGTTTTCCACCGTATTTTGGTCCCTGTGCCCTGGGGAAAAAAATCTGCGGACTGAATTCCCGAGGTATTAAGCTACCTTAAAGAACTTTATGCATACGTAAATAAAGAAATCAGGTCATTATTTGAATATTATGAAAAAGAAAGTATAAAACGTCGTTATTTTTCTTATTATTTCACACATAAACGAAACGAATATTTAGGTACATGTGAGAGACGTGTACAACAAAATATGAGATAAGTAGGAAATCAAATATACCATTTCCTTTTATTAGTCACAAAAAATCGTTTCATCAAATAAGGTGAAGAGTTTATTCGGGCATATAGTCTATTCGGGCGAATGATCTTTTCGGGCGATTGGTCCATTCGGGCGAATGGTCTTTTCGGGCGTTTGGTCTTTTCGGGCGTTTGGTCTATTCGAGCGAATGGAATTCGGGCGTTTGTCATTCGGGCGTGTGTCATTCGGGCGTTTGTGAAGGAACCGAAATTCATTCGAATTTCCACGGGAAATTCACTCGAATTTCCACGGGAAATTCACTCGAATTTCCACGGGAAATTCACTCGAATTTCCACGGGAAATTCACTCGAATTTCCACGGGAAATTCACTCGAATTTCCACGGGAAATTCACTCGAATTTCCACGGGAAATTCATTCGAATTTCCACGGGAAATTCATTCGAATTTCCACGGGAAATTCATTCGAATTTCCACGGGAAATTCATTCGAATTTCCACGGGAAATTCATTCGCATTTCTACGGAAAATTCATTCGCATTTCTACGGAAAATTCATTCGAATTTCCACGGGAAATTCATTCGAATTTCCACGGGAAATTCATTCGAATTTCCACGGGAAATTCATTCGAATTTCCACGGGAAATTCATTCGAATATCCACGCGAAATTCATTTGAATTTCCACGGGAAATTCATTCGAATTTCAACGGGAAATTCATTCGAATTTACCACGGAAGTTCATTCGAATTTCCACGGAAATTCATTCGAATTTTCACGGAAATTCATTCGAATTTCCACGGAAATTCATTCGAATTTCCACGGAAATTCATTCGAATTTCCACGGAAATTCATTCGAATTTCCACGGAAATTCATTCGAATTTCCACGGAAAATTCATTCGACTTTCCACGGAAATTCATTCGAATTTCCACGGAAATACATTCGAATTTCCACGGAAATTCATTCGAATTTCCACGGAAATTCATTCGAATTTCCACGGAAATCCATCTGAATTTCCATGGAAAATCATTTGAATTTCCACGGTACTTCATTTTTCCATGGGAAATTCATTCGCATTTCCACGGGAAATTCATTCGAATTTCCACGGGAAATTCATTCGAATTTCCACGGGAAATTCATTCGAATTTCCACGGGAAATTCATTCGAATTCATTCATACCCGAAACGAATATTTAGGTACATGTGAGAGACGTGTACAACAAAATATGAGATAAGTAGGAAATCAAATATACCATTTCCTTTTATTAGTCTCAAAAAATCGTTTCATCAAATAAGGTGAAGAGTTTATTCGGGCATATAGTCTATTCGGGCGAATGATCTTTTCGGGCGATTGGTCCATTCGGGCGAATGGTATTTTCGGGCGTTTGGTCTTTTCGGGCGTTTGGTCTATTCGGGCGAATGGAATTCGGGCGTTTGTCATTCGGGCGAATGGAATTCGGGCGTGTGTCATTCGGGCGTTTGTGATAGAACCGAATTTCCACGGGAAATTCACTCGAATTTCCACAGGAAATTCACTCGAATTTCCACAGGAAATTCACTCGAATTTCCACAGGAAATTCACTCGAATTTCCACAGGAAATTCACTCGAATTTCCACAGGAAATTCACTCGAATTTCCACAGGAAATTCACTCGAATTTCCACAGGAAATTCACTCGAATTTCACAGGAAATTCACTCGAATTTCCACGGAAATTCACTCGAATTTCCTCGGAAATTCATTCGAATTTCCACGGGAAATTCATTCGAATTCCACGGGAAAATCATTCGAAATTCCACGGAAAATTATTCGAATTTCCACGGAAATTCATCTGAATTTCCACGGAAATTCATTCGAATTCCACGGAAATTCATTCGAATTTCCACGGAAATTCATCTGAATTTCCACGGAAATTCATTCGAATTTCCACGGAAATTCATTCGAATTTCCACGGAAATTCATTCGAATTTACCACGGAAGTTCATTCGAATTTACCACGGAAATTCATTCGAATTTTTACGGAAATTCATTCGAATTTCCACGGAAATTCATTCGAATTTCCACGGAAATTCATTCGAATTTCCACGGAAATTCATTCGAATTTCCACGGAAATTCATTCGAATTTCCACGGAAATTCATCTGAATTTCCACGGAAATTCATTCGAATTTCCACGGAAATTCATTCGAATTTCCACGGAAATTCATCTGAATTTCCACGGAAATTCATTCGAATTTCCACGGAAATTCATTCGAATTTCCACGGAAATTCATTCGAATTTCCACGGAAATTCATTCGAATTTCCACGGAAATTCATTCGAATTTCCACCGGAAATTCATTCGAATTTCCACAGGAAATTCATTCGAATTTCCACAGGAAATTCATTCGAATTTCCACAGGAAATTCATTCGAATTTCCACGGGAAATTCATTCGAATTTCCACAGGAAATTCATTTGAATTTCCACGGGAAATTCATTCGAATTTTCATGGAAAATTCAATCGAATTTCCACAATAAATTCAATCGAATTTCCCCAAGAAATTCATCCGAATTTCCACGGAAATTCATCTGAATTTCCACGGAAATTCATTCGAATTTCCACGGAAATTCATTCGAATTTCCACGGAAATTCATTCGAATTCCAGGAAATTCATTCGAATTTCCACGGGAAATTCATTCGAATTTCCACGGGAAATTCATTCGAATATCCACGGGAAATTCATTCGAATTTCCACGGGAAATTCATTCGAATTTCCACCGGAATTTCGACTTTCCACGGGAAATTCATTCGAAAATCCACGGGAAATTCATTCGAATTTCCACGGGAAATTCATTCGAATATCCACGGGAAATTCATTCGAATTTCCACGGGAAATTCATTCGAATTTCCACCGGAATTTCGACTTTCCACGGGAAATTCATTCGAAAATCCACGGAAATTCATCTGAATTTCCACGGAAATTCATTCGAATTTCCACGGAAATTCATTCGAATTTCCACGGAAATTCATCTGAATTTCCACGGAAATTCATTCGAATTTCCACGGAAATTCATCTGAATTTCCACGGAAATTCATTCGAATTTCCACGGAAATTCATCTGAATTTCCACGGAAATTCATTCGAATTTCCACGGAAATTCATCTGAATTTCCACGGAAATTCATTCGAATTTCCACGGAAATTCATTCGAATTTCCACGGAAATTCATTTCAATTTCCACGGAAATTCATTCGATTTCCACGGAAATTCATTCGAATTTCCACGGAAATTCATTCGAATTTCCACGGAAATTCATCTGAATTTCCACGGAAATTCATTCGAATTTCCACGGAAATTCATTCGAATTTCCACGGAAATTCATTCGAATTTCCACGGAAATTCATTCGAATTTCCACGGGAAATTCATTCGAATTTCCACGGAAATTCATTCGAATTTCCACGGGAAATTCATTCGAATTTCCACGGAAATTCATTCGAATTTCCACGGAAATTCATTCGAATTTCCACGGAAATTCATTCGAATTTCCACGGAAATTCATTCGAATTTCCACGGAAATTCATCCGAATTTCCACGGAAATTCATTCGAATTTCCACGGAAATTCATCTGAATTTCCACGGAAATTCATTCGAATTTCCACGGAAATTCATTCGAATTTCCACGGAAATTCATTCGAATTTCCACGGAAATTCATTCGAATTTCCACGGAAATTCATTCGAATTTCCACGGAAATTCATTCGAATTTCACAGGAAATTCATCTGAATTTCCACGGAAATTCATTCGAATTTCCACGGAAATTGATTCGAATTTAAACGGAAATTCATTCGAATTTCCACGGAAATTCATTCGAATTTCCACGGAAATTCATTCGAATTTCACGGGAAATTCATTCGAATTTCCACGGAAATTCATTCAATTTCCACGGAAATTCATTCGAATTTCCACGGAAATTCATTCGAATTTCACGGAAATTCATCTGAATTTCCACGGAAATTCATTCGAATTTCCACGGAAATTCATTCGAATTTCCACGGAAATTCATTCAATTTCCACGGAAATTCATTTGAATTTCCACGGAAATTCATTCGAATTTCCACGGAAATTCATCCGAATTTCCACGGAAATTCATTCGAATTTCCACGGAAATTCATCTGAATTTCCACGGAAATTCATTCGAATTTCCACGGAAATTCATTCGAATTTCCACGGAAATTCATTCGAATTTCCACGGAAATTCATTCGAATTTCCACGGAAATTCATTCGAATTTCCACGGAAATTCATTCGAATTTCACGGGAAATTCATTCGAATTTCCACGGGAAATTCATTCGAATTTCCACGGAAATTCATTCGAATTTCCACGGAAATTCATTCGAATTTCCACGGAAATTCATTCAATTTCCATGGAATTTCATTCGAATTTCCACGGAAATTCATTCGAATTTCCACGGAAATTCATTCAATTTCCACGGAAATTCATTCGAGTTTCCACGGAAATTCATTCAAATTTCCACGGAAATCCATTCGAATTTCCACGGAAATTCATTCGAATTCCACGGAAATTCATTCGAATTTCCACGGGAATTTCATTCGAATTTCCACGGAATTTCATTCGAATTTCCACGGAAATTCATTCGAATTTCCACGGAAATTCATTCAATTTCCACGGGAAATTCATTCGAATTTCCACGGAAATTCATTCAAATTTCCACGGAAATCCATCTGAATTTCCACGGAAATTCATTCGAATTTCCACGGAAATTCATTCGAATTCCACGGAAATTCATCTGAATTTCCACGGAAATTCATCTGAATTTCCACGGAAATTCATCTGAATTCCACGGAAATTCATTCGAATTTCCACGGAAATTCATTCGAATTTCCACGGAAATTCATTCGAATTCCACGGAAATTCATTCGAATTCCACGGAAATTCATCCGAATTCCACGGAAATTCATTCGAATTTCCACGGAAATTCATTTAATTTCCACGGAAATTCATCCAATTCCACGGAAATTCATCCGAATTTCCACGGAAATTCATTCGAATTTCCACGGAAATTCATTCGAATTCCACGGAAATTCATTTTAATTTCCACGGAAATTCATTCGAATTTCCACGGAAATTCATTCGAATTTCCACGGAAATTCATTGAATTTCCACGGAAATTCATTCGAATTTCCACGGAAATTCATTCGAATTTCCACGGAAATTCATCCGAATTCCACGGAAATTCATTCGAATTTCCACGGAAATTCATTCGAATTTCCACGGAAATTCATTCGAATTTCCACGGAAATTCATCTGAATTCCACGGAAATTCATTCGAATTTCCACGGAAATTCATTCGAATTCCACGGAAATTCATTCGAATTTCCACGGAAATTCATCTGAATTCCACGGAAATTCATCCGAACTCCACGGAAATTCATTCGAATTTCCACGGAAATTCATCCGAATTCCACGGAAATTCATTCGAATTCCACGGAAATTCATTCGAATTTCCACGGAAATTCATTCAATTTCCACGGAAATTCATTGAATTCCACGGGAAATTCATCCGAATTTCCACGGAAATTCATTCGAATTCCACGGAAATTCATCCGAATTCCACGGAAATTCATTCAATTTCCACGGAAATTCATTCAATTTCCACGGAAATTCATTCGAGTTTCCACGGAAATTCATTCAAATTTCCACGGAAATTCATTCAAATTTCCTCGGGAAATTAATTCAAATTTCCACGGAAATTCATTCAAATTTCCACGGAAATTCATTCGAATTTCCACGGAAATTCATTCGAATTTCCACGGAAATTCATTCGAATTCCACGGAAATTCATTTCAATTTCCACGGAAATTCATTCGAATTCCACGGAAATTCATCTGAATTTCCACGGAAATTCATTCGAATTCCACGGAAATTCATCTGAATTTCCACGGAAATTCATTCGAATTCCACGGAAATTCATTCGAATTTCCACGGAAATTCATTCGAATTTCCACGGAAATTCATTCGAATTTCCACGGAAATTCATCTGAATTTCCACGGAAATTCATTCGAATTCCACGGAAATTCATTCGAATTTCCACGGAAATTCATTCGAATTTCCACGGAAATTCATTCGAATTTCCACGGAAATTCATTCGAATTCCACGGAAATTCATTCGAATTTCCACGGGAAGTTGCTTCGAATTTCCACGGAAAGTTGTTTCGAATTTCCACGGGAAATTGTTTCGGATTTCAACGGGAAACTGCTTCGAATTTCCACGGGAAATTCATTCAAATTTCCACCGGGAATTCATTTGAATTTCTACCGGAACTTCATTCGAATTTCCACGGGAAATTCATTCGAATTTCCACGGGAAATTCATTCGAATTGCCACGGGAAATTCATTCGAATTTCCACGGGAAATTCATTCAAATTTCCACTGGAAATTCATTCGAATTTCCACGGGAAATTCATTCGAATTTCCACGGGAAATTCATTCGAATTTCCACGCGAAATTCATTCGAATTTCCACGGGAAATTCATTCGTTTTTCCACGAAAAGTTCATTGAATTTCGAAATTCCACGGGAAATTCATTCGGGAAATTAATTCGGATTCCCACGGGAAATTCATTCGAATTTCCACGAGAAATTCATTCGAATTTCTACGGGAAATTCATTAGAAATTCCACGGGAAATTCATTCGAATTTCCACTGGAATCTCATTCGAATTTCCACTGGAATCTTATTCGAATTTCAACGGGAAATTCATTCGAATTACCACGGGAAATTCATTCAAATTTTCACGGGAAATTCATTCGATTTTCCACGAAAAGTTCATTGAATTTCGAAATTCCACGGGAAATTCATTCGGGAAATTCATTCGGATTCCCACTGGAATGGAATCTGGAACTGGAATCTCATTCGAATTTCCACTGGAATCTCATTCGAATTTCCACGGGAAATTCATTCGAATTTCCACGGGAAATTCATTCAAATTTTCACGGGAAATTCATTCGAATTTTAACGGGAAATTCATTCGATTTTCCACGAAAAGTTCATTCAAATTTCCTCGGGAAATTCATTCGAATTTTCACGAGAAATTCATTCGAAATTCCACGGGAAATTCATTCGAATTTCAACGGGAAATTCATTTGAATTTCCACGGAAAATTCATTCGAATTTCCACGTGAAATTCATTCGAATTTCTAAGGGAATTTTATTTGAATTTCCACGGGAAATTCATTCGATTTTGCACAGGGAATTCATTAGAATTTGCATTGAAAATTCATTCGAATTTGCACGGGAAATTCATTCGAATTTCCAAGGGAAATTCATTCGAATTCAAACGGGAAATTCATTTGAATTTCCACGGCAAATTCATTCGAATTTACACGGAAAATTCATTCGAATTCCCACGGGAAATTCATTCGAAATTCCACGGGAAATTCATTCGAATTTCCAAGGGAAATTCATTCGAACTTACGGAAATTCATTCGAATTTCCACGGGAAGTTCATTCGAATCTCCACGGGAAATTCATTCGAATTTCCACGGGAAATTCATTCGAATTTCCACGAGAAATTCATTCGAATTTCTACGAGAAATTCATTAGAAATTCCACGGGAAATTCATTTGAATTTCCACGAGAAATTCATTCGAATTTCCATGAGAAATTCATTCGAATTTCCACGGGAAATTCATTCGAATTTCCACGGGAAATTCATTCGAAATTCAACGGAAAATTCATTAGAATTTCCACGGAAAATTCATTCGAATTTCCACGGGAAATTCATTAAAATTTCCACGGGAAATTTATTCGAATTTCCATGGGAAATTCATTCGAATTTCCATGGGAAATTCATTCGAATTTCCACGGGAAATTCATTCGAATTTCCACGGGAAATTCATTCGAATTTCCACGGGAAATTCATTCGAATTTCCACGGGAAATTCATTCGAATTTCCACGGGAAATTCATTCAAATTTCCACGGGAAATTCATTCGATTTTCCACGAAAAGTTAATTGAATTTCGAAATTCCACGGGAAATTCATTCGGGAAATTCATTCGGATTCCCACGGGAAATTCATTCGAATTTCCACGAGAAATTCGTTCGACTTTCCACGGGAAATTCATTCGATTTTGCACAGGGAATTCATTAGAATTTGCATTGAAAATTCATTCGAATTTGCACGGGAAATTCATTCGAATTTCCAAGGGAAATTCATTCGAATTTAAACGGGAAATTCATTTGAATTTCCACGGCAAATTCATTCGAATTTCCACGGAAAATTCATTCGAATTCCCACGGGAAATTCATTCGAAATTCCACGGGAAATTCATTCGAATTTCCAAGGGAAATTCATTCGAACTTCTACGGGAAATTCATTCGAATTTCCACGGGAAGTTCATTCGAATCTCCACGGGAAATTCATTCGAATTTCCACGGGAAATTCATTCGAATTTCCACGAGAAATTCATTCGAATTTCTACGAGAAATTCATTAGAAATTCCACGGGAAATTCATTTGAATTTCCACGAGAAATTCATTCGAATTTCCATGAGAAATTCATTCGAATTTCCACGGGAAATTCATTCGAATTTCCACGGGAAATTCATTCGAAATTCAACGGAAAATTCATTAGAATTTCCACGGAAAATTCATTAGAATTTCCACGGAAAATTCATTCGAATTTCCACGGGAAATTCATTAAAATTTCCACGGGAAATTTATTCGAATTTCCATGGGAAATTCATTCGAATTTCCACGGGACATTCATTCGAATTTCCACGGGAAATTCATTCGAATTTCCACGGGAAATTCGAATGAATGTCCCGTGGAAATTCATTCAAATTTCCACCGGAAATTCATTCGATTTTCCACGAAAAGTTCATTGAATTTCGAAATTCCACGGGAAATTCATTCGGGAAATTCATTCGGATTCCCACGGGAAATTCATTCGAATTTCCACGAGAAATTCGTTCGACTTTCCTCGGGAAATTCATTCGATTTTGCACAGGGAATTCATTAGAATTTGCATTGAAAATTCATTCGAATTTGCACGGGAAATTCATTCGAATATCCAAGGGAAATTCATTCGAATTTAAACGGGAAATTCATTTGAATTTCCAAGGCAAATTCATTCGAATTTCCACGGAAAATTCATTCGAATTCCCACGGGAAATTCATTCGAAATTCCACGGGAAATTCATTCGAATTTCCAAGGGAAATTCATTCGAACTTCTACGGGAAATTCATTCGAATTTCCACGGGAAGTTCATTCGAATCTCCACGGGAAATTCATTCGAATTTCCACGGGAAATTCATTCGAATTTCCACGAGAAATTCATTCGAATTTCCACGAGAAATTCATTCGAATTTCCACGGGAAATTCATTCGAATTTCCACGGGAAATTCATTCGAAATTCAACGGAAAATTCATTAGAATTTCCACGGAAAATTCATTCGAATTTCCACGGGAAATTCATTAAAATTTCCACGGGAAATTTATTCGAATTTCCATGGGAAATTCATTCGAATTTCCACGGGACATTCATTCGAATTTCCACGGGAAATTCATTCGAATTTCCACGGGAAATTCATTCAAATTTCCACGGGAAATTCATTCGAATTTCCACGGGAAATTCATTCAAATTTCCACGGGAAATTCATTCGAATTTCCATGGGAAATTCATTCGAATTTCCACGGGAAATTCATTCGATTTTCCACGGGAAATTCATTCGATTTTCCACGGGAAATTCATTCGAATTTCCACGGGAAATTCATTTGAATTTCCACGGGAAATTCATTCGAATTTTCACGGGAAATTCATTTGAATTTCCACGGGAAATTCATTTGAATTTCCACTGGAATCTCATTCGAATTTCCACTGGAATCTCATTCGAATTTCCACGGGAAATTCATTCGAATTTCCACGGGAAATTCATTCAAATTTTCACGGGAAATTCATACGAATTTTAACGGGAAATTCATTCGATTTTCCACGAAAAGTTCATTCAAATTTCCTCGGGAAATTCATTCGAATTTTCACGAGAAATTCATTCGAAATTCCACGGGAAATTCATTCGAATTTCAACGGGAAATTCATTTGAATTTCCACGGAAAATTCATTCGAATTTCCACGTGAAATTTATTCGAATTTCCAAGGGAATTTTATTTGAATTTCCACGGGAAATTCATTCGGTTTTGCACAGGGAATTCATTAGAATTTGCATTGAAAATTCATTCGAATTTGCACGGGAAATTCATTCGAATTTCCAAGGGAAATTCATTCGAACTTCTACGGGAAATTCATTCGAATTTCCACGGGAAATTCATTCGAATCTCCACGGGAAATTCATTCGAATTTCCACGGGAAATTCATTCGAATTTCCACGAGAAATTCATTCGAATTTCTACGGGAAATTCATTAGAAATTCCACGGGAAATTCATTTGAATTTCCACGAGAAATTCATTCGAATTTCCACGAGAAATTCATTCGAATTTCCACGGGAAATTCATTCGAAATTCAACGGGAAATTCATTAGAATTTCCACGGGAAATTCATTAGAATTTCCACGGGAAATTCATTAGAATTTCCACGGGAAATTCATTAGAATTTCCACGGGAAATTCATTAGAATTTCCACGGGAAATTCATTCGAATTTCCACGGGAAATTTATTCGAATTTCCATGGGAAATTCATTCGAATTTCCACGGGAAATTCATTCGAATTTCCACGGGAAATTCATTCGAATTTCCACGGGAAATTCATTCGAATTTCCACGGGAAATTCATTCGAATTTCCACGGAAATTCATCTGAATTTCCACGGAAAATCATTCGAATTTCCACGGGAAATTCATTCGAATTTCCACGGAAATACATTCGAATTTCCACGGAAAACTCATTCGAATATCCACAGGAAATTCATTCGAATTTCCACAGGAAATTCATTCGAATTTCCACAGGAAATTCATTCGAATTTCCACGGGAAATTCATTCGAATTTCCACAGGAAATTCATTCGAATTTCCATGGGAAATTCTTTCGAATTTCCATGGGAAATTCATTCAAATTTCCACGGAAAATTCATTCAAATTTCCACGGAAAATTCATTCAAATTTCCACGGGAAATTCATTCAAATTTCCACGGGAAATTCATTCGAATTTTCACGGGAAATTCGTTCGAATTTCCATGCAAAATTCATTCGAATTTCCACGGGAAATTCATTCGAATTTCCACGGGAAATTCATTCGAATTTCCACGGGAAATTCATTCGAATTTCCACGGGAAATTCATTCGAATTTCCACGGGAAATTCATTCGAATTTCCACGGGAAATTCATTCGAATTTCCATGGGAAATTCATTCGAATTTCCACGGGAAATTCATTCGAATTTCCACGGGAAATTCATTCGAATTTCCACGGGAAATTCATTCGAATTTCCACGGGAAATTCATTCGAATTTCCACGGGAAATTCATTCGAAGTTCCACGAGAAATTCATTCGAATTTCTACGGGAAATTCATTAGAAATTCCACGGCAAATTCATTCGAATTTCCACTGGAATCTCATTCGAATTTCCACAGGAATCTCATTCGAATTTCCACGGGAAATTCATTCGAATTACCACGGGAAATTCATTCAAATTTTCACGGGAAATTCATTCGATTTTCCACGAAAAGTTCATTCAAATTTCCTCGGGAAATTCATTCGAATTTCCACGTGAAATTCATTCGAATTTCCAAGGGAATTTTATTTGAATTTCCACGGGAAATTCATTCGAATTTGCACAGGGAATTCATTAGAATTTGCATGGAAAATTCATTCGAATTTGCACGGGAAATTCATTCGAATTTCCAAGGGAAATTCATTCGAATTTCCACGGGAAATTCATTTGAATTTCCACGGCAAATTCATTCGAATTTCCACGGAAAATTCATTCGAATTCCCACGGGAAATTCATTCGAAATTCCACGGGAAATTCATTCGAATTTCCAAGGGAAATTCATTCGAACTTCTACGGGAAATTCATTCGAATTTCCACGGGAAGTTCATTCGAATCTCCACGGGAAATTCATTCGGGAAATTAATTAGGATTCCCACGGGAAATTCATTCGAATTTCCACGGGAAATTCATACGAATTTTCAAAGGAAATTCATTCGAATTTTCACGGGAAATTCATTAAAATTTGCACGGGAAATTCATTCGAATTACCACGGGAAATTCATTCAAATTTTCACGGGAAATTCATTCGAATTTTAACGGGAAATTCATTCGATTTTCCACGAAAAGTTCATTCAAATTTCCTCGGGAAATTCATTCGAATTTTCACGAGAAATTCATTCGAAATTCCACGGGAAATTCATTCGAATTTCAACGGGAAATTCATTTGAATTTCCACGGAAAATTCATTCGAATTTCCACGTGAAATTCATTCGAATTTCCAAGGGAATTTTATTTGAATTTCCACGGGAAATTCATTCGAATTTGCACAGGGAATTCATTAGAATTTGCATGGAAAATTCATTCGAATTTGCACGGGAAATTCATTCGAATTTCCAAGGGAAATTCATTCGAATTTCCACGGGAAATTCATTTGAATTTCCACGGCAAATTCATTCGAATTTTTACACGGAAAATTCATTCGAATTCCCACGGGAAATTCATTTGAAATTCCACGGGAAATTCATTCGAATTTCCAAGGGAAATTCATTCGAACTTCTACGGGAAATTCATTCGAATTTCCACGGGAAGTTCATTCGAATCTCCACGGGTAATTCATTCGAATTTTCACGGGAAATTCATTCGAATTTCCACGGGAAATTCATTCGAATTTCCACGAGAAATTCATTCGAATTTCTACGGGAAATTCATTAGAAATTCCACGGGAAATTCATTTTAATTTCCACGAGAAATTCATTCGAATTTCCACGAGAAATTCATTCGAATTTCCACGGGAAATTCATTCGAAATTCAACGGGAAATTCATTCGGGAAATTAATTCGGATTCCCATGGGAAATTAATTCGGATTCCCACGGGAAATTCATTCGAATTTCCACGGGAAATTCATTCGAGTTTTCACGAGAAATTCATTCTAAATTCCACGGGAAATTCATTCGTATTTGCAAAGGAAATTCATTCGAATTTTCATGGGAAATTCATTAAAATTTGGACGGGAAATTCATTCTAATTTCCACTGGAAATTCATTCGAGTTTCCACGGGAAATTCATTCGAGTTTCCAAGGGAAATTCATTCGTATTTCGAAATGCGAATGAATTTCCCGTAAAAATTAGAATGATTTTTCCTTGGAAATTCAAATGAATTTCCCTTTGAAATCTGAATGAACTTTACGTTGAAATTCGAATGAATGTCCCGTGGAAATGCGAATGAAAATTGAATTGAACATATATTTGAATGGTATCCCACCGATGACGAGGTAGGTGCATTATGTAAGCACGTAGTGTCATAACTTCAACTGTTCAACTTTGCGCTGGAAAGCGTTCAACGGAGGGATACACTGAATATGTTTTGCATTGAAAAGCATTTTCCGATGATTATTCCAATCCATGTTTTATGTATAAATGCTGTGTACATGCATCTTGTATGCACCTCTTTTCAATGCAATTATAGAGGAAATCGTGGTTTCATTGGATGTTTAGGTCAATATGAATTTATTTAGACTATATCTCTGTATCTGACTACCATTTGTGTTTCCATTGATGCTTCTATCTTCTCTTTCTTAGCAGTCAGGTCCAAAGCTGAACCAGTAAACCACTAGAACCGCTTCTCGAACCACACTATACAATGCTATAATACCGTCTGATCGATCACACATAAAGGGATTAAAATCGATATTAATTACGGATTATTCCATCGAAAACCACACATCGCACCGGCTAGCCTACTCAACCACGAGCTTTTCATCGCATCGCTACATATCCAACCCATCCAAACAAACAAAGCAAGTCCACAGAAATGCCGGTGCGGGCGGAGCTTGGTTCCGATGTTTGGCCTGTGATTGGCGTTAAATTTCACGCTCAAGGGCAAAAGTAAATGCGGTTATCCCTCGCTTTTACCAATGTGCTTATCAAGGGACCGCCACCTCCACCGGCGTCACCACAGCCAGCGTTACAAGCCGTAATCCTTCCAATCCCCTCCCCAGAAGCGATCAAGTACTTAATGATGAGCTGGCCAGTCGGCTCACACATGGCCGATGAATGGCAGTGGCTTTCAATTTCGTCATAATGGAGACTGTAGCACTTTTGATGTCGCTTTTTCTTTGGACACCTCTGTCGAAAGGATAGGAATAGTGAAATTCATAAAATGAGAACAAATTGAAACGAAGGGGGCCAGGAAACGCCACCCACATTATACGAGCTATCTCAGCTGGAAACCGACGCAATGGTCGGAGGCGGTGACGATCGGCGGTGGCGGTGAGAAAGGGTGGCTGGCTATTTTGCGATTAAAATTTAATCGATTTTCCGCCGGATGAGAAACCCATTCTCAAGGGAAGCAAACCCTCGGCCCAAATTGATGGGAATTACCATGCCTCACTCACAATGTACACAATGTTGGTTTGGGTGAACAAAGCATCCAGTCGGAACGTGTGGGTGTGCGAAACTATTATGCTACTTTAACCGCAGGCTGCTGACTGCGCTGCTGCAGACTTCTTCAATCGAACCACCGACCCGTGCCGTGAATGCCGGTGAATTAGGATTCAGCGTTATCCCTTCGAAGTGAAAATCCACATTACCTATCTTCCATCCGGCACTTGTTTTCCCGCACTTTGCAGTGCAGTTTGAAATCTTCGAATAGCTTAATGCACTTTCGCTCCTGCTGGCAGACGGAGAGTGCATGGTTGCACGTCGGCAATGCATCCACCGGATACGGGTCTTTTTCTGAAATGGAAATGAGAGAAGAATTGAATTAGAAAATAATTCCATTTGATTGTTAGGATTTAATAATGGCAAGAAAAGCTTGGTAGTGTGATGGGTTAAAATTCTGCATTACAGACTTAACCTCTGGCTTTTAACATTTTAATCTTTTTTGCACTTTACTCTTGTTCTGTTCGACGCATAATTTTCCAATTTATGTTTGATAGAGTTGCGAATTTTGGAATATCAAAAGCACTTTTATTTTATTTTTAACAAGTTGAAGTTAAAAAACTAAAAATGACTATTCGACATAATATTAAGAATTCATATTTTGATCTCACTACATCTATTAGCTCTTTCGGAATACATTTATATAAACAAACAACAAGCACCAACACCTCAGAGCACCTATTTGCATTGAATTTCCATTTTGAATACTACTATACAGTGCCAACGAAATTCAGTTCCACATTTCATGCAAGTGTTCGTCATTGATTCCCTGTTTTCTGAACCAGCCTTACTTGACCCAACCGAACAAAGTCTTCCAAATATGTGCTTTTGTTATGTGCCCACCCTCGTCATCTCCGCTCATCTTTTGCGGTGGTCGACAGGCAAATTTCGATTTGTCGATTCTTAAATTCAAATATCGGGTCTATGAACGAAAGCAAAATATCATCGGCATCGTTCCCCCTTCCAGATCTGAAGAGGTTCCAATAAAATTTCATATGACTTTTTATCCCTGCATCTGTGTGCAAATTCCTCCCACCCCGCATCGATCCCACCCGGGCAATGCCGGGCCGGATCTCTTGGCGTTCTCAAGCCAAGCCTCGAGTAAAATCTTCTACCGATAGTTTGATTGCCCCGTTCCCCGAATAGCAAAGGCCGCAAACAGAAATACACACTCCAATCTGAACCAAAGCAGAAGCACCAGCTGAACCGAAGTTTGCTAAAATATTGGCCCCAAATTCGAACAATATGGAAATTGGAAGATTGCTTCTCTTTGACCGCGTGCCACTTGACATCGACTACGGTTCCCAGCTTGACTCCCCGATCCGGTTGGGTTGGCTTTCTGGTGGGCTCTGCCTGCTGCCTGCGGAAGGCCAGTGGAGAAAGTCTAAAGAATATCAAATGATAGTGGCGGTGGAGTCTAATCCCGAAACGGAAGATAGTCGAACGGCGAACGGGGCGCTGCTGCATCCGAAGAAGCAGGATTCCAAAGAGGACCGAGAACGATGCGGACGAGTTGCTATAAAGTGCTAAACGTCTTTAATATCAATCGGATTGCGGTGATCGGATTTTTTTTTCTGGGAAGGATAGAGGTTTTTTTTTTATGTGGGAAAAGAAGCCATGGATTAAACTTCAAGAGATGGAGGTAGAATCAAATCAACTTGATGGAAACTGATGGGAGATTCATTGATATTGTAATAGTTTTGAGCATGATAATCATTTTAAGGCATCCTTTTAGCAAGAATTTTTTTGGCAGAAGAGATTTGCACTTCTAAGGTGGGGTTATTTTAATGGTTGATTACAGCGAACTACACAGATAAGAATATGATTTTAAATGTATTTTCATGCACATATTTGGAGCATGCAAATAAACGTAACATTCAATCGATAACTATTCTTTTAAATCGAAATAAATGTAAACGGTGCTTGCTTGTAAAATTCACTCAAATTCAATATAATATCGATTGTTAATTCATTTGATGGGATAAGCTGCAATTTTACACGTCGTTGAATTTTCAAAATTATTTGCTGTGTAGCAGACTTGCTAATGTTGTTTCTTCGATTGACTAGCAATTTTTACTTTTTTGCCTTGCTCGCATAAAAGAGCTGTTTAATATATAATGTTTTGATAGTAAACACGTATGAAATTATTATGCAAAATCAAAATTTTGTTCTTTCAAAGACTCATCGGAGACTCGGAGACTCAGCCCGATGAATTAAGGGTGATGTATGTGTGTGTTTGTGTGTACAAAAATGTACATGATTTACTTGCAACATGGTGCATTCGACGCAGAATAAGAAAGGTGATATCAATTATAACAATGAACCGCACGACAAACTTCTTCTTCTTCTTCTTATTGGCATTACATCCCCACACTGGGACAGAGCCGCCTCGCAGCTTAGTGTTCATTAAGCACTCCCACAGTTATTAACTGCAAGGTTTCTAAGCCAGGTCACCATTTTTGCATTCGTATATCATGAGGCTAGCACGATGATACTTTTATGCCCAGGGAAGTCGAGAAAATTTCCAATCCGAAAATTGCCTAGACCGGCACCGGGAATCGAACCCAGCCACCCTCAGCATGGTCTTGCTTTGTAGCCGCACGTCTTACCGCACGGATAAGGAGGGCCCCGCACGACAAACTAGAAAACATGATTTCAGAATTTTGAAGTAGGTATAGATCCCAAATTAAAGGACTCAAATGACTGCTATCATGAACATTATAGAATCGGTATGTACAATGTTTCTTCTCCGACGGATCTGTGCCTGCTACCGCAGAATGGACCACTCCGCAATTGGATCACTGGAGAAGTAACTTTACTGGGGTATCGCGTGGATTTGGCGCAGAGGAACGGTTACAAACTGACTGGTCAAACGAAATAAGACTGTATCGAAAATATGTTCCCCACTTTCAAAATTATACTGCTCAGAAGCTCATGAAATTCGAATTTTTGACCCATGGCTCCGTAAGAAGGACACCGAGCTGGATAATTTGGACAAGCGTTTCGCTATCCACCTAGTAAAGGTAATACTTCATGGTCAACAATCTTGGGGAATACTATACGTTCGCTAACCTGTTGAAAAAAAAAGAAAATCTAAATCAAGGAATTTGAACCAGAAAGTAATCAATACTATAGAATGAAGCAATTTTATGCCGATTTGTAACTAGAAGAAATAGGCTTGGATAAATGTTGGAATAGTGCAATATTTATTCAGTATTATATTTTTTCATAAAACTAAACAAACAGATTTTACATATTTTGCTAGGCAAATTTTTAATAAATTTTTAAAATTCATCCGATTTTATTTGAATAAAATAATGTGAATAAATCATTTTCGGTACAGTCCTGCGGAGGTGGCTGGTGAAGGTCTCTTGTGAGGTACATGTGTTGCGTGGGAATAATGTAAAAATGGTAAAAAGTGCACTATGGACTAAGCATTTGGTATAGTGTTTAGTTTTTCTCGAATTTATTGCAGTGGACGCAACATAGCGGGCTTGGTAGTCATATGGCTACTGCTTCTGCCTCATATGCAGGAGGTCGTGGGTTCAATCCCAGGTCCGTTCCATTCTCCTACTTTGTATCTTTCTCTTTATTTCTCATGTTCTAGCAATCGCTAGAACTGGAAATGGACTTCCATACCGTTTCCATTACTATTCCTATACCTTCAACTTGAGTATTCTAACAGTAATCTGCTAGAATCGGAAATGAACTTATATAGCTCGTTTCCTACATCCAATTAGAAATTCCATCAGTTACCTTCTCCTATTTATCACATTGGCAGCTCGTTAACCAAGACGGACCTCTGCCTCTCCAACCTAACCCAGAAATTCCAACAAATTCCGCATGAACTCGTGGCAAGTGCAGAGGTATATTCGGCTTGCAGTGGGCGAGTGATTGCATCATCATTTCCTCCCCCTTCCCTACATTGACTTGCATTCTGACGTGGCAGGCGCCAGTATGACCTTACAAATGAGATCACCAGTACTTGTTCATTGAAGATGTGTGCTAGTCCCAAGCAAACATCTGTTGGTTCCCTGTGCAAGAACAGCTGATCTGGTCATAATGGAGTAGCAACTACGAGCAGTCAATCAATCAAGCTCAATTTATTGCAGTGGACGCAACATACTGGTCACCAATGAAGTACTTCATTCCAATTAAAAAATTGTACTCAAATCTATCAGAGAAGAAATACTTAAAATCTACTACTGGTAGCAGAATCAGTGTAACTGGCCTGGATGCCAGATCCTCGCTTGTAGAGAAGACGGAACGAGGTTTGTCTTTGACGGGGAGATTGCACACTTTCACAATAGGGAATGAAGCTAGACTAGATAGCAAATTCAGCATAGATTCTTTCCTTAGCAGTTCAAAATTGAAGAGCGGGCGGATGTGATGTTTGATCAACAAGCGCTTGTTGTCTTGCCGACTTACCAGAGGATCCCATGCGCAAAGGTGTCGATAGGCGTCGTAAAATGGAATCCAATTATCCATATCACTATCAATTGTGCGCATATCTACAGTAGTCATATGACAGAGGAAGAAACGTGAAAGGATTGGGCAGAAAGCGAACAGTTCTGCTTTTTTATGGTGAGAAAACCCCGAAACAAAACTGCAAACTATAAAAGCAGACCCAAACCCAAACAAATCCGAAAACCAGATCTACTCGATCCATCTCACTTAGTCAAATTCCGAAAAAGTTGCCTTCTCTACTATGGATTACCCACTGTAGCCACGCCGACCTAATACCAACACACCTTGCTTACGACGGCAGATATTCTGAAGCCCAAACCTGGAAGCAGATGCAGTCCCATTCGGACCACTGTGTACTCCACTTTCTTCCTGTTTCAGTTTACGAACTCTTTGTCACGCATACGGCAATCTGATGATGTTCACACGCGACCCGAAAAGCGACGGGAATCCAAATCTCCACCGATCAAAACACACCAAAGTCCCATGAAGGACCGATCCTTTATCGGACAAATAATTAATTGCACAATGGCCAATCCATCGCACTGTCCAACTTCACTATGGTACAGGTAATATCGCACGTTCAAACGGAACGATTATCCGTTTTGAACGGTCTAAAATGATGTCCGCGCCTCGGAATCCACTCTGACGGCCCTGTGCCTACAACGGCAAAACGGACCACTCCGGAATTAGGTCGCTGGAAAAGTCCCCAAAGAACAACGGATGGACATATTAGTGAATATGAAAAGTAGGTACAAATATCCGTCACTCCGTCCGGCGTTAGGGATCCGTCAGGAGTTCTCTTTTCATGTCCTTCAGATTAGCGAAGATGTCCCAATCGTTGGAGTCCAACTCTGAGGAAACAGTAAGGAATGTTTCCTCCTCAGCCCTGTGGAGCAATCCTCGGCTTTAAGCAAAAGGTGAGTAGCGTCACTAGCGAGATCCTCGCTCCCCTTCTACTTGTGAGACGCATGAACGTCCACTGTCCAATGCACAGTGGGCCACGTCGTGGAATTAGGAGGAAAAAAATATTCTCACCATAATGATAATTTTTTAGGAACAAAGTGTCTTCAGCAAAGTCAAAGCTTATTATTTAAGCTTTATTTTGAAGTTTGTTGAAATAGGGTGGTCCCACAACATTTTGAGATAGAAATTTTAACTTCTATATTTCTAATTTTAGCATTGTACGATGTTCTAGAAAGTTGTTCCTTATTTAATTATGAGGCACTTTGCTGAAGAAACCATTTTTGTACGTCGTTTGTATCATTTGTTATGATAGTTTTACATAATTATGTTAGGGTGACCCTAAAAAATCAATATTTTGATTGTAACTTTTTAGTTTTAATTTCTATCGAATTGACGTCTTCTACAAAGTTTTAGAGCATAAAAAAATACACGTTTTGGTTACATAACGAAGTAAATTCATTGGTGGATTGCAGAGATATCACTGTTTTTCTTGAAAAAATCCGTTGTTTTCAAATGCTTGTATTTTTGAATGGGGGAAAAAGGGGGATCCATTTTTCCCTGGGTTAGACAGAGGAAGGGCTAAGGATTGCTCTGCATATTTTGATATTGGGGAATTTTAGGGAATTTGAGGTTTTTCCATCATTTAAAAAAATGGCTTTATGTACGAGGAAATCAAAATCATCAGTTCTAGAAGTGTTATAAAACCGAAAATTCCGCCCAATTCGTCAAAACAGCATGTTTATAGTAATCATAATTTCCTTATATATTTCCAGCGCATCTTCACTTAACATTCCGATTGGTAGAATAACATGTTTAATAATATCAACGCTTATCAACGTGACAACTTCACTGAACAGACCGTAATCGTAGGTTGTTTACATCACTAGTTCAATCCATTTTACTTTAAAATCGCTAGGTGGTACGGAAAATTAGGTTTTTAGTGTATTTTCATTTAATTTTTATCTAGATATATATTAGGGTGGTTCAAAAATTCTATTTTTCTCCACACCGATCACTCAATTCTGTCCCATGTTCTGAGTGTCCTCCGCGAATTGATTTAGCACGAGCCGTTTAAATTTGCTTGGGAATTAGTATGAGCAAAGTGAACTTTTCATCATACTGATTATGGCACTTTCCAATTAGGCGCTGGCGAAAACAGAACCAACATAGCCAAAAGGAGGCCTAAAGAATTATCACTTGGATAATCGTTCGAATATTTAGTAATCGATTTTAATTTATGTTGTAGTTCTTTGGAGCTTATCGCGAAACTACTTCACAGGCAACATTGCTGCTCTTGGCGCGAAAGATAGCACTGACAAAAGGAGAAGTTCAATAATCATAACCAAAGATTCGCAAGCTGGATTAAAACCGATAACTAATTATTGGAACGATTAATCAACATGCGATTTTGGCCATGTGGGTTCTTTTTTCGCTTTATGGGGAAGCGCCATAATCAGTAGGATGAAAAATCCACTTCCTCATACTAATTCCCATGCAAACTTGAAACGGCTCGTGCTAAATCAGTTGTTATCAAATTTCGCTCAAATTCGCGGAGGACACTAAGAACATGGGACAGAATTGAGTGATCGGTGGAGAAAATCGAATTTTTGAACCACCCTAATAATAGATAAAAGTAAAATAAAAAAACTACGCTCGAAAAACCTTTCCATACCACCCTAACGATTTTAAAGTAAAATCGATTGAACAAGTGATGTAAACAACTTACGATTACGGTCTGTACAGTGAAGTTGTCACGTTCATAAGCGTTGATATTATTGAACATGTTATTCTACCAATCAGTATATTGAGTGAAGATGCGCTGGGAATATATAAGGAAGCTATGATTATTATAAACATTTTGTTTTCGACGAATTGGGCGGAATTTTCGGTTTTATAACATGTCTAGAACTGATGATTTCGTACATAAAGCCATTTTTTAAAATGATGGAAAAACCTCAAATTCCTCAAATTCTAATACCAAAATATGCAGAGCAATCCTTAGCCCTTCCTCTGTTCAACCCAGGGAAAATAGATCCCCTTTTTCCCCCATTCAAAAATACAAGCATTTGAAAACAACGGATTTTTTCAAGAAAAACAGTGATATCTCTGCAATCCACCAATGAATTTACTTGGTTATGTAACCAAAACGTGCATTTTTTTATGCTCTAAAACTTTGTAGAAGACGTCAATTCGATAAAAATTAAAACTAAAAAGTTACAATCAAAATATTGATTTTTTAGGGTCACCCTAACATAATTATGTAAAACTATCATAACAAATGATACAAACGACGTACAAAAATGGTTTCTTAAGCAAAGTGCCTCAAAATTAAATAAGGAACAACTTTTTAGAACATCGTACAATGCTAAAATTAGAAATATAGAAGTTAAAAATTTTATCTCAAAATGTAGTGGGGCCACCCTATTGCAACAAACTTCAAAATAAAGCTTAAATAATAAGCTTTGACTTTGCTGAAGACACTTTGATCCTAAAAAATTATCATTATGGTGAAAATAGTTTTTTCCTCCTAATTTTACGACGTGGCCCAATGTGCAATGTGATGTGGTTGTAGGTATGATCCTCGTGATGTTACCTTACTCGAGACTTTCGCGAATCTTTTTATACAATCTTTTTATCCATATTGATTCGTTCTGCAGAATTTGCTAGTCCCGCCGGACTTAGTTTTCATATGCTGAACCATTCTACGCTCATGCAAAAGCAGCGGGAAATCTTCTGGCACCGATGGAATAGGGTATCCAATGTTAATCAATGGAGGATCCGGGGTATGGGACCAACTCGTACTTTGCTGAGCTAGCAAATGTGCTTCAAATTGCCTTCGACGACGTTGATTTGTTTTTCTTTATATAGTATAGGCTTTAAACAGCACCTGGATTCCTTTAGTGCTAAAGCAGCTGGATGTTTGTGATCATCAGAGAAATTCCGGTGTGAAACGGGAATTCGTACCCAAGCTGCGATTAATGCGGTTCATCGGTAGGCCTTATTGGTCAGTTTCCCGATTTTGGCACAGGATCCCTCTCTTTATCCAAGGGAATCGGATTCTGCACACAACGGTCAACGTCAGTTTCCCACAGTGGCTAGGACCAACTGGCATGGAGCGAAGAGTTGGAACTCTTCTATAACCAACGTAAACCACCCCATCGCGGTTCAAAAAAAAAACAATTCAGAAACTTTGCAAAGATATGTTGCAGAGCTGATTAGAACTGGACTGGAAAAGGCAGTGGGCTCAATATGAAACTGGAGATTTTTTCGTGGTTCCTGTTTAGTAAGCTATGAACGGTCTTCGGTACCCAACAATAAAAGCGTCGCTGCAGTACGTAATCTATTGATGGACCCTTAGAACAAGTTTTAGCACTGATGCTGTCATAGCAACATTTTCGTAGGTTGTTTTTTCTTCAAACAAAAACAATCTACAAAAATGGAAGCTGCAACTGTTTGCAGTTAATTACTATTGTGAAAAAAATACTACTTTATAGTGAAGTTTTACCTATTTAAAGCCATTAGAAAACTGTAAGTGTTCTGATGAACATGATTGTAAAAAGTAGAACTTATTATATTTGAACTTTTTTTTAGAAAAGTGAATCTCTAAACCCGCATCGCAAGCCATATCCCTTTTACCAATAACAGTATGACTCTAATTTTATGGCCCCGGAACCGCTCAGTCCCGGAAGGGAACTGGCATAGACCCCTAGCTACTGCTGTAGACATGGCAGCCGTCTAGGGTGGGCGCAGATTGCAGAAGGCCTCTTTTTGCTCAGGGTCTTTGGTGCGGGAAGGCTATCGGAAGCGTGAATATAGGTAACTGTGAAATTTTATTTCAACTGAGAGTTTTATTCAAACAGTAACAATTACCAACAGGTGCTTGGTCGATAAGATGGTCGGTTAGTCGTTGGACGATAATGCGACGGTCGGGTGCCTTGACGGTCGAGCATTCGGTCGTCAAAGTCACCCGCAGGAGGCCAAATGGGAACGCAGCCGTCTCGTGGCCGAAGGGTGGTGAGACCCTAAATTGATAAGGCAGCTGGAATGTCGTACAAGCAACAGCTTCCGACAAGTGGCCGAGCTATGTTGCGGTCAAACGATAACGTAGCCGACTCCCAACGAATTGAGCCGAACTAGAATCCAGGGTACGAATGGGCGATCGAGCAGGATGCCATTGGCAGGTGGCCGTAGCGACCTTTGACAGATAGGTCAGAGCCGCGTCCTTTCTCGAGAAACTGCAGATATAAATATACGCAAAAAAAACACTTGGCACCTCTGTCTTTAACTCTCCCACAAGAACCCTGTCGACCAAACGCTTAGGCTTCTGTCCCACCGCCTCAGGCTTGAGTACTCATCCCTCACGGAAGCGCGTGTTTTATCTTCCCTATTTTCATACTGTTAGAGGTCGCTCAATCACCTGGTTTGCATTTTGACGACCCACCGTATAAATTTAATTTTACCGTTTGGAAACAAAAAACAAGTAAGAAGCCTTCACGCTTCAATTAATCAAATAAAGATAACTAAATGTTACCACTGGTAACATTTAGTTTTTGTTTCCCTTGGAATTCGATTAAAAACAAGGATTTTCCATTTGCGACGCTCCTGCTGCAGATTCTACTGATGCACGCAAAAATCGAAACTATTCGCAAAGAAACGAAACAGATTCATCTATCGTACTATTCTAGAGCAAAATTATTTTCATTATTTGAATTGATCACGATCATAAGAACAACATTGATGTAGGCAAGGATGTAGGTGAATCTGATCTGTACCGAAATTTTGCAAGTTCAAGCTGAAGAGTTATATCGAGTGTGTATTGGAATGCTATCAGGGATACATGATTCTGCCGATAACATGCGTGGACGTACGGTCCTTGAAACTTTTGAGCATCCTCGGGCCGCCGCCATTACATGTTCATCCTTAAATAGATTCACAGTTTGGTCAAAATTCATGCAAAAAAATGCAAACGTAATTTGCCAAAGTAATTTCTTGTAAGCCTTCAAGGGAGTTCTAACGAATCTGAAAACAATTGAAAATATTATAGTTAAGGAAAATTGAAAATATTGTAACTCCCGCAAACCATTGAAAAATAAAAATAATAAATAAATAGTCAGGATGATAACCTTGACAACAGTAAAAAATACCTGCCTACCTAGTGAAAAACTATAACTATTCGAATTTATGTTGAAGCGTTGCTTTGTTTTACTGGGTACCGAAATCTTAGTACATGGAACCATAAAATGAGTACTAATTTGTTCTGACCCCAACATCTTGATTATTATATCTATGGTGGGCTGCCTTCAACGTCCGAAAAAATAAAGGAACTGGGATTCCCTATAACGATCTACCAAGCCAGCAAATTATTTCCTTCCTACGTATAGGCCATACCAGACTATAGCACATTTTCGTAGGGAGGCCCTTCCGGACAGTATGCCAAATTTTAGGAATCCAAAATTACGTTGAACATCTGCCCTAATTTTAATTTCCCAGGTCAAACTACGGTATACCTCCAGTATTCGTATTGCCCTAGCTAACGATACGGCTATTGTAGCTGCCCTCAAATGTTTCTTAAAAGATGCAGAGCTGTACCACAAGATTCAGATGCCAGCTAATGCCTGCCGAGCACCTCATCCTAGGTGCCTGTTTTGTTTACAGAGGTATGACCAGACTACCCGGGAACCTCGGCCCAGGTATAAGACTTCTTCTTCTCAACCATATCTACAACATGGTGGTCTGCAGAGGCTTCTTACCACACTGCGTTTAATGCCGCTCTTTTCCGTTTGCCTCCAACCGAGTTTTCACGTTTGGAACCTCAAAGATATCTTTTTACATAGTTGGCACGCAAAACAATAAAATCTTAAACTAATATTAACCAAATGCGCCAATCATTTCTAGGAACGTTTTTAAAATAAGCGTAAATGGATTTGACTTTGAAATTTGAAACGACTTTTTTCCGAAGATTTACTCACGCCGCCGTCGCCGTCAAAAATGAATCGGCGCGCCGCCGTAGGGAAATTGACCACGCCGCCGAATATTTTCTACCACGCCGATGGCACTTTTACTGTTTAATTTCGATTTATCGAGCTCCTGTCGGAAATACAGATTCTTTGAGAATTTCTAGCATAATTTATTTGTAAACGACTTCAAGGGAGGATCCTATGAGATATTTTGAATAGGAATGTCTAGAAGGATTCCCAGAGCAATGCACACAAGATTTTCTAGATCTAGATTTCACAATTTAATTTCCATAAGGTATTCTTCAAGAATCTCTAGCCAATTTTTCGGAAGAATACCCGGGTTAGTTTTAGTGGGATTTCATGTGAGTTTCGGAAGTTTTTCGGAGGAAATATCTGAATTTATGTAGAGCTTGGGAAGTAATGTATTGTTCTTGGAGGAGTTTTTATAGAAACTCCGAAAAAAATCTGGCGAAATTCGATGAGTAATTATTTAAGCAAACATCCTGAAATTTTCATATCGAAACTTCCGAAGGAGTTCCTGAAATTTTTTTGAAGGAGTTACCGAAGATTTCCTGGAGGCACTTTCGAAGGAATTCCAGCAGAAACTTTTGAAGAAGCTTCCGGACGAATTCATGAAGGAACCTTGGGATGAATTCCTGGAGGAGCCTTGGAATGAATTCCTGGAGGATCTTCCGGAGGAATTCCTGGAGGAACTTCCGGAGGAATTCCTGGAGGAACTTCCGGAGGAATTCCTGGAGGAACTTCCGGAGGAATTCCTGGAGGAACTTCCGGAGGAATTCCTGGAGGAACTTCCGGAGGAATTCCTGGAGGAACTTCCGGAGGAATTCCTGGAGGAACTTCGGAGGAATTCCTGGAGGAACTTCCGGAGGAATTCCTGGAGGAACTTCCGGAGGAATTCCTGGAGGAACTTCCGGGGGAATTGCTGGAGGAACTTCGGAGGAATTCCTGGAGGAACTTCGGAGGAATTCCTGGAGGAACTTCGGAGGAATTCCTGGAGGAACTTCCGGAGGAATTCCTGGAGGAACTTCCGGAGGAATTCCTGGAGGAACTTCCGGAGGAATTCCTGAAGGAACTTCCGGAGGAATTCCTGGAGGAACTTCCGGAGGAATTCCTGGAGGAACTTCCGGAGGAATTCCTGGAGGAACTTCCGGAGGAATTCCTGGAGAAACTTCCGGAGGAATTCCTGGAGGAATTCCTGGAGGAACTTCCGGTGGAATTCCTGGAGGAACTTCCGGAGGAATTCCTGGAGGAACTTCCGGAGGAATTCCTGGAGGAACTTCGGAGGAATTCCTGGAGGAACTTCCGGAGGAATTCCTGGAGGAACTTCCGGAGGAATTCCTGGAGGAACTTCGGAGGAATTCCTGGAGGAACTTCCGGAGGAATTCCTGGAGGAACTTCCGGAGGAATTCCTGGAGGAACTTCCGGAGGAATTCCTGGAGGAACTTCCGGAGGAATTCCTGGAGGAACTTCCGGAGGAATTCCTGGAGGAACTTCCGGAGGAATTCCTGGAGGAACTTCCGGAGGAATTCCTGGAGGAACTTCCGGAGGAATTCCTGGAGGAACTTCCGGAGGAATTCCAAGAGGAACTTCCGGAGGAATTCCAGGAGGAACTTCCGGAGGAATTCCTGGAGGAACTTCCAGAGGAATTCATGAAGGAACTTCCGGAGGAATTCCTGGAGGAACTTCCTGGAGGAACTTCCGGAGGAATTCCTGGAGGAACTTCCGGAGGCATTTTTGGAGGAACTTCCGGAGGAATTCCTGGAGGAACTTCTGGAGGAATTCCTGGAAGAACGTCCGGAGGAATTCCTGGAGGAACTTTCGGAGAAATTCCCGGAGGAGCAACTGGAGGAATCCGTGGAGTAACTTCTGGAAAAAATTCCTTTAGGAACTTTTGGAGGAACTTCTTGAGGAGCTTCTGGAGGAACTTCCTGAGAAACTCCTGGAAAAACTTACAGAGGAAGGAGGAACTTCCGGAGAAATTCCTGGAAGAGCTTCTGAAGAAATTCCTGGAAGAACTTCCGGAGAAATTCCGGAAAGAACTTCTGAAAAAAATCCTGGAAGAGCTTCCGGAGGAGCTTCCAGAGGATCTTCTGGAGGAACTTCTTGAGGAACGCCGCTACGCCGCCGCCGCTGGCTGAAAATGATCTATCACGCCACCGCCGATAAATTTTCAATCGCCGAACAGGTCCAATTTTATGCAAATCATCTATCATCTTCTATCTTCTATATATATAAAAACCAATCTATGTATGTATGTATGTTCGCTGACTACTTCTGAACCACACATTCTCTATCCTCAGGAGAAGTTAACAAAGGGGGTGGGATGGTCATTTGGAAAAGTAAGAGGGGTGGTGGGATGGGTTTTGTTTAGATAACGAGCAATTTTGTATAACTTTCAACTCCCAGGACCGATTTCAACCAAATTTTGTACACATATTCACTATGAGTAGACGACCATATGGAAAGGTAATTTGTAAAGAGGGAGGGGTCTGGAGGGAGGGGTATTGTTAAAAAAACGTAAGTAAACTATGAACCCCTGGACCGATTTAACCCAAATTTGGTACACACATTCTCTATCCTAAGGAAAAGATAACAAAGGGGGTGGAATGGTTATTAGGAAAAACGGGGATGGCGAAGGGGGAGAGGGTGTCTTTGGAAAACGAGCAATTCAGTGTAACTCTCAACCTCCAGGACCGATATTAACCTTCCGGAACTTGCTTCATCCTGGACGCAGTCCCGCCTGTGTTGTGAAAGAGAAGCGTGCTTTTTTCGAACCTGTTGTACTTTTTACAACGGCGCGAGTCCCCGAAGGTTAACCAAATTTTGTACACATTTTCACTTTGTGGAGCCGATCATATGGGAGGGTAAATTAGGAAAGGGGGAGGGGTCTGGAGGGAGGGGTATTGCTAAGAAAACGGGAAATTCAGTTCTTCTGAACCCCTGTACCGATTTCAAATAAATTTGGTACACACATTCTCTATCCTAAAGAGAAGATAAGGGGGTGGAATGGTAATTGGGAAAAGAGGGAGGGTAAGGGGGTAGGGATTGTCCTCTAAAAACGAGCAATTCAGTGTAAGTTCCAGCCCCCAGGACCGATTCCAACCAGGTTTGGTACACATATTCTCTATTTTTGAAAGATGTTTATTGAAAAGTCAGAAAGGCCATAGAAATCTATATAATATATACAGGCATACCTCGATAGTACGTATTTATTATTTATTACTTATTCAGACTAAGGCCGAAGTGGCCTGTGCGGTTGTTAGAGAAACTTATTGCTGGGGACTTTCGTCTGCCCTTGTCGTGACCTCAGGGTCGTATGATTGATAGCTCTTGGGAGAAATTGGAGGAGTTTTAGCGGAAATACTTTCCTAATCAACAGCAAAGAGGATAGTCATACAATGCGAGGTGGAGAAATCAATTTAAAAGTAATAAAAAGATAATGGAATTTGCTCTAAAATAAATTATGTCAAATCTGGATTTTATGGTTGCATTTTAAATAGTTTTAATTATTCGTTTTTGGATCGGATGTTGATCATAGATATAAAATGGAATAGGTAATACTACACACCTTCAGCACTCCGGCATCATTTGCGCCGGACCACGAGGGATGAATCCGCGGGACATCAGTAGGAACCGTCGTCTCTTCTCATTTGCTTCTGGTATTTCCAAAGGGGCATACTTCCGCCATTGCAAGGGATCGACACACGAGGCTTTGTCATTCCGCAACCAGAGAGACTCACTAATTCGCTGCCGCAATTGGGACAACCGGTGACAAGGCGTGTCCGTGCACCACAGAATGCTAATTCGATTTCGCCGGCTGCAATCCAACGACGAGAACACTATCCGAGGTTTTAGCGTCGATACAACCACCTGCTTCCACTTTATTCCACCAATGGCCGACTTGCTGCTCGTTTACCGCACTTTACTAGTAGAGAGCCCGTTCCTCGTTCGTCCGTTGATTTTTTAATCGTTGGATCGTTAATCGCTGATGGACCAGTGAGACAGTGTTGGTGAACTGTCGCGTTGACAGTCGCCGTCAACGGTGCGTTACGGGTGTGATTCGATGTATTAATGTTCAGTTTTATTTTAATTCTGTTCTGTTACCTTTAAGTTCATTCCTAGTAATCTAATTTTAGAGCAATAATAAGTAGTAGTTTATGTAAATAATAAGTACGATTTTATTAATAATTAATTATGTACAGTAGATGTAGGTACATTTTTAATGTAAGCAATTTGGCAGGTTACACGGTATATAAGAGTCTTCTCCATTCGGCTCGGTCCATGGCTACACGTCGCCAACCACGCAGTCTACGGAGGGTCCGCAAGTCATCTTCCACCTGATCGATCCACCTTGCCCGCTGCGCACCTCGCCTGCTTGTGCCCGTCGGATCGTTGTCGAGAACCATTTTCACCGGGTTACTGTCCGACATTCTGGCTAAGTGCCCGGCCCATCGCAGTCGTCCGATTTTCGCGGTGTGAACGATGGATGGTTCTTCCAACAGCTGATGCAACTCGTGGTTCATTCGCCTCCTCCACGTACCGTCCGCCATCTGCACCCCACCATAGATGGTACGCAGCACTTTCCTTTCGAAAACTCCAAGTGCGCGTTGGTCCTCCACGAGCATCGTCCAGGTCTCGTGTCCGTAGAGGACTACCGGTCTAATTAGCGTTTTGTAGATTGTCAGTTTGGTACGGCGGCGAACTCTATTCGATCGGAGCGTCTTGCGGAGTCCAAAGTACGTACGATTTCCAGCCACTATGCGTCTCCGAATTTCTCTGCTGGTGTCATTTTCGGTAGTCACCAGTGAGCCCAAGTACACAAATGCTTCTATCACCTCGATTTCGTCACCACCGATGCAAACTCGCGGTGGGTGGCTCACATTGTCTTCTCTTGAACCTCTTCCTATCATGTACTTTGTCTTCGACGTGTTAATGACTAGTCCGATCCGCTTGGCTTCCCTCTTCAGTCTGATGTAGGCTTCCTCCATCTTCTCAAAGTTACGTGCCATACTATCTATGTCGTCGGCGAAGCCAAATAGCTGGACGGACTTATTGAAAATTGTGCCACTCGTGTTAATCCCTGCTCTTCGTATTACCCCTTCCAAAGGGATGTTGAATAGCAGACACGAAAGACCATCACCTTGCCGTAACCCTCTGCGGGTTTCGAAGGGACTCGAGAATGCCCCTGAAACTCGAACTACGCACATCACCCGATCCATCGTCGCTTTCATCAACCGTGTCAGTTTATCCGGAGAACCGTGTTCGTGCATTAGCTGCCATAGCTGATTCCGATCGATTGTATCATATGCGGCTTTGAAGTCGATGAATAGATGATGTGTGGGCACGTTGTATTCGCGGCATTTCTGCAGTACTTGGCGAATGGCGAACACCTGGTCCGTGGTGGAGCTTTCGCCCATAAAACCCGCCTGGTACTGCCCCACGAACTCCCTTGCAGTTGGTGCTAGTCGACGGCATAAAATTTGGGAGAGTACTTTGTAGGCGGCGTTCAGCAATGTGATTGCGCGGTAGTTGCTACAATCCAGCTTATCGCCCTTTTTGTAGATGGGACACACGACACCTTCCATCCACTCCTGCGGCAAAACTTCCTCCTCCCAAATCTTGGTAATGACCCAGTGCAGCGCTCTAGCCAGTGCCTCACCACCGTGTTTAAATAGCTCTCCTGGTAGTTGGTCAACCCCAGGGGCTTTGTTGTTCTTGAGCCGGCCAATCTCCTCCTGGATTTCCTGGAGATCCGGAGCTGGTAGAATTATGTCCTGCGCGCGTTCTCCCAGGTCCATCACCATACCGTCATCTTCGTCTGCCACATCGCCATTCAGGTGTTCTTCGTAGTGCTGCCGCCACCTTTGGATCACCTCACGCTCGTTCGAAAGAAGGTTCCCGTTTGTGGCCTTACACATATCAGGATGTGGCACGTGGCCCTTACGTGAACGGTTTAACTTCTTATAGAACTTTCGTGTGTTATTAGCGCGGTACAGTTGCTCCGTCTCTTCACGGTCTCGATCTTCCTGCTGACGCTTTTTCCTCCGGAAAATCGAGTTTTGTCTGTTCCGCGCCTGTTTGTATCGTACCTCGTTCGCCCTCGTGCGGTGTTGCAGCAATCTCGCCCATGCTGCATTCTTCTCTTCTACTAACCGCTCACATTCGCCGTCATACCAGTCGTTCCTCTGATCTGGTGCCACCGTGCCTAGTGCAGCGGTTGCGGTGCTTCCAATGGCGGATCGAATAACTCTCCAGCCATCTTCAAGAGACGCTGCGCCTAGCTGCACCCAACGTAATTGTAGTGTACATACTATCGAAGCAAAAAAAGTCCGAACAAATAATTTTGTTTTTGCCTCTTTGTTTATAAAACAACAGTAAAATTAATTGGATTTTGCGATTTGCATGCTCCAAATGTGTGCTTGAAAATACATTCAAAATCACAACTTATTTTTATCAGTGAGGGTTAACACTCTGATTCGGTGGCGAGAAGAGGAACAGGTTCTTTTCAAATCCGCGAATTAGTTATAATGATACTTTTGCTGGTAATAGAGTAATAAAATACGCAACGAACTATATTATGTTGCATTATGGCCTGAAAATTTGAAGGAAATCCAACTTGAAATGAATTTCTGAAGGTTTCACATTTGCTTAACAAATTCTAAAATCTGAGAGGCCACAATTATCTGCGGATTTATCACAATGAAATTGTTGTCCATATTTAGCCCTCAGATTAAAACAAAAGAAAGCCTTGTACCTACCCCTTCTTGGCTGTTTAGCGATTCAAACCGATGGGTTTCAACCTGCTCCTGTGATTTATGGAGCAGCCGACTTTTATTGCAAGACAGCAAAAAAGTCAAGTTCTGCTCTTTTGTTTCCATTTACTCCGGACACCGGAGGGAGAAAGCGAATCACTCAACCAGTCAGCCGACCATAGCTTCTCCGGAATCAAGTAGCCAGGAACTCTTGCATGTTTAATCATGCCTGAACACATTTCTTTTCTATTCATTATGGGATTTTATTTTTACGCCCTGTTCTCCAATGTGATTTTTTTTTTCTTTGACTGTCCGGTTCCATTTGTTGTATTTTACTGCTTGTGTGTTCCGGCAATCTTGTCACAGAAAAGAACAATCTTTATCTATGCCAGTGATTGTCAATCTGTTTACCGTGCGCGTCATCCATCCATCCAAAATTGTCAGATGAAGCAGAGTTTATTTCAATGAATCAAGATACATTTCAACTAGCCTGCAATTAGTTATATCCATATACACAATATGTTGGAAATATTTACTAAATAATACTGTAAAATGCGAAAAATTGCAATGCCTTTTATTTTTTTCCAGAGCAGGTGAGTTAGACATCAATTGCTGCATCTAACAATGAAAATGGTATAAATAACTATGGGAAATTGGGAATATGGAAACGAAATACATTGTACCCTTTATAGGAGTGGCGTTTGGAAACCACTGATCGCTATTCGATTGTTATCTGACGGAGCCTCACTGGAAAATGCTTCCTTTATGGGGTGTTCTATTGTTTCCCACCGTTGAGCTGCCGGGGGTCTAGCAGTTGAAAGAAATGCACCATTCTCTCGTCGTCTCCTCCGCTCGTTGTCGAACTTTCTCATAGCCCTTTCTTTGGCTTTTCACACGCGTCGCCAAAGGACAAACAGATTGCATAGTAAATTACTTCATGCAGAAATTTATTGCAAATAACAGCATTTCGACTTCGCTTTCTTCCGGCTTTTTTTGCCCCCGCTGCAGTCACCGCAGGCTAAGAAAACGAGAAGGTTCGGAAGTCGTCAAACAGAGTGGGTATAGGAAACGGAAAAGCTATTGTGTTTGTTCTATCCCCCAGTCACGTTTCCGTTCCCACCGGATCCATCGATGATTCCCGGCTGGAAGATGGAGAATAGTTTTCATCGAATTGAATAAAGTGCAAATCGTTCACTCGAGCGAAAACACAATGAATGAATGAATGAGCGAAACGAATGAATGCCGAACGGGTGGACAATAGAACCTCTTTGGCAGAACAGCGATGCGAAGTGGCCCTGCTGGCGGCTGCACTTGCTGCTGAGTAGGTGCCATCTCTGTCATTATTGGTTTGCTACCCGTGACACTAACCCCCCCGCTATCCACCCACCAATTGTGGGGTTTCCATGCTGTCATTGATGGATGGCTTCGGTAGTTGCACTTGGGGACGTTCAACAGCCAGCCAGAATGACAGTCAGATAGACTGACGAGACTGCAACCCTCTTATGCAATTAGTGATGCACTCTAAAAAAAGCACTCGATAGAGATTGCTTATTAAAGATGTTCCATTATATTTGCGATTCTTTCGTATCTTGGCAATGCTAAAATAACCAGATCTGATTTAACTGTTGTTGGAATGTGAACTGATTATGCTTTGCTTCTGCATGTGTAATTGATTAGTGCATAAAAAAACCAAATCAATTTGCTTAATAATGATACTTCCTTTTTCGCGTTTAACTAAGAAACCCACCTTTTCGGTTCGACACATCATTTTCTTCAAAACTTTCAAACGCATTCGCCGATTGGTTTCAAATTCAATATCAATCTACAAGACTTTACAACCCTTCAAATGCAACTTGTTGCGAGAAAATCAATTAAGGATTACTATATGAAAAATTTGTTACATTGTTTTATCTTTTGTACACACACAGACAGACAGACATTTGCTCAGTTCATCGAATCGAGTAGATTGGTATATTCGACTATGAGTCTACGAGCTTTCTATCAAATATCAAAGGCAGAAAACTAATCACACTCAGTGTTTGTGTCAATATCAAATATCAATCATGCTCAAATCTCACTCACCGAAGCCTCATGCGCGAGCTGACTCGCTTTCGATTCTGCATGGAGAGCATCGCGCATGAGTTTTTCACGCAGAATCGCTCGCTCATTCGCCGAAAAATGATTTCGCTCCAAAAAGTGTCAAAACCCAATCGAAACGTATTTTATGTTAACGTATGGATTTATTATCCATTGTTTTAAGCAAAGAAAGTTATTCCGATGAATTCAACGAAGAAAAACACGAAGAAAAACACGAAGAAATCACGCAATGATGCAAATTGCGAGTCGAATCATGGACGATTCTCTGGGCCATGAGCCGGGTGACGTTTGCCTCGCGCTTGATGTGAATCGTGGATGGGATTTGAGAATTTGAGTTTTCACCAACACTGATTACACTAAGACATGGCACGAATAGACTTGTGACGAGCTCAACGCTCCTACAACCAATGCCCAGATTTCAAACCATTGGAAGTCCAATTTAAGTAGCGGTCGGCAATTTTCTTGTCGAAATGTGGCAGTGGTTGAATCTTTACCATTTTTAAAGGTTGTTGTGTAACGTTTGACGACCGAAAATTTGTGCTTCCGAAAATTATATAATGATGTTGAGTGAACAAGTCGATTGAACTGTAATCACTGCCTCTGACCACAGTTATCATCACAACTAAGTTGAGTTCTTCGTTTCATTTCGTGTTCAAACAGCCGGAGGCAATGTTTGTTCGCCTTCATTTGCCTTCATCAAAATAAATATTGAAAAATCTGTGTGCTTAATGTGCTTACTGGTCTTTGCCACCCTGACCAGAGGTGTGCGCCGATCCGAGCATCGTTGCTGGTGGTTTATATTACTATTTTGCTTGTCAATGCCCCGGCGTGGAATTTTATTGCGATCGCATGAATTTCGGTCATTGCACAATTAGGGGAACTGTTTACATTTTCATCTCACTGAACATATATTTACCCGACAGTGAAAAAATCACAGCACCATTTCGTCGCTTATTTTTGCTGCGTGGTAACAGTAGAACAAATCACAACTGTTGTTTCGATGGGATAAATGTAGGATCTATGGGATAATTTTTGGGAGCAACCCTATGACAAAAAAAATGTGGCTTTGAAGTAGATGCAGTTTATCGAATAGACATTCGTTCGAAATAGAACAATCTGAACTAAAACGACAATTTTCATGAATTTTGAATTCCCACGAATTCTTTTGGACCTCCACGGGAAATTACTTTTGAAATTCCAAAGAAGTTGTAACTGAGTTAAAAAAAACATTGTTATGAACGTCCACGAGAAGTTCTTCTGATTTCCCCAGGATGTTCTATGGAATCTTCACGGAGGAATTGGATGGAATTCCCACGGAAAATACTTTTCAACTTCTAAGAATTCAAATATTACAATAGATCAATTGTTTCCATTGGATAGCGAAAGAATGGATCTTCCACATAAGTGCTTGCTAATTTGTTGATTATAACTATCAATACTGGGTGATTTTATTCTGCCAAACTTTGTCTCAAATGACGTACACGCATAGTAAAAATTGCCTCAGATTCCAAACACACATTAAATACACTCAAATGCAAAATTTCAACATTATCTCATTGTTAGACAATTTTAATGTCCTTGATCTGTACGGCTGCCGAGAAAATTCGTTCATTTATGCAATACTAACGAAATTTTTCAGATTATATTGTCCGTGTGACAACCCGAACAAGTCTTGAGAGCAAATCTATAACTCATTCTGTTGTTGTGGAATAGCCTAATTTTGAAAACTCAGGTTGATATCCTTTTGGTCGTTTTAACGGTTAAAATACCAAAATCTATAGCAGAAAAATCTTAATGTGACATGAAATCAAAAACTATTGATGCTGTCGATGAAAGAAAATTGAAAACTAATTTTGATGTTGGTTTTCGCTAACAAAATAAGTTACCAGTTTGATCATACAATTTATAAATCTTCAGCAAAATCAAGTCAAAATATGATTACATTACATATGATCACGGAAATTAGTAGTTGAAAACATATCATGACTTCAATTTGATGTTGATATCAAAATATGGTTTCAATTTGCTCTATTTATAATATCAGACTTTGCTCGGTTAGTGTTCGGAATATGATTCTGTCGGGATTTAAGCCAAAACGGTATTTAATAATTTGAAACATGTTGAACGACAAAAGAAAAAAAAAGAAATGGTCACCTTGGGCCAAAAACCTGATTTATTATTATTAAATCATCAATTTAATATACGAAAAAAATCGTTCAAAAAGATATGCGTTGAAATAATCTTCCGAGCGAAGTTTAATCTGGTTATCGCTCAAATCACAGTACCAAAACAGCGATGTTGAAAATAATAGATGATATCGGTAAAGTTTAGGATAATGGTCGTACTTTTTCTACTATTCCTGAAGTACTTATTCTACAAGATTTTTTAAAGACTTTCGACATATTTTCACACTATATTATGTGTCACAAGCTAAAAAATTACATCTAAATTTTTGGAGCAGTGTTTAGCGTCATGAGCTCGGACCGTATTAAATACTTAAATTTTAACAATGGGACTTATTCTAAATTGTTATCGATTTGATCAGGAAAACCTCAGGTTTTGATTTTGAGACCGCTTCTATTCTCTTTGTATTATTATTATTTATTTATTCAGACTAAGGCCGAAGTGGCCTGTGCAGTATATAAGAGTATTCTCCATTTGGCTCGGTCCATGGCTACACGTCGCCAACCACGCAGTATACGGAGGGTCCGCAAGTCATCTTCCATCTGATCGATCCACCTTGCCCGCTGCGCACCTCGCCTTCTTGTGCCCGTCGGATCGTTGTCGAGAACTATTTTCACCGGATTGTTGTCCGACATTCTGGCTACGTGCCCGGCCCACCGCAGTCGTCCGATTTTCACGGTATGAACGATGGATGGTTCTCCCAGCAGCTCATGCAACTCGTAGTTAATTCGCCTCCTCCACGTACCGTCCGCCATCTGCACCCCAGCATAGATGGTACGCAGCACTTTCCTTCCGAAAACTCCAAGTGCGCGTTGGTCCTCCACGAGCATCGTCCAGGTCTCGCGTCCGTAGAGGACTACCTATTCTCTTTGTTTATAAATGACTTAAACGGTGCAGTTAAAAAAAGATAAAATTAATGTATTTGCTGACGATGCCTACCTATATTATGGTTGCTTAAATACTACTGCTTTGGACATATCAAGAAACAACAATGAAGGTCTACGAATTGAGTAATGAGCAATGAGAAGTGAAAAGATGAAGTGAGAAATTCGAAATGAAAAGTGCGAAGTGAGAAATGGAAGGCGAGTAACGAAAGGCGAAAAGTGAGAAGTGAAAAGAGAGAAGAGGAAAGTGAGGAGTGGAAACTGATAAGTATAAAGTAAGAAGTGGGCAGTAAAAATTAGGAGGTGGGAAATAAGAATTGGAAAGTGAGAAGTGCTAAGTGAGGAGTGAGAAGTGAAAAGTGAGGGATGAGAAATAAGAAATTCAAAGCGAAAAATGAAAAGTCAGAAGTAAGTAGAAGGAGTAATAAGTGAGTAGTGAGAAGTAAGAAGTGAAAAGAGATAATTGAAAAGTGAGAAGTGCTTAGTGAGCTCCCTTGGTCCTATATCCTTTTCCTTATTCTTTCTTTCATTTTCCCTTTTCTTTACCTTATCCTTCAGGAGCCGTACAACAATTACGTAACCATTTTTTTTTAGTTTTCCGACCACCATAAGTGCTTACGTAATTACTGTACTCCTCTAATTTCTTCTTCTTTCTGCTCTCTTCCTTATACTAACTTCTGTGTGTACTGGGTTCCAGGACACTGTGGCATTGAAGGTACTGAAAAGGCAGACGAGCTTGCGAAACGAAGTTCAAATATACAGTTGGCCCAGAACCTTTCTGCGGTATATCATACTGTACTATAAAAATGGAACTGAAATCCTGGGAAGCACAAAGGTTGATGACCAACTGGTTGGTTGCCGAAAGTGTACTCAATCAAAGAGATTTGTAATTCCCAATGTTAAAGTAACCGAAAAGCTCTTGGAGCTCAGCATGAGAGCTCTTTGCACCTTCACTGGCCTAATAACCAGACACTGCCCGAGCAGATATCACTTGAGAGGGTTAGAAGCAAAGAGGTGTAAGTGACATTTTTGTCAAAATTGAGTTCAGAAAAATATATTAAGCTCGTTTAGTGGAATATATTAAACCGTCTAAGACGAATTAAGTACTGTCCATTTAATTCCACCAGTTAATTTTCGTTATCTTTGCAGATACGTATTTCGACCACAACTGTGTGGTCGTCTTCAGTGTCTTGTACTTGACTCGACTTGAAGAAAACAATCGCAACTTACACTATTTATACTACGCTAGGTACCTAATCTAATCTTATTTGCCTACTTTATTTACCTATACAGTAATTTACCTACACAGTAACTGTATAGGTAAATAAAGTAGGCAAATAAGATTAGATTAGGTACCTAGCGTAGTATAAATAGTGTAAGTTGCGATTGTTTTCTTCAAGTCGAGTCAAGTACAAGACACTGAAGACGACCACACAGTTGTGGTCGAAATACGTATCTGCAAAGATAACGAAAATTAACTGGTGGAATTAAATGGACAGTACTTAATTCGTCTTTAAATTGAGTTGACTATAGTACAAAATTTATTGGTTCTAGAGCGTTGCGGCAATATGGCGATCTAGTTTGTACGATGTTTATAGTAAATGTGAAAATTCACACAAAATTAGTAATTTTTTGAACCTTCATACAATTTGTATGAAACGAAAAAATATTGAAAAACTATTTTTCTTAAAACTAACTTTTTGTCACTTACACCCCTTTGCGTTTGACCCCCTCACTTGAAAAGTATTGGCCAGATTCAGAATGATATCTGTCGTTTCTGTAACATGGAACGTGAAACCTCGGAACATCTGCTTTGCAGTTGTGATGCATTGTAGAAGGGTAGATCTAAATTTCTAAATAGTGGCTTTATGCAACCAGGAGATATTTGGACTGCAAATCCTGGAAAGGTAGTGGGTTTTATTAACTCAATTATACCGGACTGGGAAAAGACGCGTCTTAGGTTGTTTACTTGACAAATGGTTTTTTTTTTGTTGGAGCGCAGGGGTTCTACGCCCCAACAAAAAAATCTTCTGCATTCTTCTTTCTTTCCTCGTTAGAAAGAAGTGAAAAGTGAAAAGTAAGAACTGAGAAGTGGGAATCGAGAATTAAGAAGTGAAAAGTAAGTAGTGAGAAAGACTAAGTGAGAAATGGGTCGTGAGCAATAAGAAGAGAGAAATGAAAAGTTAGAAATGAGAAAAAAGTGATTCGAAGCGATGGAAGAGAAATGAAAAGTGAAATTGGGAATTGAAAAAAGTGAAGAAAAAAGTGAGAAGTGAGATGTGAGAAGTAAGAAGTGAAAAGTAAAAAGAGAAAAGTGAGATTTGAGTAATGAGAAGTGAGAAGTGCTAAGAGATAAGTAAGTAGTGAGCAGTAAGAAGTGAGAGGTGAAAAACAAGGAGATGTGGGAAGTGGAAAGTGAGAAGTAAGAAATCAAAAGTGAGAAGTAAGAAATCAAAAGTGAGAAGTGAGAACTGATGACCTAAGAGTGAGAAGTGGGTTGTGACTGGTGAGAAGTGGGATGTGAAAATTGAAAATTAATCTTTATTATTTAAAATATCCTTCATTACTATTTTTGCTCCTTTTTTCCTTCATCTTTCTTCTTCTTTTACCTATTTCCCTCCTTCTTCTTCTTTATTCCCTCTACCGTCTACTTTTTTTCTTATTTTTTTCCTTCTGTCCTTTCCTTTATTTTTCGCCTTTCTTCCCGATTCCTCACTTCCTCCTTCTTATTTTTCCTCCACACTTCTTCCTTCTTCTTTCTATCTTATATCTTCCCACTTACTTTTCACTTCTCAGTAGCTCGCTTCTCACATCTCAATTATCATTCCTCACTTCTCACCTTTTGCTTCTGTTTTTCTCACTACTTACTTCCTACTTTTTACTTTGCAACTATCGCATCTCACTGCTCATCACCCACTTCTCATTTCTCATTTCTCACTTCCCACTACTATGTACTCACTTTCATTTTTCACTCACTCCTCACTACCCTGTACTCTGTTCGAACTTCCCATGTCTCACTTCTCAATTCTCGCTTTTAACTGTTCACTTCGAAAATCTCACTTCTCTCTTCACTTGATAAGGATTTTTTTCTTTCTACCAAAAATGTCCCTTTCGATCAAAACCATATTTCTACATGCTGTGAAAAGTATTTCATGTTCTGGGAAAAACATATACACCCGATTCTTTTCTTACACGGGGGATGCGTTCCGTGTAAAAAAAGTTTTCAGTTCAAAATTCGAAAGTCCGTGTAAAAAAAGTTTTATGATTTCTCGACGAATCATGCAAAATGGAGCAACTTTGCCATAATTTAGTATGGTTTTTTTTTTACACAGCCGCATTGTGTAGGATTGCGCAGCGAAAACCGGAAACGTATCACTAAACTCAATGTTAATCAAAGGTCCGGATCAGCTGGTTCCCCTCAACAGTGTGCTGTATAGGTTTTGAGAGAACAAGATCGGAATTAGCGGTGGCATCATGGAAACGTTCCTGCAAGTGAGGATCGCAAAGAAAGATCAAAGTTGTCAACTAGTTCTGTAGCAGGAAAAACCTGATGATGAAACGCCGAGCACCTATGTGTCGCAAGTTTTGACGTTTGGAGCATGCTGCTCACCAAGTTGTGCCCAATTTATTAAAAACGTGAATGCGAAAAAGTACATCGGACAATGTCCTAGGGCAGTTGAAGCTATCACGAAGCAGCATTATGTGGACGACATGCTGCTTAGCGTCGAAAGTGAAGAAGAAGCCGTGAAGTTAGCAGAAGAAGTTCGACTAATCCACGCTGAAGTTGGGTTTGAAATTCGAAATTGGATCATATTCCAAATTCTTCTTCTGTTCTTCAAGCTCTAAATCAAGAAAAGACACAAAGCAAAATCCTCAATATGGGATCTGAGTTGGCAGCCGAGAAGGATTTTAGAATGTGGTGGTGCACATACACAAATACATTCCCCTTAAAACCTCTCTCGAAAACACGACCCTGAACTCCTGACAGGAGCCTGAAAGCCCTCAAAAAATGGGGTTCTACGGACACTCATATCTATTTTTGACCCATTGTGCCTGCTCTCCAACGTTCTTATTGGTCTCAGAATACTGCTCCAGGAAATCTGGCGGTCCGCTATAAATTGGGATGACGAAATTCCGGACAGCCTTCCGCGTTGCTACCGTTTCCTGAGTCCTGGTGTCAGAAAATTCTGACACGCTGATACAGTTACACATCTTTGTAGATGCGAGTGAGCTGGGATATACGGCTGTAGTATCCCTAGTAGTACGTATGTTTCACACAGGTCACTGCAACACATTTGTGACCAGACAACTTGTGCTGCTCGGGATATTTATGGTTCCACAAGGGTAACACAGTGGAATGCATGACCGTCGTGGCCAAATCGCGAGTAGCCACTTAAATTCGTGTCCATCCCAAGGTTGGAAGTTCAAAGCGCTATCATTGGTACCAGACATGCAAAAATAATTTGTGAAGCTTCACTCACTGACAGGTTTTTCTGGACAGATGCTCGAAACGTTCTGTGCTGGTTGCGCTCGGACCATCGCCAATGTTCTCCTTACGTAGGTTGGCGAGTCAGTGAAATACTGGATTCAACTGCTATCATAGACTGGAAGTGGACAAACTCGAAGGACAATGTGGCGGACGAGGCGACTAAATGGAGGCGGTCAGTAGATCTTAATAGCCAAAGTAGGTGGTTCAGAGGACTCAATTCTTGTGGCAATCTTCTGACAAATGGCCATGCGAACCCTTCAGCACCAACATTACCAAGGAAGAGATTAAGATGAATCTTCTATATCATAAACCAACACCTCAGCCGCTGTTCTAAGCAGCAAAATATTCGGAATGGAACCGGCTACCAAAAAAAAGCAGCAGGGATACTTAGGTTCATTTGTAATATTCGTCTGGAAGGGACAGAACGTAGTACTGGGCCGTTTATTAAACATGAACTTCTGATCGCATCAAATCTTCTCTATCATGAAGCCCAAATTGCATCGTTTACTGAAGAGATACTCATATTATCGAAATCCGAAATGTCTAAGAAGGCGATTCCAAAGTTTAGTTCTATATTCGCTTCGAATCCATTTTTAGATGTAAAGCGAGTTTTAAGAATGCATGGCCGAATTAGTGCTTGTGAATATGCCACCATGGATGTCCAAAATCCGATAATACTCCCGAGGGATCATCACATAACGAAGTTAGTTGTGCAGGATTACAATCGGAGCCATGATACCGTTCTGAACGAGATAAGGCAAGTGTATAGGATTCCAAAGTTGCGTACATTGTTGCGGAAAGTTAGATCGGAGTATCAAACGTGCAAGAAGCAGCGAGCTTTCCCTTAACCTCCTCCAATGGCCGATCTTCCAACTGATAGATTAGCAGCTAACACAAAGCCATTTTCGTATGTCGGAATTGACTATTTTGGACCCATGTGCGTAGCTGTAGGACGACAAAATGAGAAACGCTGGGGCATTCTGGTAACGTTCTGCTAACGATAAGGGCGATACATTTAGAAGTTGCGCACTCGCTAAACGCAAATTCTTGGGTCATGGCATTGCGATCCTTCATGATCGTGCAACCAACTTTATTGCAGCGAGTAAGGAACTAAGTGAGGCACTGTGCGAAATGGATCAGAAAAGTCATTCGAGAGATAACCAAACAGCACACCGAGTGGACTTTCCTGCCTCCTGGTTCTCCGCATATGGGTGGTGCTTGGGAGCGTCTCGTTCAGACAGTGAAGGTGACCCTGCTACCAGAATGCTACCAACAAGATGCCCTACCGACGAAGTTCTGCGTAATACTTTAACTGAAGATGAAAACCTTTTTAATTCACGTCCATTGACGCATGTTCCGGTCGATGACCCCAAAGCGCCGGTTTTAACACCAAATCATTTCATACTGGGTTCATCCAGCGGCATCAAGCCCGCGACCAACTCGGGTGATAGAGCATTAATTTTTCGACGATCCTTGCGTCAGGCGCAAAGAGAAGCGGACATATTTTGGCAACACTGGATCCGCGATTACCTGCCAGATTTGACTAAGCGCACCAAGAGGTACACCAACGTGAAACCAATAGCGGTAAATGATGTGCTTGTAGTAGACCCAGATCTTTCAAGGAACTGTTGTCTTGAAGGTCGGGCCATTGCTGTTCACCGAGCAAAGGACGGACATGTGAGATCAGTAGCTGTACAGACAAAATCGGGCGACCGGCCACAAAGATTGCCGTTCTGGATATTCGCCGCAATGTAATGGTACACCAGTGACCTGGCATACCCGGAGGAGGGGGAGGGATCGATGCGGCTTATCACGACGATCTTGCTTGATCACACCATGCGCCTGAGTTAACTGTGTTCGATATAAGTAGATGCTCGTTTGACAATGACAGGATGATTGGTAAAAAGGAAAGTGGTCTATTGATAATCTGTAGCAAACTTATTAAATTTATTATCCTAAAGTCATCATAATTTGTTATATTTTTTCCTATTGTAATTATTAATTGAATTGAGGTAACTATTGATGATCCAACAATCCAGGAATTTTTTTTAACATACTTCAATATAGTTGAAAAAATTGGAGTTGTCTTTTTATTCTTCTCCCTCACACCCGATGATTTTGCTCAACAACACTGAACCGTTGAGCATAATTTTCTATATAGGTCATTTTCTCCGTAAAGGTCATTTGGCCGAATACGTTATTTACCCGAATAGGTCATTTGGTCGAAAATGTAATTTGACCGAAAGGGTCGTATAGCAGAATAGGTCATTTGCAAAAATCGCCGGTTGGCGTGATAAATGATGAGTGAAAAGTGAGAAGAGAGACGTTTCCCTTACCACTTTTACCAATCATTTTTCACTTATCACTTTTCACTGTAAAAAGTGAGTAGTGTAAAGTGAGAAGTAAGACGTCTCACTACAACTCACTTCGCACTTTTCAGAGTGAAAGTAAGAAATAAAACGTGTGAAGTGAGAAATGAAACATCTCACATCTTTTTCCTCATTCCTCACTTCTCACTTCACACTACTCACTTTTCATAGTGAGACTTTAGAAATGATGAGTGAGAAGAGAGGTGACGTATCACTTATCATTTCGCTCTTCTCACTTCCTACTGTGAATAGTGAGTATCAAAAAGTGAGAAGTGAGACGTCTCACTACTCACTTCGCTCTCCTCACTTTTCACAGTAAAAGTGAGAAATAAAATGTGCGAAGTGAGAAAAGAAACATCTCACTTCTTATACCTCATTCCTCACTTCTCACCGTGAGAAGTTCTAAGTGAGTGGTGAGACGCCTCACTTCTAACTTCATACTATTCACTTTTCAAAATGAGACGTTAGAAATGATGAGTGAGAAGATAGGTGTCTCTCTTCTTACTTCGCTCTTATCACTTTTCACAATAAGAAGTGATAAGTGAGAAACAAGGAGTGAAAAGTGAAAAGTGAAACGTTTCTTTTCTCAATTCCCACTTTTCACTTCTCACTCCTCGTTTCTCACTGAAACACTGAAAGGAGACTCGCTAATCTTGTCTATTTTCACATTTTTCACTTTTCGCAGTGAGTAGTAAGAAATGATGAAAGAAAAGCGAGAAGTCAGACGTTAATCGACCTATTTAGCCATATGAGCTATTTAGCCAAATTGATCATATGGTTCGACCAAATTGGCTGTGTTCGGCCAATTGACCTATTCGACTATATGACCCTTTCGGTCGAATGACTCAGCCAAATGGCTTCCGGTTCAATGAAGTTCGGCCAAACGACCCTTCCCACTAATTAATCTTAATTAAGATAAATTTAAATAGCGAAATGACTCGGGATTGGCTTGGTTCTCATGGGAACTCAATCGAATAGCTTGCACATATACCAGATGCAACTGATTTCAAAAGCTTGGTGTGTGTGATTGTGTGGAGACTTATTTTAGGAATTTATAAGGAAATACGGACAACCAAATAATAGTTTCACACAACGAATTTATATTGAAGATGCTCCAGTGAATTCAATGTAATAAGAAAGCGAGATTCTTTTTAACCTACACGGAATTTATTTCTCTGAATTTTCTTGAGAAAATCTTCCAAATTTCCACGGAAAATTTATCTAGATTTCTAAGGAAAGCTTTTTACAGGCTAACTAGAGCTTTGTTTATGAATACGTGCGTAGGACAATAATACTATACAGAGTTTCCGATGTGGCAAATGCAATACAAATTTTGCTTTTAATGTGTTGGAGTCTAATAAAGGGGCACTACGTCGAAAATGTTTAGGATCTCACTTATGTTTTTCCCATTACGGTAGAGTTCGTCATTTTAGAAGTGAGTAAATTTCTTTCATCTTTGCGAATTCATTCAGGTGGAAATTATGAAATAAATGCCGCTTACGCATGATAGCGCTGTCACCATAGCTGTTGGCAGCAATATCCAGTTCCGCAATTCAATATCCCTGCGTTACCCAATTGTCGCATTCAATCTCCCGGAATAGAAGAAAGTTAATTTTCCGCGAGTTTGTGCGCCGCATCGTCAGGTATTTGTTTATCGTTTGTTCAGCTTTTTGCTGTGGCTCCCTTTCGCTGGCTGAAAAGAATCAAAGTGCTGGGTAACATCCACTCCTTCGTTCGATACACAAACATGAGCACTCTCCATTCTACTCGCTTGATGATGGCACACTTTTAACATGCTCAACCAAGTGTTCGAGCATACACACTTTTTGAGATTTCCTGAGTTTCCACGGAAAATTGCGTCTGACGGTAAACGTGAATCGAGAAAGGTGGTGAATCCCCCCGTACGAGCGGATGAATAAAGGGAAAATGCCACTTTAAGGAACATCAACAGCGACGAGTGCGATGTTTTGGGCATCAGTGCTGGAAACGATGACGAGAACCGTCATGGGGAGAACCATTGTTTGGGAGGTAAATTGGGAAATTTCCAATTTCCACATCAGTCATGTTTATGGTACAGGAACCCGCAGAAATGCTGCTTGTTAAATTTGTTTAATCCGTTGGGAAAGAATTTATGGTTATATTTCAATTTCTTTAAAAACAAGTCTAGACGGCTTCATGTATTGAAAGAAATTCTATGATTTTTGCTGAACAATAATTGAACTCCAATTGCTCATGATGATACAAGCAGATTTGAATGACTTCAATATTGTATACCAATAAACAAACTTCCAATATCCAATTTTCACCAGACTAATAATAATCAGACTTTTCCACAATATCTCATCTTCACCACTTCAAAACTCGGTAAGGATGCATGTCAAGTTTTTCCAAGCCAAAATCCTCTTCGCATTGACAACAATGTTCTAAAGCTTATTGCCCAACCACAAACTAGCTCAAGACCAGCTCCGCGTGAGAAGATACAGCAAATCCCATTTCATAACCTTTCCGTTCTGTTTAGTGCTCCGGGCCATAATAGAAGAAAAGCCACTCTACGGCTACGCTTCGTCGGTTCCGGAAACGAAAAGCGAGCTGTCCCATTCTTTGGCCATATTCTGCCAAAACGGAGGCCACAAATCGACGACAACTTAACATTTGTTCCCATCGCCCGCGGCAGAAACTGAGGACTCCCGCCCCCATCCATCCGCACGCTGCACCGTTCGTTCTTGAAGTGGACTACTCGAAGGGCAAACTGCACGGTCCGGGAACGGGCGGCAGGCGTATCACTTCCTTGCTGCTATCCACGCCTGCCAATCCGAACCGGAGCTAACGTGAAGCGGAAAATTTATTTATGAGTTTTCCTCGTACACTTCTTCTACTCATGAAGGACGACGTCGTCGACAAAAACGATGGCGGGTTTTGTGGCATTTTTGAACAACATACAATTGTAGAGAAAAGAGGGGTGAAAGGTCAAACAGCAAACTTAATTATTTGGAACAAACAGATGTCTTATACCATAAATTTGTGAATTAAGTGATTAACTTCTACTTGAGAACGAGTAGTAAGAAAGAATATTCTGCCAGGCGCTTTGCTTCACCTTTTTCTAAATTAGTTTGCCTTAGTTCGTATATTGGTGCTACATGTAGCCCTACTCTACTCTAAGAAACTCTTCTCTCCGCACATCACAACGTTATAGTTTTAAGCCATCCCGAGTTCCTTCTGAAAAAGCATGTGCAGCAAAAGACGAAGACCAATGCAAGTCCTACATAGTTTGCTTGCTACCATGTGTTGAATGTCATACCAACATAACATCGGTTCGGCGATGGGGCTGTCAACATCAAAATTGTGCTGCGTATTTTTTTTTTCGAAATGTGAATTGAACGGAACTGAAGCGTGGTTGCTATACATCTTAAGAAAGCTTGCGATGCCAAGCCACAACACAATAAATCAGTTTACATTTTCTAGAAGCTAGCATTTCTTCATTCTCTCACGATTGCTTCAACGGGATGATAAGCTCGGGAGCGTATTGTTGATGGTAATATTCGAAGAAGCTGCTCAATGTCGGAATCGATTTCCATACATACATAATAGCCTAGCGTAATAGCGCAGCGGTTTGTAATATTTCAAAACAGATTGGAGCGGCGAAAATATTTAGAAGTGTGTACTCCGCTATTTGCTGTCCGCGCTCGCGAGCGAGGGCTTGCTACGACCTGCCTGTTACGCTGCCGAAATATGAAAGAGGCCGATTGTGAGAAGGTACTCGTCGCGTCGGTGCACTTCGCGTGGATGACATTCCAATCGGTCCGTTATGTCGACATCGATATTTGTACTGTCAAACACTGTTGTCAATGGAGGGATAGGACACCTATATTTCTGTACCCCCACATCTCCCCACTTCTCATAAACAAAAAAAAATACATCTGTTGTACTACCCAGGAGCCCATCACCAAAATTTAGCTATTTGAAAAAAAGTATGACTAAAACATAATTTCTGGTTAAGCTAGAGAAATATATATCGATATATATATATATATATATATATATATATATATATATATATATATATATATATATATATATATATATGGGTCATTCCATATGAAGTGACCGAGAAAAAATGCAAACGTGCAATCGACTTTCTTAGAATTGAATGAAATTTTGACCAATTGTTTATGTATGGGTTATACCTCAAAAACCAAAATTTCGTGGTGATTGGACCTCCCCACGATTAATAAGACCATCCCCCTTTTCGGACAAATGTATGAAACTCATCATATTATAAATAACCTCACCAGCGTGTTCCTTGACCATTTTTACATTGGGAACGCTTAAAACCCCGAGGTACTATGTTCCGATTTTGAGATACAGGATTTTAAAAATGAAAAATCCTTTTTTCACTGTGAACATTGTAGATTTTTTACTGATTTCCGAACATACGCACATATACGCATTGACACATACATAACACACATACACAGCTCGATTGGCTGCTTCCCCACTTACAGCATTGCGTTAGAAATTTATATGGAGATTAGTATGAAAAAATGTATTTTTTTGCATTTTTGCTCCTAGCGGCTTTATTTTATCGTTAGTTCAATCATCTGACTCAATACTGAGAGATGCTGAAAGAGTTTTCTGAAGAATTAGCATTGCTGGAAATATTACAACGCTTTGAAGATTGATTGTTGGAATCATATGCAAGAAATCAATGTTTTTGCCAGCACTATCTGATCAACTGTCCTTACTATGTCTGAAACTCGATTATGCATATGTACAACATGTGATAGATTTAGTTCGGAAAAGGTATTGGAGGGTAATCGCCACTTCTGTGGGCTTTGATCCCACTGTCCTTGTTAGACGGAAAAACCATTTCTCTTTCCGGAATTTTCCATTAAAAATTAATCTGAATAACTACAATTTGTTCCTCATTTAAATTTTTTGAAATAACACTCAGTTGAATTATTGGTAAACGTAGTTTGGCAGTTCTGGTAGAATAAACAATTTTGGTCGTCGTTCCTGCAAGGCTCCTTCTTCTTCAAAGATTTTCGGCATCCTAAGGGTTAACTATTAAAAATTAAAACAATATGTCACATGGTTTACGAAAATCTGAATTCTCTAGGAGTAAAAAATGCAAAAAATATAGCGAAAGTATATTGGCCGTCAAACAGCAAATATTATCATCATTATCATTATCTCAAAGAAGACCATTTTTATGATGTTTGTTATTGGTCTACTATTTGCATACTTTGATAATATACACACACAGTTGACAATTTTTGATTACATGGTGAGTGAGAGAGAGCTCATGGCTATCGTCAAATCACATTTGCGTGCTGTGAAGTGTGGGTTTGATAAAGTAGTAGTAAGATAAAAACTTTTCGTGGATTCTGCTCTAGTGGACTAGTATTGACATTAAGGTCTTCTTCTCCCTTTTATATAGCTACAAAATACGTTTAAAAATTGCATCCAACGTTTTTCGCCATTTTCAACCCTCTTACCCTTACCCTCACAAATAGTCACGAATCACTAACCCTCTCCTTCTGTACGTACAAGTACCATTTACACAATGATTTGCCTTTTCATACATTATTTTTCCATAATAACATAGTGAAAGTCTACTTCCTTATGAGCTAATTTATTTTTACCTCTCTCGTACACTAAGTGTACCGAAAGGCTTTATGTTCGCTCCAAAAACAATATTTTTATAGAAGACGGGAGACCCATAGTGTTGTATACCAATAGACTCAGCTCAACGAATTGAGGTCTGTGCGTGTATGTGTATGTATGTGTGTGTGCGTGAAAAAGTCTCATCCACTATTTAGGGGCTTGCCCTTAACCGATTTGTTATCACCATGTTGCATTTTACGGGAAATCCTGTCCCATTGTTTCCTTTTAAAATTTTACTGGTTGGGATTAAAGGCTCGAAAATTAAGGTCAAAATACTATTTCCATAATGCACGAGAAAGGCACCAATACCGCTAGGTAAATTAATCAGGGTTTTTTAGATAACCATATCGTTTGTTTTGTCGTAATTGCCTCTCGTATGTCTTTCCTTTGTTGTTTTTTAGAAAATGTTTGTTTCACGGTGATGAAATTCTTGTTTCATTTCTATGTCCCGTAACAGTAATGAAACAAGAACTTCATCAATTTTTCCTTATCGTCATAAATTTAGTATTATTCTTTTCCTCCTTCCCTACTGTGATACTGTATTCCCTAATCCAGATTGAAACACGAGTCTTTCGCTTCACTTATTCTAACGTTATTTTGTAAGAAAAAAATAGTATAAAGATTTCGGCTCCGTAACGCTCAACGGCATATGAGCCGAGAGCTTTCGAAATTAATAAATGTTTTATAAAATTAAAAAAAATCTTTCCAGCAGGTGAAATAATATAGTATCTATGTGAGTAATAGTTAATAGTACGCTCTACAACAATACAGAAAAGTTATTCCTTCCAAAGTGACTACGTTGCCAAGTACATTATTTTCTATTCAAAGGCTCAAGTTACATGTTTTACAATTTATTTGAAGAAAACAATATCTTCGAATTCCTGGCAATTCGATAAAAGGTAAAGGTTCGGTATGCATAACACAATCTTATGTGATTGATAAGTTCCATATGAATCATATAATATTCAGAACTCCATAACTCGAGAACGGCTCATAGTACCTTGGGGTTTCGAGTGTTTCTTATACAAAATTTTCTGGAGAACAGAAAAATACGATTTTATACTTAAAACGCAAAAACAATAGGGTTGGCAACACTTCTACTCAAAATCGATATTTTTCTCAAAAAGTTTGAAGAATTCTCTTCAAAATGCATAAAAAGAAGTTATTTGTAGCTTAAAAACTGTCCGAGATATGAGTTGTTCAAAAATATGGTTTTTACAAATCGTCAAAAACGGGGGGTGCTCCCATTTGCCGAGGGGTTGTCCAATCATCAAATAAATTTGGATTTTTATATATAATCGATAGATAAACAAATCCACGAAATTTGATTAAAATCGGTGAAAGTCGATTACAAGTGGTTCGGTCACTTGGTATGGAATGACCCATATATAGGGTATGATGGGGCAAGATGGGTCGCCTAAGGCGAACCCTGAATTTCTCAAGACAGAAACATTTTATTTTAATTTTTCAACATGGATCTATAAAAATAGCTCATAATCTGTAAGCCTGGGGTATGAAATAACAAAAACTCCACTTTTTATTCCATTTCGAGTCATTAAAGTAGAAGTCTATTTTTCTGTCAATCAAAAAATGGCGGGGTAAGATGGGTCAAACAGCGGGGCAAGATGGGTCACCTTTAAATACTGCAATTAATATTGTTTTCATTCCCAATATTGAATTACACACAGATAGATAGCTTTATTGCCAATGATTATATTGAATAAAAAATAATGTTTAAGCCTTGGATGAAGAAATGGCTCTACATATAAAAATATCTGCAAATTCTTATGAAAACAAGCCCTCTAAGTATAGCTTTCTTAAAAACAAAAAAATAGACATTTTCAATGAACAAATTAACATCATTATGTCAAAAGTAACCCTAAAATGATTGAGCCACCAATGGAAAATATGTTTTGAATACGAACTATGCCCCTCAGTATGTGCTGACCCATCTTGCCCCATTTGTAAGTTCACGTTAGAATGTCTAATTTTCGATCAAATTTATTTATTTCAACGCAGTTAGTATAACATCACCTACATTACTTATAATACGTTCACTATGTTACTAAAAATGTTTAAATTTCACATTGCTCGACGAGATTACACGTTTTATAGAAAGTGTGCTTCGCATAAGAAACAATGCTGAAAAATATTTTACCTTGCCATACACTACCAAAATAAAATTTTATCATCAAATCGAGTGATAATAAAGTAGAACCAAATTATTCCTCCTACAAAGTCATAATCTCCACATTAAAATGTACACGATGCTCAAAAACGGCCCTGACCCATCTTACCCCGTGACCCATCTTGCCCCGCCTAACCCTATATATATATATATATATATATATATATATATATATATATATATATATATATTGGCATTTTCTTTCCTGGACAATCGATTCAAAAAATTATTTTTGATTTCCATACACATGTTTCTATAAGCTGTTTATTATTACTCGATTTCCATAAGATTACATCTGATCTATTTCATAGACAAAATCTTTCAGATGGTTTGGAGTTTTGATCAGTCTTGTTGGCCTCTGCGGTTTTCTGGTCTGTTGTTCTTCCTGAAAAGACGTTCTGAAAGTTTGCTGGTTCTCTCGGGATTCTAACTGTACTTCATTACGCCGAATTTTCTTTGTTTGTGTGACATGCCTTTTCATTTGTTTACCTTGATCATCTACCAATGTCAAGTTACCGTTAGACTGTTCGACAACCGTATACTGCGTTGGTAGAAATCTGGAGTCCCCCCTCATTCGCAACTGCCGAGCCACAACCACTGAATCTCCAGGTTGCACGCGACACTTACGGGCACCTCGTTTCGCATCTTCGTTGATTTTTCCTTGCATCTTCGCGTTGAAATCTCGGCGATTGATAGTTTCATCATCGTGAATCACTTTGGAACTGGCCAATAGAGGAAGTCTACGTTGGATTTTGCGGCCCGATAGAAGCTCTTCGGGAGGAACACCAGTAACAGAGTGAGCCGCGGCATTATGAGCGTGCACGGCCTGCTGAAGTTCCTTGACGTAATTCGAGTTGCCAGTAACTGCTGCGGACATCGCTTTATTAATTAACTTCATACTATTTTCAACAAGTCCGTTTTGTTGAGGAAAAAGAGGAGTTGAATGTTTGGATACCACGTTCGACGCAGTAGTGCTTGAATTCCTCTCCGTTGAAGGGAGGACCATTGTCGGTTTTTATGTAGCGAGGAAAACCTTCCCGGTTAAAAGCATCTTCCAGAACCTTTTTAGTATATTCAAAACTGGTTGACTTGATAGGGTGTGCAATAATGTATCGCGATCTGTAGTCTATGATGACCAGAATGGAAACTCCCCCAAATTTAGCGTATGGACCGTTGAAGTCCATGGCGATAGTTTCCCACACAGTTTTTGGGGGTAGGTTTTTCAGGCATCCCTAGAAAAATTTATTTAAGATTCAATATTACAATAAGACCTACAGACTATACATTACGTACCACTCAAAGAGCATATCAGGCATGACTTGACCCGATCCTCAGCCGCGGCTGCCATACCTGGCCACCAAATCCGCTCCCTCAGTATACTTTTGAACTTCGCAGTATGTGGGTGTCCTTTATGAGCTACCTCAAGAGCTTTCGTCCTGAGTGCTGAGGGTATTACTGCACACCCTTTTTTTGTGATGATACCTTTTTCGTAATGTAAGTCATCAGAAACCGCTTGGAATCTTCTTAAATCTTTCGACCACTCGTTGTCCTCTAGGGCCTTTGCAACTTCCTGTAATGTATCGTCCAGAGCTGTTTCAGACCGAATTTCTTCTTCCGTTAAGAATTCCGCTGAGTTGGCTTCAAGGCATGCTATTTCCCACGGGCTCTTGAATTCATTGAAGGGTGCGTCATTACCCTCATAGAGTCGAGATGGCGGATCAGCAATATTATCCCGGCCTTTAACGTATTCTATGTCATAATCATATGGACTAAGCCGGAGTGCCCATCCATCTGCCCTGGTCAAAGCACGTTTAGAATCCTTTTGTCCGTTTCCGAAAAAAATCCCAATGATACAGTACAGTCGGCTATACTTGCTTTGATCTGGTTAAATGCCCTAACTTGAGCTTCTCCCCAATTCCACGACTTAGCAGTCGCCGTTGTCCACAAAGGACCGACAATGTTAGCGAAATCTTTAATATAAGGACCAGGCTTGTAAAATGTCATCTGCATGTCATTTGACTAATTTGTTCATAACTTTCTTTAGAAGCAAAATTTCTTCCATAATTTTGAATGTACTCATAACGCTTGAGTAGGGTTATATTTTTGTCCAAGGGTACATTGCTCTAAGTATAACATCAAAGGCTGGAGGGTGAAAACTCTCCAAAATGTCACGTGTCATTTGACATAATGTCATTTGAATGACATTTTGCCTCCCACGCCCCAGATTACATATTTACAGCAAAGTCTCGTTAGACAAAGTTGTAGGCCCATTTAACCGCTAAAAGTTCGTCATACAACATTAATTGATAGCTACCTTCTGAAAAAAGTTCTGGGAAAATTATACAAACGAATGCAAATGACATTTTACAACACTGATAAGGACTAACAAAGGAAGCCAATCCTAGGAAACTACGAAGTTCGGATTGTGTTGAAGGTTGGCGATATTGTTTCATGTGTTTAACTTTCGACTCTTCAATGTGGAAGCCATCCGCATCCAGATCGTGTCCCAAAAATGTGACCCGCTCTTGATCCAATTGACATTTCGCCGTGTTTAGGGTCAAGTTATTGCTTCTGAGGATCTGCATCACTTGAGCAACAGTTTTTCTCAGATTCTCCAAAGTATCAGCAAAAACGAGGATATCGTCCATGTAAACGATTACATTTGGTATATCCTTCAAAATGCGACACATTTCGAGCTGAAATATTTCCGGAGCGCAATTGACTCCAAACATGAGTCGTGTGAAACGGAACATGCCATTTTCAGCTAAGAATGTTGTTAATTCTCTGGATTCCTTGCTCAATTCAAGATGATAATACGCATTAGATAAATCAAGCTTTGAAAAGAATTTCCCGCCATGGAGTTTGATCTTCATTTCTTGAATGAGAGGGAATCGGTAATATTCCCGTTTTATCGCTTTGTTTGGGGCCCTCATATTAACAACCAAACGGATGTCATTGCGCCCCTTAGGGACAGCGGACATTCAGCTTATCCATTGGGGAGCCTCTTGAACTCGCTCGATTATTCCTTGATGTTCCGATTCCTTGAGACGTTTCCGTGCTGCCTCGCGGTAAGCAGCCGGGACATTATAGTAGGCATTTCTTGATGGCGTCACATTTCTATCAATGTTAAATTTTACCTTGACCCCAGGCATTTTTGGGAAATGCGATTCATTGATGACATATGCGTTGATTGGGAGACCTATGTGGAGTAGCTTCATCTTACTAGCTGTCGATCTTCCGAGAATCGAACGTCTGCCGTTAGGAACCACCATAAATTCAGCTTTTACTGGTAACGCATTAGATCCACACATGACAATATCTGACTCAAATGAACAAAGGACACTCATTGGTTCGCTGAAGGCGTATGCTGTAAGTCAGCGGTTCTCAACCTGGGGTACATGTACCCCTGGGGGTACCTTCGCTGGTGCTAGGGGGTACCTCGAAAAAAAATGCGTAATGGCGGACGTATTACAATTCCAATCAAAACTCATTGATATTTTTTTGATAATTGTGTATTTTTATTTCAAAATTTATATTGTACATAATATGCAATGCTATAAAAAAAACTCAATTGAATCCTGCCTTCCACAACCAGCACAATGTATGAAGGACTGCGGAATAAAAGATTTGACAAAATTTGACAAAATGATTTTTTTTTTTCATTAAAGCTCGTTTGCTTCGTTGCAAGAGGATCGGAAGCCTCCTTTCAAGAGGCTCAAAAGCCTCTTTTCAAGAGGCCCAGAAGCCTCCTTTCGAGTGGCTGAAAAGCCTCTTTCCAAGAGGCTCGGAAGGCTTCTTTCAAGAGGCTCAGAAGCCTCCTTCCAAGAGGCTCAAAAGTCCCTTTCAAGAGGTTCAAAAGCCTCCCTACAAGAGGCTCGGAAGCATCCTTTCAAGAGGCTCGGAAGCCTTCTTTCAAGAGGCTCGGAAGCCTCCTTTTAAGAAGCTCAGAAGCCTTCTTTTCTAGAGACTCAAAAGCCTCCTTTTCTAGATGCTCAAAAGCCTCCTTTCAAGATTCTTTCGAGAGGCTCAGAATCCTACTTTCAAGATCCTTTCAAGAAGCTCCGAAACCTCCTGTCAAGAGGCTCAAAAACCTCCTTCCAGGCTCAGAAGCCTCCTTTCAAAAAGCTCGGAAGCCTAAGGCTCAAAAGCATCCTTCCAATAGGCTCCAAGCCTTCTTTTCTAGAGGCTCAAAATCCTCCTTTTCTAGAGGCTCAAAAGCCTCTTTTTCAAGAGGCTCAAAAGACTCTTTCCAAGAGGCTCGGAAGCCTGCTTTTAAGAAGCTCGGAAGTCTACTTTCAAGTAATTCGGAAGCCTCCTTTCAAGAGGCTCGGAAGCCTCGCTTCAAAAAGCTCGGAATTCTTCTTTCAAGAGGATTGGAAGCATACTATCAAGAGGCTCAGAAGCCTCCTTTTAAGTGTCTCGAAAACCGCCTTTAAGAGGCTCGGAAGCCTATCTACAAGAGGCACAGAAGCCTTTATTCGAGAGGCGCGGAAAACTACTTTAAAGGGATTCAAAAACTGAAAGGAGCTTCCCTTCAAAGGGCTCGGATTTTTTTTCAGGAATATTGGAAGCATACTATCCAGAGGCTCAGAAGCGTCCTTTCAAGATGCAAAGGAAGCCTCCTTTTAAGTGGCGCGGAAACCTTCTTTATAGGGATTCAAAAGCTGTAAGGAGCTTCCCCTTAAAGGGCTCGGAATTATTTTTTCAAGAAGATTGGAAGCCTACTTTCGAGAGGGGGTATCTCAATTCACGCATAAGTTCGAAGGGGTACCTGTCAAGAAAAAGGTTGAGAACCGCTGCTGTAAGTGAATTGCTTTGCGAATAATCGATTGGGTTCAAATATACCAAGCCTTTGGACAATTCCAACTCAAGACCCCTCCAATCTGCGCCACCAATAATGTTTGCGCCAGCCCCGGAGTCGATTAAAAATTGAATCGGTTTAGAAGACCCCACGCTGCAGTTAACTAGAACATCTTCCAGGGTCAGTGTATAAATCGATAAATTCTGTGATTAAAATGAAGCAACAAATTCAACTTTATTAAAACTCAAAGTACATAAATTTGATTTGGTTATCCGTTGAAAATAAAATCATACCTGATCTAAAGTAGAACTATCCTCGCGTTTGCGATCCAAGCTGCCAGTGTGGTTTCCTCCCTTTTTGCGACATATAGATGCGAAATGTCCGACGGTACCACACTCGAAACACTGTGATTTAAGCGCCGGGTACATCTGAGGGGTTTCATGAGCCCAACGGCTACAGCGGGAGCATTTGCTCCGTTTTCCTCGTCCAAATCCTCGCTGCTTATTGACTTGCCTGCCCCTGGTATTGGTAGATGTACGATCGTCAGCTCCCCGGAAGCGGGTGTTCCGTCCTCTGCTAGGCTGATCAAATCTCATCTGGAATGTTCTTTTACCTGATGAGCGTAATGGATTGGTTCTGTTGTCAATCGCCAGTACTGTCTCAGTACTTGGCGTTTTTACAGGCTCGCATGCTTCGCTTCGCGTTGCCGCCTGTACGATGAAGTTAGATTCGTAGTTAAAAAGTCGAGCAGCTTTGGCTATTTCTTGGTCCCGCATTCCTTTAATCAGTTGAGATCGTACGAAGCGCTCTTCATCACCACGACCGTAATCACACAATCGTGCACGATCAACTAAACGGGCGTGAAAAGTCACGGCTGACTCACCGACTTCTTGACGCATTGCCAGGAAAGATTCGTGCTCCGTTGTTGGATCGGTCATGGAACGCAAATGATCATCGACGTTTTTGACGAAAACGTTGTAACAATTGGGACCTTCCAAATTTGGTCGCAACCCTGCCGCTCTTATGATTCTCTGTAGATCTTCTCCTACCGCCAGGAACAACACTTTAGCTAGCTTATTTGGTTCAATTATCTGGTGAAGTGACGCTGCTATCTCGTAATTCTCCAAGTACTTTCTCCATTCTTCCCACAAACGGTTTGATGGGACATCCTTCGGGAACGAAGGTAATTGATCCAACCTGATTGTAATGCCTCCAGCTTGTGAATTTCCATTCTCGATCGCATCATCGCCGACGTATCCCCAGTTCGTATCTATTGCAGGTGGCTTATTGTTAAGTCTCCTTTTCAACCATTATTTGAGCCAAATCTACGACAGCCTTTTCGAGCACCTCAAGGCGATGGTCGTTTGGTCCTCCAGGTGGTTGAACTTTACAAGTTGCTTCGGTGACTTTTTTTGATGCATGCCCGGCTGACTGGTTTGTTTGTTTGGCATTTAGGTTAGACATTTCAGATTCTGCATTAGCCGATTCTGTGTTTTCCGAGCTTGGACAATAGGGTACCCGTACGTATCTAGCCGATTTAGATCTCGATTGTATAGCAACATCTTCCTCAGGATTCGGCTGTAATGGCACTCGCACATATCTACCTGCCATGTTCTGAAACAATGAACAAACGCGAATCTCAGTCTGCGTTTAGTAATTTCAATTCGCAAAAAAGTATAGCTAATAACTGACAATATAAGTTGCCGATATTGCTCGCTATCAGGTGAGGAAGATGATCAAGTTTCTTAAAATGTATTAGCCAACGTCGTCATATGCGACCTATGCGATCAAAACAGAATGGCCAGCCATGACGAATCGCAATATTCTCATACATTATTTATAAGGGAAACTTTTTTTTTGTCATGCTGATTATTCCGAATCAGCGTTTTTGATTCTTCATCTGAATAATCGTAATCATATCGAATCAGCGTTTTTCATTATTCACCTGAATAATCATCATGCTGATTATCCCGAAACAGCGAAGTTTATTATTCCATCTGAATAATTGTCATGCTGATCATCCCGAATCAGCGTTTTTCATTATTCACCTGAATAATTATCATGCTGATCATCTCGAATCAGTGAATTCCATTATTCCATCTGAATAATCGTCATGCTAATCATCCCGAATTAGCGTACAAGAGAAAACTATGTGATAATCCGATTTATACCAGTCGTGCTGAACAAGTGTCATACATTTGATTATTCAATCTAAAAAAAACTGAACATACCGATCCAGCAAACAAGGAAAATTGAACGTTAATAAATATCGTGGAAAAAAATCAAGAATCGAAACAGCTTTCCTTCTGAGCTAATTACGTACAATGTTACTTGTACACCCGCGTCAATGAAACTATGTGTTCACCCCACGAAGAAATTCACAAAAAAAAATCAAAGAAAAATTAGGTGGTGTTTCAAAAGCAGTAAAAGCTTAGATTAACCGAGAAATTAAGAAATACTCACCGTGCAAACAAAATATTGGGTGTACATAAGTGCCAAAAAAACGCATATTTTTTTTGCCTACTTGGTCTGATGCGTTTAAACATATATTCGGTATTGTTCGTTTGCTAGGCTACAATCTTATAGCCTTAAAGCCTGTGACATGGCACGAATACTTATCTAATTCCCTCAAATACAGCATTAATTCGCTCATGAATAATTATTATAACCACGAAAAAAAATCCATTCCGTATTTTGGTATAGAAGCGCATTAGTAATACTAAATGGAAACCGTTTTGTCTTAGTTGTGTGATAACTTAAATTGGAAATAAATGTCTATGCAAAGAAACCCTATTAAAACGCATTAACTTGCAAGCTTGCACGAGGTTCCTAACCTCCAGCAAACAAATACCTGTTGGTTTCACTGGGAATAATTGCATGGCCGCCATTTGTCAGAAGCACATTTTTCACCTAACCTAACTTTCCCGGGCGTTCAAAATTGCAGTTTCTACATTAACTTGCAGAAAAACGCATACCTCGGTACGGAACCCCATTTTTTTCATGATTTCCACTAACCTGAAATACAGCTCAAAATTTTCTGCTTCCGACTTCGTTTTTTCTTTTGCTGCGCTATTTCACTGCTACTACCGCCGTGCTTCCACCAGCTCCCCGTTTGAATTTTTTCACTCCACTTTTCACTATTTTGTCAGCTCCAACTTTTTTTGGTAACTATAGCTCTGCACCACTCATCTAATCACTTTTTTCCGAAAAATTATTTAAAAAAATTAAACTTTTCGTTAGCAATGCCTACGCTTGCGAGCAAAACGGATTTACACTCAGCGGATTTTATCATTGGCTCCTGGCAGGATCGCCATTTTGTGTACTCCGCTATTTGCTGTCCGAAGTCGCGAGCGAGGGCTTGCTACGACCTGCCTGTTACGCTGCCGAAATATGAAAGAGGCTGATTGTGAGAAGGTACTCGTCGCGTCGGTGCACTTCGCGTGGATGACATTCCAATCGGTCCGTTATGTCGACATCGATATTTGTACTGTCAAACACTGTTGTCAATGGAGGGATAGGACACCTACACTAATAAAACTCCACACATTTTTATTGGCAAAAATCTAAAGAAATTTACAAATAAATTTTATGTGTGCGTTAATAAACAACCGGTATAGGAGAATCCACATAAAGGTTATTAGTTAATGAGGGTTATGTGTGTTTCCACATATATGCTATGCGAATTCGCATAGCCGTTATGTGGGAAATGCTATAGTCAAAATTTATGTGTGCCACACATAATGGATATGATTGGATTTTTGTCAGTGTATATTTCTGTACCCCCACAAGAAGGTTTTTACTTTAATAGTTCCCGAGAATTTCTTTATCGGTTACTTGGATCTTCGAGAACTACTTCAAAGATTTGTCTATGATTTCTTTCACAATTTCAGTAAGAACTATATCAGATTTTCTGTTCAGGATTTAGATTATTTTTTAGCCAGCCTGGACAAACTGCCAAAATACCAGTACAGTTGTTTTTTTAATATGTGAAAAATCCTTCATCGATAATAAGAAAACATAAAAATCGTTAACGCTAACGTTTAAAAGTTTTTTGAACGATATTGAGCAAAAATTATTGGTTTTTAAATGAAAGTAAGACTCATTGAAATATTACACGACTTACAAAGTTCAGGAATAATTGCTTCCTGTAATAAATATAACCCTCGGACAGATTTTTTAAAGGCATTTTGAAGGAAGTTGTAGAGAAATGTATGACCTATATTAAAAAAATGTCGTTAGGAAACGTTAAAAGAGTCCAAAAGAACCTCCAATAGAATTCTGGAAGAGAACACTGAGAAAAATCTTGGAGCTCTCCTTGAAGGAATACCCCGAAGAAGTCATTGAAAGGATTTTTGAATATATTTTTCTTAAGATATATTTCCGAAGAATGAAAATGTTTTCCAGAGTGTAGCCGGAACCGACTGAGTGAACCAGTGGTACTGTTGCTCAACGAAAGAATACGATGCGCTTCTGCGGTTTCTAGGCTCCTATGGCACGGCAACTAGGTATCGTCGAGACCAATCGCTCGGTTCGCTGATTGTCCAAGGCCTATTGCTCGGTGCGCTGATCGTCGGTCCGAGGCCTATCGCTCAGCTCTTAGCATTCAGGCTGCTGCCGGACTCGCTACCACTTCTGCTGAACTGCTTCTAGTGGGTGGCGTTTACTGGGCTGCTGGTCTGCTCGCTCCGAAAATAGTCAACACGCTCGTCTGGCTCAACTCAAATTTGGGTCAGTTTAACTCAAAATAGGAAAAACTGGCTCAAAACAAAATTGAGTTCATGGCCTTGAACTCAATTTTGAGTCATGGTGTCAGATATTTTATTTTGATCTAATATCTAATATTTATGAAATTAAGTTTGTCAAACCAAAAAAAAAAAACATTTTGTTTTTCAATAAATGTATGTTTATTTATTTGGTTTGATTTTACATCTAATGTACATTGTAAGTGTTTGGCCACACGGCCCTTCATCTTTGTTGTTAGTTTTTTTTAAATTATTTTGAAAAGGAAGTAATTTGAAAATATTTCTAGTATGACATGGAAGCCTATTACAGGCATTAGTTCATTTTGAAAAATTTGATAGCCTAACTACTATGTACACTAATATTTACAATAAAAATTTGATATCCTAGATTGGAACTAGCGGCCTAATTAAAGCCTAAACTTTTCTTTACACTCGCCAAAGCGTTCATGTAAGGTTGTTATTCCGGCCAGATGGTGGTCCTCGGATATTTTTGTCCTGGGAGGGGTGTTGAGGATCATCACCAGGAATTTGTTTTAGACCCGTTGAAGTTTGAGGTGGTCCGGCATGCCGTATTCGATCACAGGGAGGATGATTTGCTTGCAGACTTATTTTTTAGGGACAATGACGACCGACGGTTGATCAAAGGGTACAGCAGTTTCAACAAAACGTTACACTTCGTCACCGTCTTGTCAACCTGTTGCCTGAAAATAAGCTTGCTTTTGAGGGTCAAGCCAAGGTAGTCGGCCTCATCGGTCCATTCCACAGCCGATGAGGATGATTTTACAGCCCCAGGCGGAACATGTTTAGGGGATTTAGAGTTGAGGAAAATGATGACCTGTCTCTTCGCCGCGTTGATACAGATACAGATACAGATCTTCCAGCTGATGAGGTACTCTGTCAGGGCATCCAGGCCGGCCTCGTTGGAGTTTTGCCACTAGCGCTCTGATCACTCTACCGTTGTAAACGATGGATGTGTCATCTGCGAACAGAGAAAAAAAGCCGCCTTCTGGAGGTTCTGGCATGTCGGAGGTGAACAGATTAAAAAGCAGGGGCCCGAGAATACTGCCCTGGAGGACGCCTACAACGATGTTGTGCGCATTGATTGGAACCCGGAATGTCCTTGCCGACAGGTAATTGTTGATGATTTTCACCAGGTAGCTGTGAAGATTGTAGCGTTGTTGTTTGTACATCAGGCCATCATGCCATACATTGTCAAATGCCTTCTCGACATCGAGTAAGGCCATGGCTGATGTTTTTGAGACAAACTTGTTCCCTCTGAGGACGTTGGTAACTCGAGTCAGTTGGTGTACGGTTGACCGACCGAGTCCGGAAACCAAACTGTTCCTCGAGCAAGATGTTGAGATTTTCGGCAGATTTTCGCTGACTTCCAGGACAAGGGAAGTTGCTGTGCCAGAGACACTGATTAAAGATCAGCGAGAGGTGCTCACAGAACGGAACACTCATGTGTTTGAGCTCAAGATTCAGGATGCTGTCGAATCCTGGGGCCTGCATGTTCTTCGATGATTTGATGTAGGCCGTCAATTCGCCAGCTGAGATCTCCAATTCCTCCGAGAAGTCGTTGGGAATCAAATGAATGTTGTTAGCACGCTCGTTGACGGCTGCTTCGTGTGGACTGACGATGTTCTGCCCAAGATTGTGTGGGCTGACGAAGTGACGACCTATTTCAGCGACCTTCTCTGCCGGAGTTATCAAGCGATCCTTAGAGCCATTATTATCTAGTGGGATCAAAGGTGGAATGGGCCGAGGCTTGGATTTTAGTATTTTGGTCATTTTCAAGAACGGCTTAGCCTAATGTGGAAGAGTGCGGATCTTATTCGAAAAATCGTTATTTTTGAGGTCCACCATTCGGGCCTGGATAACTTTTGTGATTTGATTGCAGCGTGCCTTAAGCTCAGGCAGTCCAGTACGCTGAAATTGTCTGCGAGTCACATTCCGCAATCGAATCAAATCTTTGGTGAGTGTATCGATGATGCCGAGCCGTCGGGACATGCAGCTCTCTGGCCACCGAGATTGCCTCTTCGATGGCGCACAGCTGGTGGTCGATACTTTCCGGCGTCCCTGGACGCACCTCGTAATCGACGGTGTTGTCGACGCACTGCTGGAACCGCTGCCAGTTGTCTCGATGGTAGTTTCGCCGTAACTGCTGGTGCCAATTGACCGAGGAGCCCACTTCCACCACCACCGGATAGTGATCCGAACTGAGCTCCTGAATGACACGGTCTTCGATGTTGCATCCTTTTATAAACGCGATAAATGTTGCAACATGTATTACAGGTGTTGCATTAATAAACGAATTGATGGCGCAGCGAATTCGTATGCAACGACGTTCTTGTAGCATACAGAAGAAGGGAAACGTACGCCTAACGGTAAATGATGAGGGAGAAAGTTTGCGCCTGGACAATTGGCAGTCTAATGTTGCATGAAGAAGAAGAAACAGAAAACGGAAATTTCTTATATTGAATAACAACCACATCATTTCGATTAAAATTTTTATTTAGTGATATTGCACTTTATACACAGTATAAGATATTTCCGACCCCACACTGATAACCGTTTTTAATTAAATTTGCTTCTAGAATTTTTGAAAAGAGTTTCAAAATTTTCTACGTATGCTTCCTCGTGCAAAATTTTTCGAATATCATCTTTATGCTTCTTCTTCTTCATGCAACGTTTGTTTGCCAATATCAAGAGTGGAACGTACGAGGTGTAGAAAAGTAGACTAACAATCGAAAGGGTCCGATTTCCCAATAATAAAAGCCTATAGGAGATAGATATATGTTTCTTTAATTTCTTTATTATTTATTTTATTTATTTCTTTTTGTTATTTGTATAATCTACTAAACAGGGGTCTTCTTAGGAACGAATAACCGTGAAGTCCTTCAAACATGGGATCTCCAGCTCTTGCGATCAATGACGGAGGATTGTTAATCCGGAGATGGCGAGTTCGAATATCGATCCGGTGTCTATACAACCTCTTCAAACATCCTCGACCCCCAGAGCATAGTAGGGAAGGGTCATTTGACCGAAAGTTATTCAGCCGCAAACCATTTGGTCTAGCCGAATACAATTGAACCGGATGAAACATTTGGCCGAAACGAAAGGGCCTGGGATTGAACCATCCACTTCTTGTGAGACAGAAGACCATTTGTTCAAAACAGTCATACGGCCGAAAATGTCGTTTAGCGGAATTAGTCGTGGCCGAAAATAGTAATTTTGTCGAACGAATTATACGACCGTCTATGTTGTTAGCCAAACAATAGTGATTGTGGACAGTTTGAAGTTATTAACACTATGAATACCGTGATAAAATTATTAACGCGGACTACCATGATTATAAAATCATGAGAACTAAATTTTAAAACAGCTGGTTCTCAGCCGTATTTTGACCGGTTTTTTTTCCAAAATATTGATGATATACAAGTTTTGCCGAAGAAAGAAAAAGAAAGAAAACTACGAAAACCGGTGCCAATGGAAACCCGCCATGTTCATGCCAGTTCGTAAAGGCCATATGTGTGATAATCCACTCAGTTTTGCCTAAACCAGATGTTCAAGGTTCTCCAAACTGTTCTGGAGTTTGGATCAATTGGTCTACCAGGTCAACTGCGTTCGAGAGCTATCCGAATCGACCAGTCATGCCCAGACAAGTCCGTAGAGCTCACGTGTGAGATTTGCAACTTAGATATACCCAAACCAGATGTTCTAGGCTCTCAAAACTGTTCTGGAGTTTGGATAAATTGGTCTTCCATGATAACTGCGCTCGATAGCCATCCGAAATCGACCAGTCATGTCTATACAAGTCAGTAGAGCCCACGCGTATGATTTGCAGCTCAGATATACCCAAACCAGATGTTCTAGGCTTTCTAATGTGTTCTGGAGTTATGATCAATTGGTCTACCATGTCAACTGTGCTCGATAGCTATCTGGAATCAACCAGTCATGTCCATATAAGTCCGTAGAGTCTATGCGTATAATTTGCAGCTCAGATATACCCAAAAACAGGTGTTCTAGGCTCTCTAATGTGTTCTGGAGTTCGGATCAATTGGTCTACCATGTCAACTGCGCTCGATAGCTATCCGAAATCGACCAGTCATGTCCATACAAGTCAGTAGAGCTCACGCTAGAGGTGTGCGCCGGTCCAAAAATCGTCGGCGGCGGCGTTTGTCAAAATTTTGGTCGGCGGCGGCGGTGAATCGGCGTGGCAAATTTTTTATATCGATGATTGAAAATAAATCTACTTTTTTTAAGATATTTACAAGCTATTAATGCCTCGAACGCAATGTGGAACGGAGCGGCGATGTTAACGGCAGGATTTGAGAAAAGTTTTATGTCAAATCCTGTCGCTACCGTTGCCGTTCCGTTCCATTGCATTCAGGGCCTAACGGAAAAATCTTTTGAATTCCGCTGGAAGAAACTAATGAGTTTTTTTTTAAACTCATTTGGTAAATATTTTCGGATTTTCTATGAGAACTAAATACTTTGAAGTTTCGAGAATTCGTTGGAATTTCGAAGATAAACTTTATGGAATTCACAAGAAAAGTTGTTTGAAATTTCCGTGGAAAATTCTTCGAAATTTACATGAGAAGCTTTTAGATAATCTTTTAATTAATAATTTTTACGGCATATTATTACAAATTTCTACAGGAAAATGTTTGGAATATTCATGGAAAATATCTTATGAGTTTCTGTTGAATATTCTTCGAAGTTTACACTGAAAAAGCTTCGGAATATCCGCGGAATATTCACGAAACATTGTCTTGAATATTGGAATTTCAAATATTCTTAAGAGTTTCAGCGGCAAATTGTTCAAAATGTGGATTTCAATAAACAAAATCTTTGGATTTCATCGAAAAATTGTTGGGAATTCCTAAATGAAATTTATTGGAATTTGCACTATTTTTTTAATATGTTATGAAAAATTCACGGAAAACTGTTCGGCATACTTACGGAAAATTATTAGAAATTTAAAAGAATTTATTTGGATTTCCACGGAAAATTCTTTTTACCATCCATAAAAAAATCTTCGAAAATTCTATGGGAAACTATTAAAAAAGAAAAGGTTCGTTTGGCTGAAAATCATTCGGCAGAAAACTATTTGACCGAATAACACGTTAAGCCGAAAGTCATCTAGCCGTAATGCATGTGGCATGCATGTAGTTATTCATCGAAAACGGTTTGGCCAAAGTAACATACCACCGAACTGATAATATGGCCGAAAAGCTGTTTACTCTAACATACGGTTTGGCCGAATCTTCAGGACAAATATGCAGTTTGGCCGAAATGGTCGTTTGATAGAAAGGACCATTTGGCAGAAAATGTCAAGGCTTCTGCCAAACGACCCTTACGGCCAAATGACATTTTCGGGCAAAGCACCATTTCGGCAAATGGTATTTTCGGCCAAAAATCTATTCGGCCAAACGACTTTTTCGACCAAATGACCAACTCGACCGTATAGAATATTTCGACAGCATATTTTTTTCGACAGCATATTTTTCTCGAGTCCGATTATGGATTTCGCCGGAAAGCTCACGCGGAGCGCGGGAGTGTTTGTTATTGCTGGTTCAGTATGGTTTTAGTTCTGTCGAGAACAAGAGTGGGATTGTCCGGCGAGATAACGGGGAACGTGATTTTTTTCCGATTGACGTTTATCCGACGGTTTTATATATTCAGATGGCTTTCCGCTGGTGTTAAACCATTAGAGAAAAAAAATCTTTTTTTTTCTTGATCATCTGAAATTTAGGACTCTAAAACTCTCGGAATGGATTAGCAGATAACCGGTGGATAGTTTTTCCAATCGGCATATGGAACATTTTGATCACGCTGAGAAAATTACTATGGAAATTTTCAGAGTTTATGCGATGTTTCTATATCAGAGTGTTTAATCTTAGTTTGAATCAAATTTGCGTTCTGTAAGCTTTCCAGAATCTGTGTAAAATGTTGGCATATGTATATAGATTTGTATTGTATTGAATTTTTAAAATTCTCGACTACTGACCTTTTCCCTCTATCACACAGAACGATCGCACGAACATCGAAATATTTAGTTTTTCGTTATGGAAGTGAAAACATAATAAGCAATTTAAATTTTAGTGCGCGTTCGATCGTGTTTCTTCCTGCCCGCAGAACGATCGCGCGATCTTCGGTATGTTTTGTTCTGCTTTGTGCGAGTGAGTAAATTAAAATGTAATATCGCTCACTTTGAGCGATTGATTGTTTATCCTCGTGAAGGATGAACTAATCGTTCAATCGAAGGATGAACTAATCTACAAGATAAGGAAATGCTAATACAGTTGTATAGAAGTTGCATAGAAGTCACATCACTTTCCATGGTGAATCCCGATCTATGTTACTGATGATCCCTCCCAATTAACACAACTTCCTTCTCGTGGTAATTGTGGCGATGCAAAGATATTTTCGGTCTCTAGTAGCAACAATAACCACACTAACATTCTACCTTTCCCAACTGACTGTAAGGACTTGGCTGACGCCGTTATTGATCAACATTTGCGAGCTGCTGAAACTTGCACTTGCAGAATAGATGGTGAATCCTAACCACTATTCACTGATCAATCACGGAGTAGCAATAATTGTTATGTACAATCAGTCTAAGCTAAGCTAAGCTAAACAAATGGCCATTTTGATCGTATATAGATTTCGGCAGTATGTCCATTTCGGCTGAATGACATTTTCGGCCATGTAGGTTTTGACCCAATGGTTTGTTCCGCCAAATGACATATTCGGCCAAACACTTCTCGTCATTTTGGCCTTCCCGTCGTTTGGCCGAAAATCACACGGCGAAAAGCCATGTATTCGAAATCCACTTGGCCGAATAACGCATAAAGCCGAAAGTCATCTGGCCTAAATCCATTTAGCCGAATTGAATGTTTTTCCGAAACGGCTATTAGGCCGAAAATATCGTGTGGCCGAAAGCAACAAACAGCCAAAAAGGATATTCGGCCGTTTGGCCGGAAAAGTCGTTTAACGCAATAGATCACTTGGCCGAAAATGCCATTTGATTGAAATTGTCTTTTAGCAGTAAGAGCATTTTGGCCCAAAATGTATTTTGTATTAAAACAACCATTTCAGCCAAACGGCATTTTCTGCCAAATGACCTATTTGGCTAAATGATTTTTTATGCAAAATAATTCAGACAAACGAAACTTTCGGCTAAAAGGCACTTTCTGCCAAACGACCATTTCGCAAATGGGAATATTCGTCGAATTGAGCTATTCGGCCAACCAGTTTTTTCAGCCAAAGGAACTGTTTGACCAAATGACATTTTCGGCCAAATGCCTTTAGGCTAGATGGGCTTCGGCCAAATGGTATGTTCGGTAAAACGACATATTTTGCTTAGGCTTAATGGCCTTCGGCCAAATGGCTTTCTACCAAACCACTCTTCTCCGTTCAATCAATGAGAAGTTCTTTGGGTTTCAACGGGAGATGCTTCAAAATTTCCACTCGAAGTTTTCTTAATTTTAACGAAGAGCTTTAAAAAATTTCAACGGGAAATTGTATTTTCAAGAGAAAATCTGTGGCATTTCAACGTGATGTTGTCTGGAAATTCTACTGAATCTTCGGAATTCCCACGCAACATTCCGTGGACGTCTCCAAATTCGAATCGGCGTGGATAATTATAGATCAGCGGCGCGAAAAATTTTAACCGGCGGCGCGCCGATGCAAAAATGTCGGCGGCGGCAGCGTGCCAAAAACTGTCGGCGGCGGCGCACACCTCTAGCTCACGCGTATGATTTGCAACTAAGGTGTACCCAAACCAGATGTTCTAGGCTCTCCAATGTGTTCTGGAGTTCGGATCAATTGGTCTACTATGTCAACTACGCTCGATAGCTATCTGAAATCGACCAGTCATGCCCATACAAGTCCATAGAGCCCACGTGTATGGTTTGCAACTAAGATATACCCAAACCAGATGTTCTATGTTTTCCAAACTGTTCTGGATTTTGAATCAGTTGGTCCACCAGGTCAACTGCGCTCGATAGCTATCTGAAAGAAGGACTTTCCGGAAGAATTCCTGGAGGAGCTTCCGTAGGAACTTCTATCGGAGGTTCCGGAAGAACTTCTGGAGGAATTTCTGGAGTAACTCAGTTTTCGGAGTGGCTTTCAGTCGTGAATAATGGGTTAGGGACAAAAGATCGAAAGACAAAAGGTCGAAAGACAAAAGGTCGAAAGACAAAACGTCGAAAGCCAAGAGGTCGAAAGGACAAAAGGTCGATAACGACAAAAGGTCGAAAGGGACAAAAGGTCGAAAGGACAAAACGTCGAATTGGACAAAAGGTCGAAAGAAAAAAATATCAATGAGATCAAAAAGGCGAAAGGGACAAAAGGTCGAAATAGACAAGGAACTGAAACGGAGAGAATCAATCTCGCACCAGAGTTGACCTACATCAGACCGCATCGTGCTTTCGTGCTGTGCGGTTCTTTCTCTCTTTGCGGAAGGAAGTTTTTAATACTACCCGAAGCTATTTTAATTTCAACGGTGCTTCTTAGCGCTATTTGTACCCACTGATCCCGTTACGATCTTTGCAAGGACCCGTGCCTTCGTTTTACGTTGGACCCGTTTGCGGAAGTAAAATTCCGACAAGCGGTGGTAATCCTGCAGGGACACCGTTCTGGGAAAAAACCTCTTAGAAGGTCACGTCTCCACGCTCAGCCATGAGCATGAATAAAAACAAGAGGAAGGGGGAGTCTCTGAATTCTCCACTTCCTTCAAAGAAACAAGGTTTCAAGACCGTCCTGCCAAAGCGCGGTAAAAATAGAAGGAAGCTGGAGAATTCAGATATTCCTTCTAACTCTAATATCGGAGATAATTCTTCTCCAATCGAACTGAGCAATCAGTTCGATTTGATTAATGATGAAATTGAGCAAATCGAATATACCTCTAGCCCAGGTGATTCGATTCATGCGAAAAAGCAAAGGATTCCGCCAATTGTGGTATCCGTTGCCGAGTTTTCTGGCTTCCGGAATGAGATTTTGAGTAACCTTCAGGGGATCAAGGTTTCATTTCAGATTGCTAGGAAGGGTGACTGCCGCATTTTGCCGGGATCCTTTGACGATCGCAAACGTCTTCTTCAGTATTTAACTGAGAAGCGCCATAAATTCTTCACATACGACGACAAAACTGAGCGATTGTTCAAAGTCGTCTTGAAAGGTCTCCCCAGTGATGACAAATCACTGGATGAGATTAAAATTGAAATTTCTCAATTACTTGGATTTTCACCAGTCCAAGTAATTAAGATGAAAAAGAAATCCCACTCTGGTACTTCCCAGAGGGGCATTTCTCAAGAATTTTATTTAGTTCATTTTAACAAAAGTGAACTAAATAATATGAAAAGTTTGGAAAAGGCCTGTATTATGTCCCATGTCCGTGTTGGGAACATTTCCGCAGGCCTGGGGGAAATTTCCAAAACCCCACCCAGTGCCGTAAGTGCCAAAAGTGGGGTCATGGAACCAAACATTGTCACATGGATGCTAAATGCATGATTTGTGGTGGAATCTCTCACGCCAAGGACGCATGTCCTGTGAGAGAAGATTCCAATAAATTTAAATGTGCAAATTGTGGGGGTAATCATAAATCCAATTTCTGGGAATGCCCTTCACGCAAAAAAGTTTTGAATTCCCGTGCAAAATTGATGACGGGAAATTCCAATCGGATCCCAGATTCGACGGGTAGAAATTTTTCAAACGCTCAAACTTCGAAACCAGTTACCGATCGAGCAATTCATACCCACCACAATTCACAAACAAATTTTGCCGCTCGTCAACGGGTAGCAAGCACTTCAGTAAATTCCAATTTTTCCAATGTACCTACGTATGCAAACATCGCTGCTGGTAGACAAAATTTCTCTTCTCAAAATGAGGTTTATACCCATGTCCCAACGGAAAATAACGGTCATGTTGCCGATTCAGGTAGCATGACTGCTTCCGATTTTGATTTTTAACTGAACAATTGCATCACATGATTGATGCAATGTTCAAAGCAAATACCATTCCTGAAGCTGTTCAGGTTGGTATAAAGTACACACAAAAAATTGTTATCGGACTCCGTTTTAATGGATCTAAATAATTGTGTGAAAGTTCTAAATTGGAATGCCCGCTCTCTAAAGGGTAAGGAAGATGAATTATTCAACTTCCTAACAGTTCATAATGTGCATATTGCCATTATAACTGAAACTTATTTAAAGCCCGGACTCTCCATTAAAAGAGATCCAAATTATTTTATCTACAGAAATGATCGTCTTGACAGCGCCTGTGGTGGGGTCGCCATTGTTATTAATAGACGTATCAAACATAAATTATTTTCTTCGTTTGAAACCAAAGTTTTTGAAACCTTGGGAGTTTCTGTTGAAACAAATTTTGGTCAATTTTCCTTCATTGCAGCCTATTTGCCTTTTCAATGCAATGGGCAGCAAAAGAATTTGTTGAAAGCTGATCTTCAAATTCTGACTCGCAACAAATCAAAATTCTTCGTAATTGGTGACTTCAATGCCAAACACCGTTCATGGAATAATGCTCAAAGCAATTCCAACGGCAAAATTTTATTTGAAGATTGTTCTGCGGGATATTATACTATTCAATATCCCAATGGCCCTACTTGTTTTTCTTCCAGCCGAAATCCTTCTACAATTGATTTAGTTTTAACGGATTCAAGTCAGCTGTGCAGCCAATTGGTAACTCATGCTGACTTTGACTCTGATCACCTTCCTGTGACATTTGAAATCTCACAAGAAGCCATTTATAATCCAATCAGCTCTACTTTTAATTATCATAGAGCTGATTGGGATTTATATAAAACATATATCGATAGGAATTTTGATGTTAATATTCCTTTGGATACCAAAAGTGATATTGACAATGCGCTCGTATCTTTGACAAATTTAATTGTCGAAGCCAGAGGCATTGCAATTCCTAAATGTGAAATTAAATTCAACTCCATTATTATTGACGACGATCTTCAGCTACTGATCCGTCTTAAAAATGTGAGAAGAAGGCAATACCAAAGAACTCGCGATCCCGCGTTGAAAGTTATTTGGCGAGATTTGCAAAATGAAATTAAAAAACGTTTCGCTATTCTGAGAAATATCAACTTTGAGATTAATGTCTCGGAGTTGGATCCCAGTTCGAAACCCTTTTGGAAATTAACGAAAATTCTTAAAAAACCTCAAAAGCCAATTCCAGCGCTTAAATAGGGAAATAAAATTTTATTAACAAATGGCGAAAAGGCTCAAAAACTTGCTCAGCAGTTCGAGAGTGCCCATAATTTTAGTCTAGGTCTCACTAGTCCAATTGAGGGTCAGGTTACACGGAGCTTCGAAGACATTCTCAACCAAGATAATGTTTTTGACCCTTCGTTGGGAACTAATTTGGATGAAGTGAGATCTATTACTAGAAAATTGAAAAATATGAAAGCCCGGGTGATGATGGTATTTTCTACATACTTATCAAAAAACTTCCTGAGAGCTCTTTATCCTTTTTGGTTAATTTATTTAACAAATGTTTTCAATTGACATACTTCCCAGATAAATGGAAAAACGCCAAAGTTGTTCCAATTTTGAAGCCGGACAAAAATCCAGCTGAGGCTTCTAGTTATCGCCCAATCAGTTTGCTTTCTTCAATAAGCAAACTGTTTGAAAAGATTATTTTAAATAGAATGATGGTTCATATTAATGACAATTCTATTTTTGCTGATGAGCAATTTGGTTTTCGCCATGGGCATTCAACCACTCATCAGTTATTAAGAGTTACGAACTTAATTCGGCTCAACAAATCTGAAGGATATTCGACTGGAGTTGCTCTTCTTGATATAGAGAAAGCATTTGACAGTGTTTGGCATGGAGGTTTGATTGTAAAATTGATGAATTTTAATATTCCTCTGTACATTATAAAACTGATACAAAATTATTTATCAGATCGCTCACTACAGGTAAACTATCAGAATTCTAAATCTGATAGATTACCTGTAAAAGCTGGTGTTCCCCAAGGCAGCATACTGGGGCCCATTTTGTATAACATTTTTACTTCTGACTTACCTGATTTACCACCAGGGTGTCAAAAATCTTTGTTTGCAGATGACACAGGTCTCTCAGCCAAAGGGCGTAGCCTTCGTGTCATTTGTAGTAGATTGCAAAAAAGTTTGGATATTTTCTCCACTTACTTGCAAAATGGAAAATTTCCTGAATGCTTCCAAAACTCAGCTTATAATTTTCCCACATAAGCCGAGAGCTTCTTATTTGAAACCTTCTAGCAGACATATTGTCACTATGAATGGGGTTCCAATTAATTGGTCTAGCGAAGCTAAATATTTAGGACTTCTGCTAGATCAAAAATTAACTTTTGAAAATCACATTGAAGGCCTTCAAGCCAAATGTAACAAATATATTAAGTGTCTATATCCACTTATAAATAGAAAATCAAAACTTTGTCTTAAGAACAAACTTTTGATTTACAAACAAATTTTTAGACCTGCCATGTTGTATGCTGTGCCAATATGGACTAGTTGCAGCAATACCAGAAAGAAGGCACTTCAGAGAATTCAAAATAAAATTCTGAAAATGATTCTGAAGTTGCCTCCGTGGTATAGTACCAATGAACTTCATAGAATTTCTAATATTGAGACATTGCAACAAATGTCCAACAAAATAATTTCCAATTTTAGACAAAAATCGTTGCAATCTTCTATTGCAACAATTAACTCTTTGTACCCTTAGTATAGAATAGGTTAAGATTAGTTTAAGTTGAAAACATTCCTACATGGTTCAATTCAACCAGAGGAAAAATTCTAACTGCCAGAGGCAATTGAAATGTATTAATAATAACTAAAAATATAACATAGCAAATAAGGATGATAGTGTTAAGAAAACACTGAACACCTAGCCTAAGAGATGAATGCACGTATTAGATAATTAGCAAATAAAATTAGTTAAAAAAAAAAAAAAAAAAAAAGAGTTGACCTACATAGTTGTCAAAAAATGTGGTCTTTTAATTTCACAATTTATAACAATTAATCTTTAATCTATATACATAAAAATAAATTTCTGTCTGTCTGAACCTTATAGATTCGGAAACTATTGAACCGATCGGTGTGAAAATGTGTATGAGGAAGATTTTGGGGCCGGGGATAGTTCTTAAGATGGTTCGAGACCTCTCCCCGCTTTGGAAAGGGGGCTTCCATACAAATGAAACACCAATTCCTTCATTACTTGAGATCTAATCAGAGAATAAATCAATTTTATGTTCGAAGTTCGACGGGTCTGCTAGTAAAAAATAAAAATAAAATTCATTCAGTGAGTACAACTAATAGATGGATATTTGAGTTCTAAATGTCACTTCGATTTGACAAAATGGCGAACGCCGCACATCAAATACACCGGCGTGTATTACACGCAGGTGTATTTTTAATGCACGCGTCTGCGTAGCTGAAGCGTGCACTATTTTGGCAGATCAAAGTAACATTAAGAAAACCTAGAAAACCATCCATTATTTGCACACATTGAATGAATTTTATTTAATTGTGAAAAATAGTGAAAAATAAGAGAGCAATTTTTTATTGCCATCTGTATAGGACAACTCTGTCTCGCGCAATACAGGTTTTATTCCTTTCCTAATTCAACAATCTTTTTCATCACTAACAGAACTATCTAGATATTCATAATTTTGTTTCATAGTCATAATTCCTTCTTTGAAAATTGCTCATTCTTCAACATTGATTAATGAGTTGAGTGTGTAATTTCTGCTAATACACAAAAAATGTTATCAACTTGTTCTTGGTCGACCTTTTGTCCTTTTCGACCTGTTTGTCCTTTTCGACCTTTTGTCCCTTTCGACCTTTAGTCCTTTTTGACCATTTGTCCCTTTCGACCTTTTGTGTCTTTCGACCTTTTGTCCTTTCGACCTTTTGTCATTTCGACCTTCTGTCCCTTTCGACGTTTTGTCCTTTCGACCTTTTGTCCTTTCGACCTTTTGTCATAGATTCGTGAATAATAGCGTTGACAATTTTATTTCATTGCAGACGTTTCGAGCCTGGGATTAGATGTAGCCCTCTGGCTGTAAAACACCCCCTATAGTGTGTGACAACATTAGTGTCGAAAAGTGTTCGAAGTTAACTATATTTTGTGCAATGAGACCAGAATTAATTTCCATTTATCAAGTGACAAAACTTCGTACGAATATAGCGGTAATCAACAAATTGACTGCCATTGAGCCGGAAGTTCCCATCCCCGGATCGAACCCAAGCAGCACATATGTTGTAGAGATATTACAGTAACTCATATGCAACCAAATTTAGTCACATTTGAGTTGCTGCAACCAAAACAGTGTGAATTGTGCTACTCGGGAAATGTCGGCTATGAAATAAAATTGTCAAAGCCATTATTCACCACCTGGCGCGGGCCCTACCCAATATAAGAACCTCGGACTTGTTATGCCTCCTAGTGGCAGATCAAATTAAGGAGGAAAGAGCGATGCTTTTCGTTAAGACTGAAGATTTGGTCACATAAATTCCGTTTCATTGTACTGAAGCGAAGGATTTAGGTCTTTCATTAAATTCAAACATTACCTGAATTTCTCTTGCAGTTCACAAAGTATAATTTATTCATTTCATTCGCTGCATGTGTAGTGTGAGGTAGTTTTTATCACTGAATTTGCAAACGAGACAAAAATGGATGAGGAATACAGGTTCATAAGAAATGACCCTGTTCCAAAAACATCTGAATTGGTTTTAGGCATTCATCATATAACTGAGCATTGTAAGAGTTTAGAAGCATCGCATTTTAATTGTAGAATTGCTTCCATAGGTGCTCTGCTCAACTTGCAAAAAAGTATTATTGGAGTCCTGAAAAAAAATACGCGTTCACTTACTAAACCCAACATTTCTGGTTTTGTGACAACTCGCTCTTAGTTGTAATACACGTTCCATTTGGGTAATGTACGTAACGATTCGCATTTTCTCGATAATAATTGCGTTGCGAGTTACTCTCTTAGATAAGAGATGTGTGCCGGTTAGACCTGTGCGCCGGTCATATCATCGGCGGCGGCGGCGTGGTGGTCATTTTTGCCCCGGCGGCGGCGGCGTCACGGCGGCGCGCCGTTGACTTTTATCGGCGGCGGCGGCGTGAACCGGCGTGGATGAAAAAATAAATGGTCGAAAAAATCAATTTTATCGCGGATGTTTGGATTAATGCGGTTTGATTCACACGGTAGGAATCGCCCGTATAAAAACCGACTTCAGTGGATTAAAATTGCAATATTCTGCGTTTGCCGATCATCAAACAGCACATTCAAAATAGTCAATTGCCGGCGATACTAATCAATACCTGATTTCAAAATGTTATTTGAATTACCACTATTTTGTTACTCTTTGATTTTGATCAATCAAATTTTAACAATAAATCCTGCTTCACTTTTTCGTGACCCCTAAGTGTTAAGAATTAGATTTCGGTGTCATAGAACAAATTGGTAATAACTTTTTTCAAAAGTTATTTCCAATTTAGGTTTTAGATACACTTTAGTCGTTTTGATCTCAAAATAACTAAGTTTCAGAAAAAATCTAATATTTTCCTGAAATTTGCCTAAATATGCCAAAAAAGCTCTTGGTGGAGTTTCTGAAAGAATTTCTGGAGGTAACTATGATTTTTTTAAATTCCTACAGGCATTTCTCAGTAAATTTCATTAGAAATTCCTTCGTAAAATCCTATGACAATGTCTGCAGAATTGTTCTATTTTAGAAAGAATAATCCATTCAGGTTCTTTTTGGGAAATTCCTTTAGTAAAACATAAAATATTCCTGCAGGAATTCATCCGGAAATTTATCGAAGAATGAACTATTTTCTGATGGAATTCCTAAGAGAATTTTCTAAAGGACTTTCCGAGAAAATTTCTGAAGTAGTGTTGGAAAGTGTAGTAGGAACCTGTTAAGAAAATTTTGAGCAAATCCCCACAGACATTGCAAAGGAATTCCTAACAGTATTTCCAAAATGCATCAGCGGCTGCTTCCGCATCTTCCTCGATTGCACACCCCAGAGCCAACGTCCTGTTCCAGGTTCTCTGCAAGTTCTTTTGCTGGTCTCTCTTCCTGCATACGCACTACATGTCCAACCCACTGTAATCTGCCTTATTTTATCAACCTGCCTATGTCTGCATTTTTGTATACTTGGTTTAACTCGTGGTTCATTCATTCATCTGCTTCATTTACCATTTTCCACCACGCTGCCAAGTATTGAGCACCGTATTTTCAACTCAAACACTTTGAGAATTTGATAATCTGCATTTTAACGTCCATGATTCATGGCCGTACAGGACGGCTGGACGAATCAACGATGTGTACAGAGCTAGTTTTGTCAGTGTCTGTAGGTAGCTTCATGAAGTTACAAAAGAATTTTCTGGAGGAATTTTCAAAGGATTACCCTGAGAAATTATCTATTAAGTTGCTTAAAGTAGTTTTAGAAGAATTCCTATGGGAATTTCAGGAACAATTATTGTCAAGAAATTTGCTGAGGAACTCCTAGAGGAATTACTAAAAAAAATTCCGAAGGAATATCAAATTGATTTTCAAAGAAATTCCAAAGCAAAGTTCCGAAGCTGACAGAAATTTCCGAAGTAATCCGTTAATAAATTTCTTAAGGAGTTTTTAGAGATTTGGAATTTTGAAACAATCCTAAGGAACTCCTAAAACATTCTCTGTAGATATTTCAAAAAGAAGGATTTTCTGAAGGTATATCCGAATTTCTGAACGAAGTCTGGACGGAATGTCCAAAGGAATTTTCGGAGATATCTAAGACTGTCAGAAGTTTCTTCAGGAGTTACTTCGAAAAAAAAACCTGCAAAGACTACGGATATTCAGGAACTTGTTCAGGAATTCTTAAGGAATTCCAAAAGAGTTCTTAGAAGAATTTCTTGAGGGAAAACACCTTAACGATTTTCCCAAGATTTTCTTAAACAAATTTCTGAAGGATTTTTTTCCGAACTAATTCCTGAGAGAAATTTCCGAATATAGCTTAGAGAATTTTCGAAAGACTTTTTGGATTTCGTTTCTGGAGGAGTTTTTGTAGAACTTCTTGAGGTAATATCCGAGGGAATTCCTGGACGAATTTCCAGAGGATTTTTTGGGGAATTACAAAAAAAAATCCTGGAGAAATCTAGGAATTACTCCAGAAATACAAATAGGCATTTGCTCTAAAATTCTATTAGGAATTTCTTCATAAATTCCTTTGAAAATTCCTCCGGAAATTCCTCCAAATATTCCTTCAGAAATTCCTTTAGGGGTTGTGTATAAACCACGTAGACTCTTGAGGGGGAGGGGGTTCGAAAAAGTCTACGTCAGTCTACGAAGGGGGGCGGGGGTATACGAAAAGTCTACGTAGACTTTTTTTCGGAATACATTTAATGCAGCAGCTTTGTGCGAAGTTCACTTGTTTGATTTTTTTTCGATTGTTCAGTTTTTTTGCAAGACTTTACCGAAATTATCTCTCGAATCTCTTATGGTTTTTACTGAAGTAATAGTCTGAACTACGGCTTAAAAATATCATGATTTTAACAGCAAATTCTTCTGTGTTGAGCACGAAAACTCTCCAAAGTATTCTACAAAAAATTAAAAAAAAAATCAAAATTTCCGTTTGGATTACATTGGTTACATTGTAGATTCTACAAAAATATCTTTTGATTTTCGGCAGGAACTTCTTTAGAAACTACAAGTGATTCTTTAGAATTTCCACGGGGAATTATATCGCACTTCGACGTAAAATTATTTAGAATTTACAAAGAAAGCATTTTGGAATATCCAAGAAGAAGTCTTTGGAAATTCCAGAAGACATTCTTTGGAACTTGTAAGGGGAATTTTCCGAAATTTCCGTAAGAAATTCTTCAGAATTTCCACTGAAGATTTTCTGGGAAGTCCCCGGGAAAAAACTCTGTTTTCATAAAAAAATTATTGCAATTCTTGTAAGAAAGCATTAGTAATTTTCATGAAAATTTCTATTTTTTACGAAAAATTCATCACAAATTCAACTAAAATCCTTCATAGTTTCCACCGAAAATTATCTGGGAAACTCTTTGGAATGTCCATAGGATTTTTTTTAATTTCTTCAGGAAATCGCTCCTACTTAGCAAGAGAAATGTCAAAATATCGTAGGAAACCTTTAGCATGGTTTCAACGAGAAATAATTCAAAATTTTAACGGAAAATTACTCGACATTTTAACGGGAAAACTTTTGGAATTTAGAAAAAAATCTTGAGATTTCAACGGAATGGAATTTTCAAGAAAAATATCGGAATTATCACGGAGAGTTCTTTGGAGTATTACCTGGAAACTTTGAAGGTTATCAATCGGGAAATTCTACGGAATTTCTACGACAAACTTTTTGGAATGTAGACTTGACGTTCTCGGAATTTCAACTCGAAAATTCTTGGGTTTTCTACAAATTAGAACCGGCATGAAGAATTATAATTCAGATGCGTGAAAAATTTTAAGCAGTGGCGCGCCTATGCAAGTGTCGGTGGCGGTAGCGCACACCTCTAGGAGGAATCAAATCCAACAGAAATTAAATTAATTGGCTTCGAGATTTGGTTTCAGGAGCTATGGACAGAGGATTGAATTGGATTTCGTTGATATTGAGTTGGATTTTATTCAGTTCAGGATTACTGTAGTGTTTACAATGGATTTGAAAATTTATTTGTATATCAGAATTGCTGAAAACGTGGTTGATTTCCAATTTTTGTCCAATCACTTATGACATCAGTGGCGTAGCCACGGGGGTGGTTTTGGACATAAAACCCCCCCCAGAGACAAATTTTTCAGTAGAAATTTTTTTTCGAGCCTTCTCGAATAAAAAAAAATGTTCAGAAAACCCCCCCCCCCCCCAGACCAATTTTCTGGCTACGCCACTATATGACATTAATGTTAAATTATGTTAAATTTGAAAAAGTCTACGTAGACTTCAAGGGGATGGGGGAGGGGTTTTGGAAAAGTCTACTAGGGGGGAAAGGAGGGTGTGTTTGAAAATGTGAAAATTCGGCCTACGTGGTTTGTGGGAAGAAATACTTTCGAAATCTCTTAAAGTAGTTCAAACGAGAATTATTTTCGAAAATCCATTCAGGCTCTTTAAAAATGCCTTCGGAAATATATTTAGAAATTCCTGCACAAAACCCTCCAGGAATTTCTTCAAAAACTTCTCCGAAAATTCATTTAAGAGCTCCTCAAAAAATTTTCCTTGAATAATCTAAAAAAACTCCACCAAGAATTCCTTTGGATATTTCACCAGGGATTTCTTTAAAAGTTTCTCCGAAAAGCCTCCCGGATTCCTTCTTAGATTTCTTCCAGGAAATTCATTGACAATTAATTAGATAATGAAATAGTTTTCGGTGGAGTTGCTAATTGAATTTAAAAAAAAAAAAATAAAACAAATAAATTAAACAACTAACACTGAAAAAAATCCGAAGGTATTACTGAAAGAATTTCGTAAAGAACCCATGAAGGCATTTTCGATGGAATTCCTGCAGGAAGTTCTGGAAGAATTCTCGAAGAATGTTTTAAAGGAATTACTGGAAGAAGCTCTGAAGAAATGTCTTAGGAAAATTTGGAAGAAATTCCTTATGCAATCTCTGGAAGAATTTTTTTGAAGAATTCATAGAATAATTGACGAAGAAATTCATGAGGAGGTATTCCTTTAAAAAATTGAAGATTTGCTAAATAGTTTTTGAAGAAACTCCAAATGGAATTTCTTGAGAAATTTATTAAGAAATATCCGGAGGAATCGCTAAAGAAACTTCCGAAGGAATTACAACATTTCGTAGAAATTACTGAAACAATTTTTTTGTATGCCTTTTATAACGAATTTTCGGAGAAATTTTGTAAGATATTTCCGGAAGAATACATAAAGTAATTTTCCAAGGTTTTTTATTGAAACTTTTCGAAGGAATATCTGGAGGAATTTACTAGGAAATATACCAAGTGGTTTTGGCGCTTTGGGGATGTATTCAAGCCTTCACAAAAGCTTATGTGCCACAACAAACATAATTTGCGAGTCACCTACACTGTATCTGCACATCTGTATATGGGCCTCCATTACAGATGTGCTCGACTTACGGTTAGCGGCAGTACAGGCAGTGTTGTCTTACACTCTGTGCAAGAAATTCTGCTCTTTGATTTTACTCCATCTAAACGATGGACATTTAGAAAATTCAAATAGCCTTCTATTAGTTGCACTTACTTAGTTAAGATTGTAAAATCGTTTGGATGGAGTAAAATCAAAAAGCAGAATTTTTTGCACAGAGTGTAGGACAACACTGCCTACAGATTTAGGTGCCCGACTGAATGAGGCTTTGGCTTAGACGAATTCCAAAGACCATTTCATGTATAATACATTTTTTGTATTATTCTACATAGTAGATTAAATCTACTAGATACAGCCTAATTCAAATTCATAACTAATCAACCAACCAATTCATTATCCAATGTTTGTCACCACACTGTCTTAGAGACACCATCACTTGAGGTAGATTTGAAATTGAATTCTGACGAGTTCCACCTCAACAAAATTCTAGCAACTAACTAACAACAACAATCATAACACGAGTTTAGTACTATTCCAATCAATTCCACCACGTTGTATTGTCTTACAAATACGTATTTCGTATCTTCAATGTTTCTTATTTTACTCGACTCGACTCAAGTTAATTGATTTTTTTTATTGTGATTAGTCATCGGCGTGGCAAAATTATGATCGGCGGCACGCCGACCCAAAATCGCCGGCGGCGGCGGCGTGGGTAAAACCACCGGCGGCGGCGGCGCCCAGGTCTAGTGCCGGTCCGAAAATCGTCAGTGATGGCATTTGGCATAATTTCGGTCGGTAGCGGCAGCGGCGCGAAACGGCGTGGCAACTTTTTAATTGCGTTAGTTTCCTCACATTTATTTTTCTAGATCGTTTGTTTGCCAGAAAAAGCCATTTGGCAGAAAATAATAACTTTTGGCCAGATAGGCTTCGGTCTAATGGTTTCTTCGGTCAAACGGCATATTTGGTTGAACAACTTTCGGCTGCCAAATGTTATTACAATGACATTGTACATCGTGCCGCTGTCCCCCCTCCCCTTGTTCAAACCGTGGTCTCAAACGTTTTTAACCAGCTTAAAGATTGGCATTGAAAAACTTTCGAAATACAGAACCATTCTCCTGAGATCCCATCACATTTCGCTAAAATGCCGGTACTTAAAAAAAATCATTCTTCACCTCCCACCAATATCGCATTTAATCAATCATGTTAATCATTAAAAAGTGTTCGACTGCTTTATGTTCACTCTTGGTTAACCGTCACGATGCTCCTTGCATATTTTTTTTCCAGTTTAAGGCTCTCCAACATAAGTATCAAATTATCGAAGAATAGCCTTTTTTGTGCAATTTCCAAGCTATTTGAGCTTATTTTAGTTTCTAATCTACAAACTCCACTCCAATCGAAAGAGCCCAAAGATTTTCACATTTCAACGGCTGGAACTGATCATCTTATATTCGATTTCTCAAACTTACCTTTTTTGGACACGAAACCGCACGGATGATCGAACAGAAAGTCCCGAAAGTAGTTACAATCTGGATCGATTCCGGGCTCCTTGCACAAGCAGGTCGGCCGAAAAAACGGAAACGCTTGCAACGTCCGCAGGGCCGCCTGGCATTTGGTAACCGTCACTGTACTGCAGGCCACTGTAAGGAAAAAAAGAAAAGATAAACATAAATACACAAACCTTAATTAGTGTTCACGTTTTCTGCAAAAAAGGTTTCGGAATTTTGTGTTTGCTATTTTTTTGGATCGCAGCTCCCTCATTCCCAGGACCCGAGCCTCACGCACTTTTGCGATTTTTTACGAGTCAATGAAATTTTATGCCGTTTCAAAGCTCCATTACAGGATACTCAATTTCACATAAACCGTTTTCGGGGGGTGTCGAAGCGATGCAGAAAGCTATCCTCGGGCGGGCCGTCGCCGTCGTTTGGAATGACATACCTAATGGAGGACCGTCGTCGCGCGTTGCGTTGCGTTGCTGGGCGGGCAGCGATGTTCGATGGCGACGGTCGTCCGCACTGGATCGGACGAATTATTTTTCAATTAAAAAACGCCGCCGACGACGATGACGACGGCGGAAAAGTTTTGTGTTAAATTGAGATTTTCTCAATTATACACATCAATGGGCGCCGATATGGATTAATTGTCCGAAACGCGCTGGGGAGCCCGTCAAGCGGAAATGATGGCATCACAGGGAAAGATTTGAGAAGTTTATTGAATTAGATCGCGATGATTCCGGATCATTTACGCTAGAAGCTAATGTCGCGGGTCGGGATAGAAACTTAAAGCAGAATGAATGGGCAACAAAAGATTATGAATTTGTGAGGTCTGTTTCAAACTTTGAGTGGATGCATATCTTTCTATTATGCACAAAGCCGTAATAAATAAAAATACTATATGAAATTTGAGACTATTTCCAAACTGTTCGCGACGGACACAACACTTTAGTTCTGAAGATTTATTTGTGGCAGGGTTTAAAGCCTTCCGTTGGCGACACGGCAAGGAAGCAGCACTTTCGCTTCGGTTACATCATCCATCTTGCATTGTGCCAGAAACGTCTCATTTGTTTCATGGAAATCTATCATAAAAGATGTAGTTCTTTTCGGTATTTGACGCACCCATAGGGTATCCATCAATGAGAAAAAATAATTAGGATGGTTCTTCACAATGTTGTCACCTTGTCTTATTCCATCTCTTTTATCTCTTCTTGTCTTTTCTTCTCCATTTTATCTCTTACCTCTCCTCTTGTCCCTTTTTGTTTGTCTCGTCATTTTAGTCTCTCCTAAACTTTTCTTATATCTATTTGCCTATCATTGTTTCTGATTATTTTCTAATAATAGTTTTTATACCTAAAGCTCCATTTTTAGAATATTGAAAGCTCAACAATCTTGCAACCCTATCCATTCGTCGACAAAAATCGATCTTGCTCAACCGCACACGACCAGCGAGCGACATTCGTCCTGTAAAAAAAAATGAACAGCACAAAAAATCCCTACAAAGCAGAAACGAACGATGCCGTGCGCGACCGACCTGACTGGCTGCCTCGTGCTGCTCTTGGTTCCATTTCGGCACCGTTGCTGTTGACGTAACCCAAGCCGAGAGTGGGTTACTGGAAGGAAGCTCGATACAAAAAAAAAAGAATAAATAAATTTTCCGTGTGCAGCAAATTTTATGGATCAATAAAGAACCTTGAATAATTTATAAGCTTTGTAAAACGGGACTCGGTGAGTAGTGAGACCGAAAATACTTGGTATCCAGAGTAACGGATCCTTCATACCTAGAATAAGAAAGAAGTGTGAGCAAGGTGCAACGGCTTCCGATGGCCTCGTAATTTTTGGTCCATTGACATTTTGTCGAAACTCGTTTGGTCGAATTTTCTCCCAAATGTAGATAGTTTTTATTTCCAACATGTGTTTTGCCTTTCCCGTACATTAAGTATACGTAAGGGCTATATTTGCTCCTCCTTAATCTTGTTATAAAAGGCCCGGAAACCCACAGTATTATATACGAATTGACTCAGCTCGAGAATATGAGCTGATGTTTGTATTTTTTTAGTAACTTTAAAATATTTAAAATATCAAACTAAACACTCAACTCCAAATCTTCTGCGGCGTCGGCTAAATGCCAACCATTTATATGACAATCGACTCGTCGTCATAACACCAATCGTAATTATTGTATCTTGCTTAATGCCATTCGACCAAACGACGATCGACTAAATGCAATAGACTCCTCCCTTACAATTTAATCTTCCTTTGGAACGGAGTAACTTGCAACCGGAAGGAGGGCGCTTCAAGTTCGACGGTTGTGCAATAGCGTGGCGGCGGCAGATCGGCATCGTTTGACATGCAACCGTGCGAGTGTCTTCAAAAGTGGGTTATTCACGGGTTGCTTCCTCTCGCAGCCCTTGGTTGTGCATTAAAGGCTGTGACCTTGAATACCCTTTTCAAGCAGAAGAATATTCTCTCTTCTTTCTTTTTTTGAAAATTGGCCAATTTATGTAAACTTTTTCCAACATAAAGCGACTCTGTCGACAAACAATTACCGTGATTGTTTTTCTCGGAATGTTCAGTTGAAGGCAATCAAAAACAGGAAAAAGCAATTTTTGTTGACTAATTTGATCAGACAGCAGGTTGAAGTGAGAAGAGCAGGCAAAAAGCAAAGGAAAACTTTTTCCATTTGCATTTTTTTTACGTTTATGTTTTTATGGCGTTAAATTTATGCATAAGTGAACTGACTGGAATTCAAACAACATATCTTTAGATATAAAATTGCTTTAATATATACTTATTTTGATACACATGATGTGGATATACAGCCTTTCTGGCCTTTCATATTTCCCTCGCTGTTTCATATGTCTACATTGCATAAAACATATTAGCTGCGATTTAAGAAATTAAGTATTTTCGACACACGATACGGCATTGAACTTTGAAGCCGTCCATCTTTCTGCTAATAATATCATTCTGCTTTGATAAGTATAGACCCAATTGAAGAGATATATTCGAGTACAGTATAATTAATATTTGAATGAATAGTATTTAAAATGCAAGAAAGTTATACCGAGTATAAAATCAAATACTTGAAGATTGATTACCGTTCCACGTAGGTTCACCAATATAAGGCATAAATTCCAACGCACATGGCAGTCTTATAATGATTTGGAGTTTGTGGGCATTGCACCTTATCTGTTTGGTAATAAATCAACGCCATGGAAAAAGTGCACAGCAAAAATCAACTCAACCCTCCCACTTCGTAAGCCCCGTGCATTCGTTCGTTTCAGTCTTGATGAAGGGCTTCGGGAAAAAAGGCCATTAGCTGGAATGTAGAGCTCTAAACTCATACATAGTACTAAAAGATTCGTCTAATGACATACGAAAAAAAGAAATATAATTTCGCACGAGCTTGAAACCCACCTCAAGACTGCAGTTTGCAGTTTTGGTAGAAGAGTGTTGGACATTCAGAAGATTCGCATGTTTAGAACAGAAGAATGAAAAACCAGATTTTTTGCACCCACCGATATCATTTGATTCAAATACATCAATTTGATACAAATTGAATATCTATTTGGCAGCAAGGCATGCGTCTTATGTCTTGGATTTTGTTTATGGTGTCACACAAATGAAAGCGCAAACATTTAGATAGTCCCACTCGCAACAAAGTCCTTAAAGCTCGCAACCCGTGGATTGGTTGGCTGCTGCTGGCGCTGCTATAGCTGAAGCGATTACGAACGATTGGGTTCTGCGATATGCAAATTCTTGCGGCAAAAGTTGCTGCTCACCGAACCACGACGGTCTTCTGTACGCTTTGTGCGCGTGTTGTTGGCTGATCAACCGGACCCACACCACGCTCGACAACGACGACGATGAAGACGAACGGCAATACCGGATAGACCCGATCTGATTGGGCAAAAATGGTATGGGCTCCTTCGTTTCTTCGCTACTCAGATGGCCTCCGCCGGTGTAGCAGTGCAGTGTAGTAGTGTAGCAGTGGGGCTTCACGGTGGACCTTCAGATAAAGAAAAGAGCATACTTGCATGGAATGGATTCTTATTGAGCACCATAAAGGATGCTTCATCGTAAAACTAATGAATATTGAGTATTTGATAGAATAATTTTAGCAACTTTTGCCGTCAGTCAAGATATGCGAGATTTCGAAGAATATCATGATAGTTCCAGAGACATACGAAAGTATTCCGGAGGAGCCGAGAACATTGAAATCAGAAGGGTTGTGTACAAAACACGACCGCAAAGTAGACGTACAATTGTACAAACCGCAAGTAGACATTGTTGTTACGATTGATCTTTCTGCCGTTGCTAAGCAATTGTGTTTTGTACTTTAAAGACATTTCTTCTCGAATCAGATTTCGTTTGCTGTCTGTTTGTGTTCATGGAAAGAACCGATTTATTTAATAATCCGCATTTTCAATAACTTATTCGCATTTGAGCAAAAACTAAAATCAGAATAATTAAAGAAATTTCCACTTGACTGCTACTAACGAGCCCCTTAAAAGGGGCTTCTTTTGCATCTTAAAAGGACGCTTCTTAGCCTCTTAAAAGAAAACTTCTAAGCCTTTTAATCGAAGAATTCCAAGCTTCTTGAAGGGAGGCCTCAAACAGCCTTCCGTGCTTTTCGAAAGAAGGCATCCGGCCTCCTTAAAATGAGGCTTCGCAGTCTCTTGAAAGTCTCTTGAAACCCGGAGGCCTCTTAAAACGAGGCTACCGGGTCTCTTGAAAAAAGGCTTCCGGGCCTCTTGAAAGCAGGCTTCCGATCCTCTTGAAAGGAGCTTTCCGAGCCTTTTGAAAAGAACCTTCCAATCCTCTCGAAAGTAGGCTTCCAAGCTTCCTCCTTTCCTCTTACATGGAGCCCTTATGAAAGGAGGCTTCCGAGCCTCTTGAAAGGAGGCTTCCAAGCCTCTTGAAACTCCTTTCGAGCCTCTTGAAAGGAGGCTTCTGAGGCTCTTGAAAGGAGGCTTCCGAATTTCTTGAAAAGAGGCTTCCGAATTTCTTGAAAGGAGGCTTCCAAGTCTCTTGAAAGGAGGCTTCCGAGCCTCTTGAAAGGAGGCTTTTGAGTCTCTAGAAAGGAAGCTTCCGAGCCTCTTGAAAGGAGGCTTCCGAGCCTCTTGAAAGGAGGCTTGAGGCCTCTTGAAAAGAGGCTGAGCCTCTTGAAAGGAGGCTTCCAGGCCTCTTGAAAGGAGGCTTCTGAGCCTCTTGAAAGGAGGCTTCGAGCCTCTTGAAAGGAGGCTTCTGAGCCTCTTGAAAGGAGGCCTCCAGGCCTGTTGAAAGGAGGCCTGAGGCCTCTTGAAAGGAGGCTTCTGAGGCCTCTTGAAAGGAGGCTTCCTGAGCCTCTTGAAAGGAGGCTTCCAGGCCTCTTGAAAGGAGGCTCTGAGGCCTCTTGAAAGGAGGCTTCCAGGCCTCTTGAAAGGAGGCTCTGAGCCTCTTGAAAGGAGGCTTGAGAGCCTCTTGAAAGGAGGCTTCCAGGCCTCTTGAAAGGAGGCTCTGAGGCCTCTTGAAAGGAGGCCTGAGCCTCTTGAAAGGAGGCCTGAGAGCCTCTTGAAAGGAGGCTTCTGAGTCTCTTGAAAGGAGGCTTCCTGAGCCTCTTGAAAGGAGGCTTCCAGGCCTCTTGAAAGGAGGCTCTGAGCCTCTTGAAAGGAGGCTTCCAGGCCTCTTGAAAGGAGGCCTGAGCCTCTTGAAAGGAGGCTTGAGGCCTCTTGAAAGGAGGCCTGAGCCTCTTGAAAGGAGGCTTCTGCCTCTTGAAAGGAGGCTTCCTCGCCTCTTGTAAGAAGGCGTCCGCGCCGCTTGAAGAGAGGCTTCCGCGCCTCTTGAAAGGAGGCTGCGCCTCTTGAAAGGAGGCTTCCGCCTCTTGAAAGGAGGCCTGAGCCTCTTGAAAGGAGGCTCTGAGCCTCTTGAAAGGAGGCTCTGAGGCCTCTTGAAAGGAGGCTTTGAGCTCTTGAAAGGAGGCTTCTGAGCCTCTTGAAAGGAGGCTCTGAGCCTCTTGAAAGGAGGCCTGAGCTCTTGAAAGGAGGCTTCTGAGCCTCTTGAAAGGAGGCTTCTGAGCCTCTTGAAAGGAGGCCTGAGCCTCTTGAAAGGAGGCTTCTGAGCCTCTTGAAAGGAGGCCTGAGCCTCTTGAAAGGAGGCTTCTGAGCCTCTTGAAAGGAGGCTTCTGAGCCTCTTGAAAGGAGGCCTGAGCCTCTTGAAAGGAGGCTTCTGAGCCTCTTGAAAGGAGGCCTGAGCCTCTTGAAAGGAGGCTTCGAGCCTCTTGAGAAGGCTTCCAGGCCTCTTGTGAGGAGGCTGAGCCTCTTGAAAGAAGGCTGAACCTCTTGTGAGGAGGCTTCTGAGCCTCTTGAAAGGAGGCTTCCAGGCCTCTTGAAAGGAGGCTTCTGAGCCTCTTGAAAGGAGGCTCTGAGCCTCTTGAAAGGAGGCTTCCTGAGCCTCTTGAAAGGAGGCTTGAGCCTCTTGAAAGGAGGCCTGAGCCTCTTGAAAGGAGGCTTCTGAGGCCTCTTGAAAGGAGGCCTGAGCCTCTTGAAAGGAGGCTTGAGGCCTCTTGAAAGGAGGCTTCTGAGCCTCTTGAATGGAGGCTTCTGAGCCTCTTGAAAGGAGACTTGAGCCTCTTGAAAGGAGGCTTCTGAGCCTCTTGAAAGGAGGCTTGAGCCTCTTGAAAGGAGGCTTGAGCCTCTTGAAAGGAGGCTTCTGAGCCTCTTGAAAGGAGGCTCTGAGCCTCTTGAAAGGAGGCTTGAGCCTCTTGAAAGGAGGCTGAGCCTCTTGAAAGGAGGCCTGAGCCTCTTAAAGGAGGCTTCCAGAGCCTCTTGAAAGGAAGCTCTGAGCCTCTTGAAAGGAGGCTTCCAGGCCTCTTGAAAGGAGGCTTGGAGCCTCTTGAAAGGAGGCTTCCGAGCCTCTTGAAAGGAGGCTTCCGAGCCTCTTGAAAGGAGGCTTCCGAGCCTCTTGAAAGGAGCCCCAGCAGCACAAACCATACGAAAATTGTTGCAGCAACTTGATTGTGACTGAATCCGGTCACATATGAGGCGCAGTAACACATGTGGAATATGTGTGCTGCTAGGGAAAGAGGCTTCCGAGCCTCTTGAAAGGAGGCTTCCGAGCCTCTTGAAAGGAGGCTTCCGAGCCTCTTGAAAGGAGGCTCTGAGGCATCTTGAAAGGAGGCTTCTGAGCCTCTTGAAAGGAGGCTTGAGGCCTCTTGAAGGAGGCTCTGAGGCCTCTTGAAAGGAGGCTTCCAGGCCTCTTGAAAGGAGGCTTCCAGGCCTCTTGAAAGGAGGCTTGAGCCTCTTGAAAGGAGGCTTCCAGGCCTCTTGAAAGGAGGCTTCTGAGCCTCTTGAAAGGAGGCTTCTGAGCCTCTTGAAAGGAGGCTTCTGAGCCTCTTGAAAGGAGGCTTCCTGAGCCTCTTGAAAGGAGGCTTCTGAGCCTCTTGAAAGGAGGCTTCCAGGCCTCTTGAAAGGAGGCTTGAGCCTCTTGAAAGGAGGCTTCCTGAGCCTCTTGAAAGGAGGCTCTGAGCCTCTTGAAAGGAGGCTTGAGGCCTCTTGAAAGGAGGCTTCTGAGCCTCTTGAAAGGAGGCCTGAGCCTCTTGAAAGGAGGCTTCCTGAGCCTCTTGAAAGGAGGCTTCTGAGCCTCTTGAAAGGAGGCTTCTGAGCTCTTGAAAGGAGGCTCTGAGCCTCTTGGAAAGGAGGCTTCTGAGCCTCTTGAAAGGAGGCTGGAGCCTCTTGAAAGGAGGCTTCTGAGCCTCTTGAAAGGAGGCTTGAGCCTCTTGAAAGGAGGCTTCTGAGCCTCTTGAAAGGAGGCTTCTGAGCCTCTTGAAAGGAGGCTCTGAGCCTCTTGAAAGGAGGCTTGAGCCTCTTGAAAGGAGGCTTCTGAGCCTCTTGAAAGGAGGCTCGAGCCTCTTGAAAGGAGGCTTCCTGAGCCTCTTGAAAGGAGGCTTGAGCCTCTTGAAAGGAGGCCTGAGCCTCTTGAAAGGAGGCTTCCAGGCCTCTTGAAAGGAGGCTTCCAGGCCTCTTGAAAGGAGGCTTCTGAGCCTCTTGAAAGGAGGCTTGAGCCTCTTGAAAGGAGGCTTCCAGGCCTCTTGAAGGAGGCTCTGAGCCTCTTGAAAGGAGGCTTCTGAGCCTCTTGAAAGGAGGCTCTGAGGCCTCTTGAAAGGAGGCTTCTGAGCCTCTTGAAAGGAGGCTCTGAGCCTCTTGAAAGGAGGCCTGAGCCTCTTGAAAGGAGGCTTCCAGGCCTCTTGAAAGGAGGCTTCTGAGCCTCTTGAAAGGAGGCTTCCAGGCCTCTTGAAAGGAGGCTCTGAGCCTCTTGAAAGGAGGCCTGAGCCTCTTGAAAGGAGGCTTGAGCCTCTTGAAAGGAGGCTTCTGAGCCTCTTGAAAGGAGGCTTCCAGCCTCTTGAAAGGAGGCTTTGAGCCTCTTGAAAGGAGGCTTCTGAGCCTCTTGAAAGGAGGCTTCTGAGCCTCTTGAAAGGAGGCTTCTGAGCCTCTTGAAAGGAGGCTTCCTGAGCCTCTTGAAAGGAGGCTTCTGAGCCTCTTGAAAGGAGGCCTGAGCCTCTTGAAAGGAGGCTTCTGAGCCTCTTGAAAGGAGGCCTGAGCCTCTTGAAAGGAGGCTTCCAGGCCTCTTGAAAGGAGGCTTGAGCCTCTTGAAAGGAGGCTCTGAGCCTCTTGAAAGGAGGCTTCTGAGCCTCTTGAAAGGAGGCTGAGCCTCTTGAAAGGAGGCTTGAGGCCTCTTGAAAGGAGGCTGGAGCCTCTTGAAAGGAGGCTTCTGAGCCTCTTGAAAGGAGGCTCTGAGCCTCTTGAAAGGAGGCTTCTGAGCCTCTTGAAAGGAGGCTGGAGCCTCTTGAAAGGAGGCTTGGGCCTCTTGAAAGGAGGCCTGAGCCTCTTGAAAGGAGGCTTCTGAGCCTCTTGAAAGGAGGCTTCTGAGCCTCTTGAAAGGAGGCTCTGAGCCTCTTGAAAGGAGGCTTCCAGGCCTCTTGAAAGGAGGCCTGAGCCTCTTGAAGGAGGCTTCCAGGCCTCTTGAAAGGAGGCTTCTGAGCCTCTTGAAAGGTGGCGGCTGGGCCTCTTGAAAGGAGGCTTCCGAGCCTCTTGAAAGGAGGCTTCCGAGCCTCTTGAAAGGAGACTTCCGAGCCTCTTGAAAGGAGGCTTCCGAGCCTCTTGAAAGGAGGCTTCCGAGCCTCTTGAAAGGAGGCTTCCGAGCCGCATGAAAGGAGGCTTCCAAGCCGCATGAAAGGAGGCTTCCAAGCCGCATGAAAGGAGGCTTCCGAGCCGCTTGAAAGAAGGCTTCCGAGCCTCTTGAAAGGAGTCTTCCGAGCCTCTTGAAAGGAGGCTTCCGAGCCTCTTGAAAGAAGGCTTCCGAGCCTCTTGAAAGGAGGCTTCCGAGCTTCTCGAAAGGAGGTTTCCGAGCCTCTTGAAAAGAGGCTTCCGAGCCTCTTGAAAGGAGGCTTCCGAGCCGCTTGGAAGGAGGCTTCCGAGCCTCTTGAAAGAAGGCTTCCGAGCCTCTTGAAAGGAGGCTTCCGAGCCTCTTGACAGGAGGCTTCCGAGCCTCTTGAAAGGAGGCTTCCGAGCCGCTTAAAAGGAGGCTTCCGAGCCACTTGAAAGGAGGCTTCCGAGCCGCATGAAAGGAGGCTTCCAAGCCGCATGAAAGGAGGCTTCCGAGCCGCTTGAAAGAAGGCTTCCGAGCCGCTTGAAAGAAGGCTTCCGACCCGCTTGAAACGAGGCTTCCGAGCCGCTTGAAAGGAGGCTTCCGAGCTTCTTGAAAGGAGGCTTCCAAGCCTCTTGAAAGGAGGCTTCCGAGCCTCTTGAAAGGAGGCTTCCAAGGTTTTTTAAAGGAGGCTTCCGATCCTCTTGAAATAAGGCTTCCGAGCCTCTTGAAAGGGGGCTTCCGAGTAGGGGTTCCATTCCCGGAAACGATTTCTCGGGAAATCAATTTTTTCCCGGGATTCTCGATTCCCGGGATGCACACTTTAGTTTCCCGAATATTTATTTTCCTATTTTTGGAGACAAATAATTATTTACCTATTTTTGGAGACAACTGTGATCTATGGTTAAATTATTTGAAAGTCTTTTTCTTATTTGGTAAATTTAATGAGGGAGTATCAATCATATTTTTGACTAACATCTTCTCACTGTTCTCACAATGAAGTTTCTATTCAATAGCATATTTCGCTTTCAAAGTAGATTAACTCATATTATAAAAAAAAGTTTTTATCCGTAGATGCCACAGTATTGTGCGGTTCAACGTTTATTTATTTAGTAGGCCCAATCACCGAGCATTACGAAGGCGAAATAAAAATCTAGTATTTGATGATATTTCTCAATAGCAAGAACTAAGTTATTTAATTGTGCAGACAAATTTTCTCCAGATCACAGATATTTAACCTTCTTCGGATATTAAGAAAACCTTACGAATAAGATGTTAGGGTCATATTTCCAGGTAGCACAAAAATCGTAAATGAGTTGTTGAAACTGATCAACGACTACTTTCATTTCCCGACATTAGTTATAAGCTGCTATATACAACGCAATTACGACGAAAAAAGCGCAAGAGGTGGAGCCAATATGCAACATATGTATCTATTGAACTTGGGTTTTGGTTAACTCAACATCTTCAAAACCAATATGTGACTTTTGCGTGTAACTTGGAAATATGTGCATAGTTCTAAGTAGGTTACACAAAAATAACAGAAACAAGGCAAGTTTGTTTTTGAGTACTTATCATTTTCTCCCTCTAAAGTACATAGGGGCAATGACGGCTTTGGAAGGTTTTGTTCTATCATTGTCAGGGGGGTTTTTGTTGATTAAATTTTATGAAATTTGGCCACAATATTCTTTGATATGCAAAGAATGTTTAGGCCAAATTTGAGCAAAATTGGTTATAGAAAACCCCCCTGCCAATAATAGAACAAAACCTGCCAAAGCCGTCATTTCCCCTAGCTATTATATAAACAGATTTGACGCGGGCGCTGCATAAAAAATGAGCGAACTCATTGATAGATGAAAACAAAAATACAAATCAAAATATGAACTATAAAATACAACTAATAATCAAAGGTAATATCAATATTGACCCAGAAATGTAAACGGTTATGAAATAGTCAAATTATAACCGGATCACAAAATTAATATACCGTTCGAAAGATAATCTCATCAATTATGTGGCTGTGTAGTGATATACTGGTTCTGGAGACAATGGCCACCGGGAAACGACTTCCACGGGGACCTTGTCGGTCATATAAGGGGAGCACGCAAATTGCTCCATATATGCCTTTCGATCGCTAATTCTACATAGATTCTTATAAAACGGTAATGCATGGTCCATGAGAGGGCCTCCAACGAAAGTGGCTATTACTGGAACCTGCAAGGTGCCCCCGGGGAATCGTCGTCACGATTTTCCACAAAATAGATGATTATGTGCTTGAAACCGATAAGTGACCACATTGGCCACTATTGGAACCTATGAGGTGCCCCAGGGAACCCGTAGAAGGTGACATTTCCGTTTTTATACCGAAACCAAAAAGTGACCACATTGTCCATTTTTGGAACCTATGAAGTACTCACATTTCCATGTTTACTCTCACTCACTCAAAATCGATTAGCGACCACATTGGCCACTTTTGAAACCGATGATGTGCCTTCGGGGAACTTGTACAAGGATAATTTTTTATTTTTATACCGCGATATGCCGTGTAGCGGCTCTTTCGCTATCATTTTCCATCAAATAGATGGTTATGTTCTTGAAATCTAATATCAACACGGGAGAGCCCCAGGGCCAGTTTCGGTAATTGTGGAGTGCCTCGGGGAATCCATTGAAAGGGACGTTATCGTTATTGCTTCATAATCTGCTGTGCGGTAGCTCTTCTTTCATGATATTCTATCAAGCAGATGAATGTGCATTTGCAAATAAATTACCTTCTCAATTGGCAGCTCGTGAAATCTATAAGATTCTCCTAGGGAACAAATAGAAGGGGTCATTTACATGTGCTTACCATATCATCACTATCGGCTGAGTTTAACCATGTGCTTTTGACGTAGAACTACGTCTGTCTTTTCTATATTGGGGTACACTTTACGATTGCAAAAAATCGAAAAACGTCACGAAAATATGATAGACTTTGATAGTTAATATCTCAGCCGCTTCTCGATGGATTTTCGATTTTCTTGGACCATTCGATCAAGGAAGAGTCAACGCTTTATATCCAATGTGCACTAAAGTCGATTTTTACGTGGTTTTTCTTACACGAATCGCTTTTTCTGCGATTTTTTTCTGTTGAAATACGGGATTTTCGCGGTTTTTCAGACATATTTTGGAATTTTCGTGGTTTTTTACGCTGTTTTAATTAACGCGGCCCATATCCTCCGGGTGAAAACCGGCTCCAGTGTGTTACAATATTTATGTATGATTATTTACTATTGAAAACTTTCCAACAGTTTAGCAATCGGTTTCGGAGAATCAGTCAATCTCATAAGTGCATCGCAAGCTTCTTCTTCAGCACTACATTCCAACTGGAACTTGGCCTGCTTTTCAACATCTATATGTAATCTATTAGCATTTCTTTAGTTATTACTTAATTAAAGCTTTCTATGCCCCTTTGCATTAGTATGTATCTTTTGTGGCTAAGTCAATGGATAACTATGCCCAGGGTGTCGAGAATGTTTCCCACCGGAAAACATCCTAGATTGGATCAAGAATCGATCTCGCCATCTCCGGATGCTGCGCCTTTGTTCGCAAGGCTAACTGCATCGGTGATGGTTGCAGCGGTACACTATCAGCCAGGATTGTGCTGAATCATTCTCATACGATAATTATTGGAATTATCATTTGATAACTTCTCAGGTGTGAAAAGTAGGCAAGTTGTCATCGGCGATAACTTTTCAAATTTTGGAATCGATTATCATATAATGTAAACCTAACTAATACCAATTTGATGTCAACAATGAAATTCAATCGGATGTTTGGCATTGTTTTTTTGTGTTATGTAGGAAAATAAGTTCAAAAAGTAGCATTTACCAATGCTTCGAATCGAGATACAATTATCGAACGATTCTTACTCTCTAGCGATTTTTTTTATAAATTGATAATTTGGATATGTGGTCGCTTGAGAATGTTGTTCATCCTCGATTATTTGAAAATTTTATTTTTATCATCCTTTTCAAATGTTAGTCTAAGAATAATATACATCACCATCGTAATGCTCATTCAATCTCAGGAGCACAGGATAGACATCGAAAACAGATTCACCCTAGGCTTGAAAAACGCTTGCTTCGGTCTCATTGAACAGAGAAGTCTAAAACCTGCACATTACATACAGCTACGTAGTTCTTCGTCACCTTTGCGTACAACCCGATCGGGCTGCACCTTCGAGTTTTTACCAAATAGGTCATTCATTTCAAACATATTATCTACAACCTACAATATTGAATATTGAATCCGACCACTACCTCAAAACTCTCTACAATGTACAACACGCGTCGGAGCCGCGGCTGAACATTGGACAGCTACAAGACGGTAGACTACCCCAAGACTACGCGCAGCAGCTGAAAGCGGCACTACCAACGGAAGGCGTCTCTTGAAGATGGCTGGGAAGATATTCGATCCGCAATTAGAAGCACCGCAACCGCTGCACTAGGAACGGTGCTCCCGGATCAGAGAAACGACTGGTATGACGGCGAATGTGAGCAGCTAGTTGAGGTGAAGAATGCGGCATGGGCGAGATTGCTGCAACACCGCACGAGGGCGAACGAGGCATGATACAAACGGGCGCGGAATAGACAAAACTCGATTTTTCGGAGGAAAAAGCGCCAGCAGGAAGATCGAGACCGTGAAGAGACGGAGCAACTGTACCGCGCTAATAACAGACGAAAGTTCTATGAGAAGTTGAACCGTTCACGTAAGGGCCACGTGCCACAGCCCGATATGTGTGAGGGCATAAACGGGAACCTTCTTACAAATGAGCGTGAGGTGATCCAAAGGTGGCTACAGCACTACGAAGAGCACCTGAATGGCGATGTGGCAGACAACGGTGGCGGTATGGAAATGAACCTAGGAGCACGCGCTCAGGACATGCGACTTCCGGCTCCGAATCTCCAGAAAATCCAGGAGGAGACCGGCCGGCTGAGAAACAACAAAGCCCCTGGAGTTGACCAACTACCAGGAGATCTGTTTAAACACGGTGATGAGGCACTGGCTAGAGCACTGCACTGGGTAACTACCAAGGTTTGGGAGGATGAGATTCTGCCGTAGGAAGGTGTCGTGTGTCCCTTTTTCATAAAGAGCGATAAGCTGAATTGTAGCAACTACCGCGCAATCACATTGCCCAACGCCGCCTTCAAGGTACTCTTTCAAATTTTATGCCGCTGACTATCATTAATTGCAGGAGAGTTCGTGGGGCAGTACCAGTCGGGATTTATAGGTGAACTCTCTACCACAGATCAGGTTTTTTGCCTCACATCAGGTATTGCAGAAATGCCGCGAATACAACGTGCCCACATATCACATATTTATCGAGCCGCATCAAAGCCACATCAAAGCCGCATATGATACAATTGATCGGGATCAGCTTTGGCAGCTAATGCACGAAATCGGATTTCCGGATGACCTGATACGGTTGATCAAGGCGACGATGGATCAGGTGATGTGCGTAGTTCGAGTTTCAGGGGCATTCTCGAGTCCCTTCGAAACGCGAAGAGGGTTACGGCAAGGTGATGGTCTTTCGTGTCAGCCATTCAACATCGCTCTGGAAACAATTTTCAATAAGTCCATCCAGCTATTTGGCTTCGCCGACGTCATAGAATTATGGCACGTAACTTTGAGAAGATGGAAGAAGCCTACATCAGACTGAAGAGGGAAGCCAACCGGATCGGACTAGTCATCAACACGTCGAAGACGAAGTACATGATAGGAAGAGGTTCAAGAGAAGACAATGTGAGCCACCCACCGCGAGTTTGTATCGGTGGTGACGAAATCGAGGTGGTAGAAGAATTTGTGTACTTGGGCTCACTGGTGACTGCCGAAAATGATACCAGCAGAGAAATTCGAAGACGCATAGTGGCAAGACGCTCCGATCGAATAGAGTTCGCCGCCGTACCAAACTGACAATCTACAAAACGCTCATTAGACCGGTAGTCCTCTACGGACACGAGACCTGGACGATGCTCATGGAGGACCAACGTGCACTGGGAGTTTTCGAAAGGAAAGTTCTGCCTACTATCTGTGGTGGCGTACAGATGGCGGACGGTACGTGGAGGAGGCGAATGAACCACGAGTTGCATCAGCTTTTGGGAGAACCATCCATCGTTCACACCGCGAAAATCGTACGACTGCGGTGGGCCGGGCACGTAGTCATAATGTCGAACAGTAATCCGGTGGTTCTCGACAACGATCCGACGGGAACAAGAAGGCGAGGTGAACAGCAAGGTGGATCGATCAAATGGAGGACGATTTGCGAACCCTCCGCAAACTGCGTGGTTGGCGACGTGCAGCCATGGACTGAGCTGAATGGAGAAGACTTTTATGTATTGCACAGACCACTCCGACCATAGGCTGGTAATAAATAAATAAAATTGGTAGTCAGTAGCAGATAAGCTGTTCTTCAGTTTGCACTGGTAAAAACAGGCTAAATTTGTGTTTTTCATCGATTAAAATGGCATTTTCCTTAACGTGGGCGTCAAGTAAAACATCGACCATGTTCCACAAACCGCGAGTCGAACACTCAATTTATTCGATCAATAATACACACACACAAACGACTGACGCGCTAACTTGAACACCAACCATCGAAAAATATGTGGGGGCGCTCAAACGCTCAAACATGTTCGGCGAACTTTGTCTCCGCCCCGACAGTTCAAACCAAAATCAAACAGCTCTGTTTTTTTTTCAACCGAGTTACTGGCTTGTGGTACGTGTATGAAAACTCCTTTTGCAAGTGTGGCTGTGACCCTGAAAAGGGTCGTTTTAGAGTACTTTTCGTCGATGTTCGTGTTCAACTGGAGCTGGTGTACTTGGTGACGGCTTCGATTTCCTCAGACGAGTATGCTTGCTCGAGTATGACGCTCGACAGCAGGAGGCGGATACAGCGATGCGCTCGAATATGTCGCAAACTCCCTCTGTGGTATCCGCTTCAGCTGTTGACGGGATTGACGATTCTTTTTTGGTAGTGCTGTGCCAAACCCGCTACCATTTCTGTTGCTACATCCATCATCGCCGTTGTCTTCTGTTCGCTGCCTTGTCGGCAGCTTTGATGTCATGCCTCCGGTTGGGTACGCTTTGTTTTAGTACGGTGCGGCCCATTCGGTTCGACGTGCGTGTAGTGTGTGAATGCCGCGCGCATGACAGGCACTGCTTTTTTATACACAAGGAAAACCTTGCTGTAGACAAAAACATTATCTTACATCATTCTGATGTCCGTGTTGGGAATGGACGGACAGGATTGCCGAAGAGCAAAACGAATGAAGCGGCGTTGAACATATACAATTCTAACTGATCCGTTCTGATAACTATCTAATACTAGTATTCAGAATAACGCCAAGATCCACAGTTGTAAATTATTGGCTGACGTACACAAGTGAAAGAGATCACTAAACATTTGCTAGGATTGAAATCCATTTGGTTCAGTATGCACCAAGCGGCAAATGAATTAATACCTTTTTGTAGAATGTTGCTTACAGTGAGATATGGATGGTTCTGTTATTACTGGCTCGAGCATGAGATGCCGATGTTGATGTTGAAAATCAGTTGAATGGGAGCAAGCAGAAGTTCGATGTACCTTTTTCAAAAACGCGGACGGAATGCCATCTGGACCTGGATTCATGGATCATTTTAACTACGAGTTAGCTCTAAGGATCATCTCTGCATCTACGAAATACGTGGCCCAAGTGGTCCCGGCTGAAGAAACGTTGTTAGCAGCCTCGGCGATTATGCCATCAGAGATGTCTTCATTAGAATACGTGCTCGCAAACTTGTCGGCAAATAGCTGACAGATGGATCGCGGCGTTGAGGCCACTTCCTCGTCCAGAGTCGTTGTTGTAGGGAGCCCTGCTTGTTTCCTTTATACATTCACGTACTTCCAGAAAGTTTGAGAACAGGTCCTCTAGTTTTGTTGTATATTTTGCTGATATTGAAAAAAAACAGGGGCGGCTAGCAATCTTGTAAGCAAAGCTTTTTTTTGGTAGTGCTCTCGCAACGAGTAGGAACCGTGTTTAAAATAGCGCTTAAGAGCAGCTCTTTTGGAAGTTTTCATTCTACGAAGCTGATGGGTCTGCCAAGGACAACTATTAGGAGCAATTTTTTTTCTAGGTACGTGCTTTTCAATCGCCTGCAAATATTTTATATTTTATTCACGCACTCTGTTCAAAATGCCATGCCGGTTTAAAAGACGTTCGGTTGTTTCATGAGGCCGCAAACGAAGACAATATATGCCGCTGCATATCTGCCAGCACACATGTATGTACAGGAGCCAGAGATCGGGATCCGGATCCGGCTGATGCTTACGTAAGCATTAAAGAAATTGCAATGTTTTGAAGGTCTTTCCGTACGTTGAGCTTGGTAGTCCTTCTTTCGATGCAGAGTGCATAGTTTTGGGAAGTCTCACCCCTTCTCACTCACACATACGAACTATAGATAGATAAAGAGTTCACGTACGAAAACCCGCTGCGGTAAAATGTTGCAAAGTGAAAGTAGAGGTAGATGGAGCCACGGTAATGACGATGACGACAACGATGACTACGACCGACCCAGATACCGAAATCCTTCTGATTCCATGGCGTTGCATTTGAAGACGATTGGGAAAACCTTTCCGGCTGCTGTTGGATGAGCGACTCATGACGTTTCAATTACGGGAACCGGATTCATTTTTCTCACAAAGAACTGAATGGAAATTAAATTTTTGCTTGAATTCCCTAACCAGCGGCGCATCCGGAAGCGAATCCGAAACTCATCTTCACTTCCCCAGTAATAACGCTGCATAGAGGTTCCATCTAAATTAATGTAATTTTCATTTTACGGTTCACTGTTTCGACTGCTCCCAGTCAGTGCCCGTTGCTCCTGTAGGAAAGATCACGGTCATCAGATTAGGGAAGAAGCATCGAAAAGAAAATTACGCTTTTCCACAGCACTGCTGCTGGTGCTGCTGCACGGTAACGAACGGCAAAATCACCACCACCGCACCGAAAGCGAGTGGACGAGATGGGGTGAAAGATTACAATCGTTGAGACATTAATCATCGTCCCTCGTGGTTGCTTCTGACGGTTTCAGCTCGGTTTCAGGGCGAAGCCAGACATCGCTCAGACAGGACGGCGAACGAGCGCAGCAGCGGTGTGTGGTTCGTTCTGGAAAAGAACAATCCTAGACACGCTCTGGCTGCTCGTGTTGTACTTGGATTCCTGAGCGTAAATAACTGATGAATGGCGAATGATAGCGATGATGAAGTTGATCAGATTGGGGAAGTACGTCAAATTAGCTTTTTGTGGAAGTGAATGAGAATTGAAGTACAGCAATGAGGAAGGTTCTTCGGAAATAAAATGAATTTCTGCACGGAAGCAGTCATTCGGGACTCAAATTGTAGAATGAAAGTGGTACGTATAGTAAACAGTCATATTTTGGCCATGAGTTTGTCATTTAGGATTTGGAATGATTATTTTCAGTATAAAATATGGAAAAAAAAAAAAATATTGCAAAGTATTGGTGCTGCAGCATCGTGAATTCTAAAGTAACCCTGAAAAGGGCGGCAAGCAAGGTTCGCATCGTTTTCTGCTTTTCGGCATTGAGTGAAAAAATACGTTTTGATCGTTTTTAAATTTGAAGTCAGTATTGCTAGAGTTCCTTTCTTTATTTTTTAACAACTTTAGACCCTTTCGTAGATCAATGAAAACATTTGGGTCTAAGGTGCTACTTCCAGGTAGAAGAAATGACATGAAGGAGAAAGAGTGAGTAATAAGATGAGGATGTACCGTTTGGCAGAAGCTCATTCAGCCAAAAGCCATTTAGCCGAAGGCCACTAGACTGAAAGTTGGTTGGCCGAATATGCCATTCGGCCAAACAAACCACCAAGGGATAGAGGTGTGAGCCACCACGCCACGTCGCCGCCACTGACAGTGTATGGCGTCAAGCCGCTGCCAACATCTTACCCGATGGTAAGGCTGTTTTTTAAGGTGAAGGTGGGTTGAGTACCAAAACAAAGCTTTGAAAGTATTGGTACAATGAAAACTGTCATATACTGTAGTAATATTGGTGTAGTATTTATAAAAAAGCAAAGAATATTAGTAGGGTGGTTCAAAAAACGACCCAGCTCCACCACGCTCAATCGATTCCGTCCCATGCTCCGAGTGTATTCCAAAAGCCAATTTGAACAAAAACTGATTGGGCACAAGCCGGTTCAAGTTTGTATGAAAGCTAGTATGGGAAACTAAACCTTTCATTACACTGACTACAGTGCTTCTCTTCCAAACGCTGGCGAAAAGAGAACCCACATAGCTGAATGAAAACCGCACCTTGGGAAAGATCCATTGATTACGTAACGCAAAAAATAGCATTTTATACCCCGCTCACTCCCATGTCACACTTTTTGTATGAAGTATCTGCTCCTGGTGCGATAGATATCACAGACAAATTCTGGCTATTTTGTTGAATTACACGTTTCACTGATGCTTTTTGAGAAGCCTAATTATCATGCTAAGGATTGGTAATCTCGAATAAAATCGACTCACAGCTATCGGAACGACAATTCAATATGCATTGTCTATGGAATCAAAGCTCTTGAATATTTCATCCAATCATATGGTCTCCCCCCTCGCCATGGCCCAGTGACGAAGCGCCACAATCAGAATAATGTAAAATTAAACCTCGCCATATCAACTGTCATACAAACCTGAAACGACCTGTGCACTGTAAGCCCCTATTAAAACCAGCCCAAACCATCGGAAGACACCCAGAATAACCACCCTAAATATTAGTTTGCTGCTGCCACTGCCGGTGTTTACATTCGCTCCGCGATTAGTTTTTAGTCGGTTTTTTCGATCAAAAATAGCAGTTTATATTAAGTTTTCGCTTCCAACAAGTGACTGATTTCAAAAAGTGATGTTTAATTGGCATTCCATCAACATTTCGGGCTGCTCATGTGCGGAGAAGTGTGTGAAAACTTGATTTTTTCAATGCCCCTTGAGAGGAAGTGAAGTGCAGTGATAAGCCCACCAAATCGCGAACGGCTATTAAATTGGCACGAAGCTGCTGATTTATTTTATAATTCGAACCGAAATGCATAGGACTTTTCGAAGAAACATGTTAATTATCACGGGAAGTAAATAAATATGCTGTGAGCAGGTTAGTAATTTGAATATTAAACTTTTGTTCGATGCTGTTCGATGCATTCGAATGTTGGTGGGAGAGGAGTGTGGGAGGTGTGGTAACGGCCCGTGGAAGGTCCGGTGCCATATTGACGGCCATCGTGGTACTCTTCCAACTATGTCCTTAACCTCTTGCCGTTGTAAAAAGTACAACATCTTCGAAAAACGCTTGTTCTTCACTAGAGCAGCGGGACTGCGCGAGTCATCAAGGAAGGAAATTTCGAATACATTCCTGTGGATATTTCGAAGAGTTTACCAATGAGTTTCCGACTTCAGTCTTTCTCGTAGAGGTAGCTAGTATCCTAGCACATAACATATATGCATCATTGCTTTGAAATGTGGTTTTTCTTCGATTTTGGAACACTAGCGAACCTACTGGTGGAAGTCAAGCTTTACTGAGTAACGAGCATGAGACAGAGCAGCAGCGCATGCTTTTCTGTCGTTTTCTTTCACCTTGGGTATACGGGCCTTCCCGTTCGTCGGTTGTTAGTAATGTTGCTACACAGTGAGTTGATTTTTAAAACGGTAATTTGTTCTATGATGTCTATCTGTTTTGTGATCCTAGTCTCGTAGCAAGGTTGAAAAATGGCAAACGAAGCAGGCCGGAATTTTGAGTTCGAATATGACAACACCACCAGCGATCGACACGAGTGATCATCAGAAGGAAGCCGAAACGACATCTGGGAATGAAAAAATCAGGATAGCTAGAAGCAACCGGCTGTAGGTAGTTTGGACATGGAGTTAGCAGGTATTTCCATAGTAGATAGGTGGTATTATTGGGCGAACATCAGAGACTGCATCACCTACAGGCCGTCATTATTAGAAAGGTAGTGAATTCTTATGTGCCTCCCGTTTCTTCCTCACCTGTCACCTGGCAATCGGTACTCTCTAAAATATATATCTCCGCCTCCTATTCGCTGAACAAACTAAATGTCATTGGAGATGTTCCTTCACTCCCTCTCAGTCAAGTGCAAGCTAGTGATGAATCGCGATACCCAGTGTCAATTTCCGCGTTAATAGACCGTACTCTGATCAAACCGCTACATCGTGAAAGAAAATGTGCTACTAGTAGTGATCAAGATTTCCCACCAATTTACTCTACTGGCAAAAAACAGTGTCCTGGTGCTGTGGAGAAACTGTGGAGAGCAACTGACAATCAATCGACCAGAACCGACGTCTGTTATTCCGCGGGAGCAAACGCCGGCAATTCAACAAATACAACCGCCAGTGAACCGATTCGAGCAGCCGTTGGCAAACCAACGACGGCGATTACAGCAGGGAACGAGTTAAGAGAAAGGACGATATTGCATTCAGCGGAACAACAGTTATCAAATCCGTTGCTTGCGTTCAATGCAAACCTACATTATTGGGAGCCGAGCGCTCAACAAATCGCAGATAGACAGATCATTTCAAAGGAGTTGCTGACATTTGAAGCGGTATTTACGCAGTCGTTTACTTCTCCCATGTCATCGCCACGCTTGAGATGCGGTACGACAGTCCAGAGTTGCTAAAACATACTTTGCTGCAAAAGACATCGACTAGACACGTTGATTGGGTATGGGATGGCGGTGCAGAGTCTTAGCGACCATCTTGAAGTAGGAGGTCAGCAAGCTCACCTTAATAATCCGATGCTGCTGTTCGAGTTGGTGGATAACCTTCCAGCCAATTTAAAGCTTGACTGGTCGCTATATAAACAGCGTTGTGTGGAAGTTAACATTCGATCGTTTTCACAATACATGGCAACTTTGGTGGGAGCGGCAACCGATGTGACCCTACATTTTGATTCCCATAGGATGATTTCTATGGGGCGCATTCTTCGCAAGTAACAAACGAGTAATCGAAGAAGGAAGAATTCATCTATGGAAGAAAGTCCAAATCGTCAGTACCAGCATGCCTTATATGCGAGAATCCAGGACACCGAGGGAAGAAGAGATGTTTTATCAAATTCAGATTTGGTCAGTAGATGGACATGCTCAAAGACTGTTGTAGAGGAAAGACCCGTCGCAAGAGCCAGATGTGAATTTGATGGACGTGGCCACCTTTGGAGCCATCTGCTTCCCGTGTTCGGCATAATATGTGGAGAATAGAAACGCCGAAGAACATTCGTTGGAGTTCCCGGAAGCTGCAGAAGCTGTCAAACGAAAGCACTATGTGGCCTCGACAGTGCGGACGGCATCGAGGAAGCAGTGAAGATAGCTTTAGAAGTTCGACATGTGCATTTTCTCGGGGGGTTCAACCTGCGAAACTGGTTCTCAAATTCAAAGGAGATTCTAACACGGATCGGGGAAAATGATACGGGTACCGAAAAAAGTCTAAAACTCGATAGTTCTACGGAACTAGTACTTGGAATGTATTAGAAGCCGGAAGAATACATCTTCACATTTTCTGCTACGCTGGCAATTGATACAGACCACCCCACGAAGCGACAAGCGCTTTGAGTCGTCATGAGTCCGTTTGAACCGGCAGTATTTCTGAGTTGTTTTCCTAGTGCACGGGAAGATTCTAATACAGGAGTTGTGGAGATCAATGGAATCAAAAGATACCGATGCAGCTGAAAAAATCGTGGGAGCGTTGGACCAACATGTTCCAGGACCTTGATCAAGTTCGGTATCTCGTTGCTATTTTTCACGCCCTACGCAGCAGGATGTTCACGAACTGCAGTTGCACGATTTCGTCGACGTCAGCGAAGCTGCTTTCGCTTGTGTAGCGTATTTTCGAGCAGAGATTGCTGATGGAGTGGAGGTGGCGCTAGTCGGAGGAAAATTGAAGGTGGTTCCTTTGAAAGTAGTCTCGGTTCCAAAACTAGAACTTATGGCGGCGGTATTAGAAACACGCTTAGTAAAGGCAACTCGTAAAGGTCATTCGCTGCAGATAAACAAGGTAGTGATGTGGTGTGGAGCGATTCTTAAACAGTATTGGCGTGGATTAATTCGGATCACTTACAGTTCTTCTCGGGTCGAGTGGGCAAAATATTGTCGATATCGAATGCTGAAACATGGCGATGAGTGCGGGCAAAAGAAAATCCAGCTGATTTAGCGACCAAGTGGCTCATTGCTCATCGTGTAGCAGTACGTGGTTTAGAGGGCCAGGTTTCTTGCGTTCGCCGGAAATCGAGTGGCCTTCGATGAGACGACAACTGAGGAGCTGCAAATGTGTCTTGCGCAAGCTGAAGGAACTAAGGATTATGTTATCGACTGGCAACATTTTTCCAAATGCAATAGTTTTATTCGTTCAGGGGTCTACGCTATCCGATCCGGAGAAAGGTGAAGAAAGAAGTAGCAGTGGCAGGTCATCTAAAACTACAGGAGCTCTCTATGGCCGAGATCTTAGTGTTTCGATGGGTACAAAAGGAACAGTATCCAGATGAAATGGCGACTCTTTCCAGAGCGCGTAATCAGGAAGTGGCAAAAAACTAGGCTTAGATCGTATGAGCAAGATTCGGACATTATCTCCGTTTATGGAGAGCTTTGATGCGATCGGAGCTTAGAGTTTCTGCTGCTACGTTTGTATAATACGATACTAGATTTCCAATTATACTCCCGAAAGAATACTTCGTCCCACGATTGTTATTGGAGGGATATCATCGACGATTCCTGCATATTTGCATGCGCATATGAAACGATCGTAAATGAAATGTGACAGCAATGGCTTGAATCCTACTCAACTGATCGCCAGCTAATGATGAAATTTAACAAAAATAGATCGAAACCCATTCAAGACACTTGCAGTGACCCGGAGGGCTATCATTTGGGACCTCTATTATTTATAATATATGTAAACTACATTTCCTTCAATCTTGACAAACTTAAATTACTAATCTATGCAGATATTATGAAACACGTATGGTGCAATACGTGGAAAAATGTAACCTAATAATCATTTAGCAGAAAATGAACATCTTCAAATGTATCAATTGCATTAGAAAACCAGGTTGTAGAAAAATGCGATAGAGTTGGGAATTTAGGAATTACCTTAGACTTCAAGCGTTCACGTTCATCTACCACTACAACACCATTATTCATAAAGCAAATAATATGATGGGCTTTTTAAAACGTTTCTGCTATAACTTTCATGACCCATACACAATTAAAACATTATATATTGCAAATTTTGAAAGACTATATAGCTTCGCAACGAATTGATCCAACAAATATTTTATCAAAATTAAACTTCTACATTAGGGTGGCTCAAATTAGTATGGTAAAAACTTTTTTCTAGTTTTTTGAAGGACCGCTTTCTTATTCGGTTCTATTTGATACTCTGATGCTCTGGACAAAATTTCAGCCAAATCGGTCATCGTTTGGGCGGTGCTAAACTCGTTGGAAGTTCATATGCAAAAATGTATGCAGGAACATCCAAAAACAGTAAATTGCAACTGGACTACACAACTTACAATTAAGAACTATAATACTCATTCAGATCTAGGAGAATTTAATACAGAATGTTATGCAGAAAACCGCGAGAATATTAGAGTTTGCCCGGCTAAGTTATTAGCATTTCTCTGAAGTGGGGTTTAAGAAAATTTCGTTTCTTTTACCTTTGAAAAGAAATAAATTCACCCCTACAACACTCCAGTAAAATGCTAATATCTTTGCATAATAAACTCTAATCTTCTCGCGGTTTTCAGCATAACATTCTGTATTTAATTCTACAAGAACTGAATGAGTATCATGGTTCTTGATCGTAAATTGTGCCGTCCAACTGCAAATCACTGTTTTTGGATGTTTCTGCATACATTTTTGCATATAAACTTCCAACGAGTTTAGCACCATCCAAACGTTGACCGATTTGGCTGAAATTTTGTCCAGAGCATCAGGGCATCAAATGTAACCGTATGAGAGGGCGGCCCATCAAAAAATTTGAAAAAGTGTTTTTTGAGCCACCCTATTCTACATACCATCTTGACAACTACGTCATCGACTTTTCAAGGGGAAGGGTCATTTGTCCGAAAGCCATTTGGCCGAATGCCACTAGACCGAAAGTTGTTTAGCCGAATATACCATTTGGCCGAACATACCATTAGGCCGAATGGGTCATTTGGCCGAAAGGGTCATTTAGCCGAAAGGGTCGTTTGGTCGAAAGGGTCGCTTGGCCGAAAGGGTCATTTGGCCGAAAGGGTCGCTTGGCCGAAAGGGTCGTTTGGCCGAAAGGGTTGTTTGGCCGAAAGGGTCATTTGGCCGAAAGGGTCGTTTGGCCAAAAGAGTCGTTTGGCCGAATGGGTCGTTTGGCCGCATGGGTCATTTTGTAACGATTGATTTTACCACCCTATTATAATTTGCTCACTGTCCATTCAAAAAATAAAATACAACATGAGCTTTCGGCATACTTGTGCTGCCACCTATCAGATACTAGGGTAACGCTGACGGTGTAATTTTCGCGTATATGTATTGAGCTCCACTCATATACGTTCATTCCTTCTACTCTACCAAACAACTGCAATCGATTTTGTGTTCATCCGATGGGGCTCTAGCGATATGCTTTGCATTGAGCAATCGAATGTATTTAGCCAAATTTTAGGAAGGGAATCTTTTGTAACTGGGAAACACACGAGTACATTTTCCATTAGCCCAAACAATGATTGGAAATTCTATACCTATGGAGTACAATAGAATCCCATATCAGACTATTGCGCCATTTTGAGCAGAGTATCTAGTTTGAGGTAGACATACAACGTGCACCTAAAATCGTCTAGTGACGCCACAGTTTGAATTGTATTCAGCAATTATCGGATATTAACGAAAAGTTATCCTAAAACTTGTAAAAAAAGTTATCCTAAAACTTGTTAAACAGTGGTAATATAAATTGCCTTTGGAATAGTGTTAAAGCGCGTGTGCTCCCTTAGGGACCGGGCTTGGTTAGTACCATCCCAATCTAGCTTAGGATTCCCTACTCAACGTGGGGTGCTTATGTTGTAATGAATTAAGTTCGATTCATCTTCAATTTCCGACCCAGTGCGCATTTTGTGCGCTAAATATTCAAATATATGATTCGTACCTACTCTCAAACATTCTCACCAAGCAATCGAAACAATGGATTGTATGCGTTCAACGCCTATTTGTGTCCTATAAAAGAAGACTCCTATTCGTGTTTCGAGGTAAGAAAGAAATTGTCGACTGGCAAACGTCGACCTACTCGGAGCAGCAGCCCTTCCTAGCAGCTAGCAATCCGCCGAGCAGCCGCAGAGCCAAGGTTGAAGCCGGACAATAGGTAGCAGTGTCTACCCAGCAGGAAGGTGTTCGTCGGTACGCCGCCTCTGAGTGCGATCGCAGATCGCTGACGTCTGTCAACGAGTGAACATCATACCGTGGACGACGTAATTGGGCCTTTCCATCGCCATCGCTGAGTGCGATCGCGTGCAGTTTGCAGCAAGACCACGCCTGTTTCATCCCACCCACCACCAACGATCACATCGATCACAGGTTGGAACTTGTGGTTTTTATCACTCCAAAACCTGGAAGAGTTTTAATTAAATATTTTTCTCAACCAAGTGGTGTGGCGGTGGTCGATCATCATCAACGCTGCATTGGTCCTGATCAGCAAGTGCGAGTTGCAGAGCAGAAACCGACGTAAGATGAATGTGAGGACCCGTCGGCCGCCTTGTGTTAATAGTGTGTTGTGATACTACTCCGCAGCGCAAAGCGGTCGGTTCTGGCTGGATTGCGGGGAAAGCTCAACCACCAGTTCGTCTGGATCGGGAGTAGCTGTACCGTGAGTACCCATAGCATGCAAGGGTGAAGAAGATTATGCACATGAAGAAAAATTAGTTGAAAGTATTAGTGATTGGCCAATCTCAAACAATCGTTTGTAAATGCGGTGAGAATTTTTGAACAAAGTTTCGGATTTTTAATGTTGAAGTCATGGTAAATTGTTGAAGTTTTATAATTTTGAGATTGGTGTTTGGAAAATTAAGGTGAACGGAATAAATTTCGTGAAACGGTTTAGGACTCACGGCTACGCCGACGAGTTACCGGGCAACATAATCAGAAGCTTGGCAATCCGTATTATGGATTGGCGCTTAAGCCAAGTTTTTATAACGAGATTTTTTTTGATTCGGTTCACTGAGTAGTTAGTTTAATTCAGTGTTTATTTGTGGTCCACCGGAGAAACCGTTACAATGTGTACCCAACGTAAGTACACGCGCGGCTGTTTCTAACCGCCACCGAGTGAGTCAGACGATCAACGAGATCGAGCAGTGGTTCCCCAATATAAACCAGCTATTCGTCCTAGCCGTATGTGAGGTGTGATTTTCCACCCGTACGGCTCATTACCACCCACCAAGCTCCGGTGCAGTGTAAAGTGCTCGCTCACCAACGTTTCGGTCGCCGCCAGAAGTGTTCATTCGAACAACACGCATACGCACCCGGTCACTCGAGGAAATCTGCTCGACCGGAAGGCACTGTCGGCGCAGTTCACGCGTTCATTGGCGCACCGTTCAATCAGCACGAGTACCTTGGAGCTCGAAATCGCTACGCGCATTTCGTCAAAGAGATAGTTTCTCACTGCTCGACCACGTGATGGTAATATCGATTTGATCGCTGCTGGACTTTACGCGTACGCCAACGAGTTCATCCACACCACTTCGACGCGTCGTGGGAGCTTCCCACCAAGAGCCAGGTTTAGGGTAGAAGTAAGGTAGGATAGACAGTAAGACCGCCCTTCCCTCCAATGTAAAACCCTAAAACGAAATGCACGATTAATATAAATCTGTCTGAGTTTGCCATTTCTAATTCTTTGTTCAAATGGTATTTTTAGTGAATTTTTTCTCAATAGTTTGATCGGTTTAATGAACAATATTTTCTACTTAGTCCAAAGGGTTCCCAATTTATTTGCTTCGGGTTTGGGTAGTTGAAGTGAACGAGAGTGTTTGAACCACTTAACTCGCCTAAAGATAAGGGTCTCAGCCGGACTCCAACGTACGTCAGCAGCCTCCCTGGTACTGGGAGTGGTGCTTATGCTGCTGAACGGTTGTAAGGACATACTTATTCGTTACAATTTGACATAAACGGTCGTTTAGCCGAAAGGGTCGTTTGGCCGAAAGTGTCATTTGACCGAAAGGGTCGTTTGGCCGAAAGGGTCGTTTAGCCGAAAGGGTCATTTGACCGAAAGTGTCATTTGGCCGAAAGAGTCGTTTGGCCGAAATTATCGTTTGGCCGAATAGGTCATTTAGCCGGAAGAGTCATTTAACCGGAAGGGTCATTTGACTGAAAGGGTCTTACTTTACTTACTTATGGATCCTGTACACCTCCAGTGGTGCAAAGCGACGACTTGAAAGATCTCCATCCTGAGCGTTGTTCGGCTATCGCTTTAACCTGGTGCCAGGTTAGATTTCGGTAGACTTCTTTTATTTATTTATTGAGGCTTCGCCGCCATGTCCGCCTGGGTTCCTTGTTTACAGATTTCGCTTCCTCCCTTACGTAGAGTGTGGCCGACCCGCCCCACTTCCGATCCCGAATTTCTGTTGCTATCGGCCTCTGGTGACAACGACAATGGAGCTCGTTGTTTGAGATCCAGTTGTGAGGCCACCAGGCCCGAATTATATACCGCAGGCATCTGTTAATGAACACCTGCAGCCGTTGAGTGTTCTCCACTGATACACACCATGTTTCACTAGCGTATAACAGCACAGATTTCACGTTAGAGTTGAAAATTCGTATTTTGGTGCGTTCACTTATCTGCCTGTTTTTCCAGATATTTCTTAAACTCGCAAAGGCAGCCCTTGCTTTCTTGATCCGTGCGCCTATGTCGATCTTGGTACCACCGTCTGACGCCATTTGGCTACCAAGATATTGGAAGCTTTCAACATTCTCCACTGGTTGCCCGGCTACTGTGAAACTGGATGGGGTCACCGTGTTTACATCCAACGATTTGGTTTTGTTGACGTTGATGACTAAATCTGCCGAGGAGGAACACTCGGCAAGGTCGTTGAGCTTACTCTGCATATCACAGCGCCGTTGTGCGAGGAGTGCAACGTCATCCGCCAATTGGAAGTCGTTTAGGTGCTCCATGGTTATAGGCTGCCAGCCCGCGGTTTGGTTCACGGTCAATCGCATCTACCAGAATCTCATCGATTACGATGAGGAACAGTAACGGTGATAGAATACATCCTTGCCTCACACCAGCTACGACCCGGATAGGGTCGAACAGGACCCCATTGTGCAGCACTCTACACGAAAAGGCCTCGTGTGTTTCGATGAGGCCGATGATTTTCTCAGGAACCCCCTTGCGTCTCAGGGCGCCCCACATATTCTCGTGATTGAGACGGTCGAAAGCTTTTTCGTAGTCAATGAATACCAAGTAAAGGGACTCTTGGAATTCGTTGACCTGCTCCAAAATGATGCGGAGCGTGACAATATGGTTCACGCAGGATCTTCCGGCACGGAACCCGGCTTGCTGCCGCCGGAGAGTCGCATCGATCTTCTCCTGAATCTGGGCTAGGATAATTTTGCACAGAACTTTGAGAACGGTACACAGCAATATAATGCCTCGCCAGTTATCGCATACAGTCAGGTCACCCTTTTTGGGCACCTTCACTAAGATACCTTGCATCCAGTCGACCGGGAAAGTTGCGGTGTCCCAGATTTTATGAAATAAACGATGCAGTAGTTGAGCGGATGTCATGGGGTCAGCTTTGAGCATCTCGGCTGATATGCGATCGACCCCTGGGGTTTCATTCGATTTCATGCTTTGGATGGCTGTTTGAATCTCTGGCAGTGATGGAGCTTCGGTATTGACGCGTGTTATACGTCGGATCCAAGGCAGATCATGCCGAGGTGGTGATGGCCTGGCTGGCACTTGAAAAAGTTGTTCGAAGTGCTTTCAGCGTTTCAGCTGGTCAGTTGGGTCGGTCAATAACTGATCATTCGCGTCTTTCACAGGCATCGTTGCATTTATCTTCGCCCCGCTTAAGCGTCGTGAGATATCGTAGAGGATGCGAATGTCCCCGGTCGAAAGGGTCGTTTGGCCAAAAAGATCGTTTGGCCGAATAGGTCATTTAGCCGAATAGTTTATTGAAAAGTGAGAAGTTATGAGAAGAGAGACGTCTCATTACTCACTTTTCACAGTGAGAAGTCAGAAATGAGGAGTGAAAAGTGAGACGACCCAATTCTCGCTGTCAAAATTGAGGAGCACGAAGTGAGTAGTAAGACGTCTCACTACTCACTTCGCGATTCTCACTTTCTACGTCTCACTTCTCACTCACTCACTCACTATAAAAAAAGAGGAGCGAGAAGTGAGAAATGAAGAGTGAGAAGTTAGACGTCTCATTTCTCACTCTTTATTTTTCTCTTCCCACTGTTAAAAGTGAGAAGCGTGAAGTGAGTAGTGAAACGTCTCACTTCTCGTTCCTCATTTCTCACTTCTCACTGTATAAAAGAAGAGCGCCAAGTGAGTAGTGAGACTTCTCTCTTCTCATTCCTAATTTCTCACTTTCCAATAAACTATTCGGTCAAATGACCTATTCGGCCAAATGTCCTATTCGGCCAACGGCCCTTTCGGCCAAACGACCCTTTCGACCAAACGATCCTGTTGCCAAATGATCCTGTCGCCAAATGATTCTGTCGGCCAAATGACCGTTTCGGCCGAATTACCCTTTTGGCCAAACGACCCTTTCGGCCAAATGACCCATTCGGCCAGATGACCCTTTCGGCCAGATGATCCTTTCGGCCGAATGACCCTTTTGGCCAAATTAACCTTTCGGCCCAATGACGCTTTCGGCCAAATGACCATTTCGGCCTAATGACCCTTTCGGCCAAATGACTTTAGGCCAGATGGGTTTCGGCCTAAAGGTTTGTTCGGCCTAGTGGCTTTCGGTCGAATGGGTTTCGGCCAAATTACCCATCCCCACTTTTCAACTAATCACTGTCGCACAAATTATGCCAAATTTGGACCTCTCAATCAGATGATGGCAATCTATAATCAAAACTGCGAACCTATTGACATTCCGGAATATAAACACCACATTGCAAAATTATACATTACTTAACAAATCTATTTTTTTATTTATACATTATAATAACATATTTATAGTGAGTGCCTGTTTTGTCGTGTTCCTCCTTAGTTCGTTCCCCTCCAGATAGTTCGCGCGGGTCAATTTTGTTTATTTTGTGCGGTCGAAATAAAAACCATTCAGTGCCTGTTTCGTCGTGTTCCTGCCCAGTAAGCAGATAGTTCGCGCGGTCGGGTGAGTAAATAATTGGTGCGCGAACGGACGTGTTTTAGGTACGATGCAAAACAATCGTAAAATCCGAGTTTTTGATTCTGTTTTTAACGTTCGGTGACTAAGTATGCGGTTGAACATGTTTTGTATATGATGCGAAACATTTGTAAGATCCGGGTTACTTTGTCCTGCTTTGGACGGTTCGTAAGTAAATTAGATATTGTCGAATAGAGCTCTCTATTATTCACCTTACCCACTAACAATATTTTTCTTTCCCGAGACATCTATGAAGGTAGTATGGGTTCCCTGCATCTTCACTAAAAAAGGTACTAATGCCAAGTACCAATTTGCGACAATATACAGTAGATTGCACAATTGAGCATTGCATAGCCACCCACGATTTGTACAATCACATATGCTATGCTATTATAATAACATATTTGAATCATTTGTTTGAGAAACTGCATAAATCAATTTTACACAATTTCGAGAAAACAACAAAAAACTGTTTTTGAACAAATTGGCACCGAATCTTTCGATTTCTTCGATGCAGATCAATAGTTTTTGGCAAAACTCAACACCCTGGGGCACTTCCAGTGCAAAAACTTTAACATTACTCCATAATTGCTCAAAGTGCGTGGACTTATGAAGTTTCTCAAACAAACGAAAAAAATATCATACAATCCTGAACAACATTTTTTTTTCCGTATTTTTTGCCAGAATACTTTTTTTTGGACGAGGATTCAGAATATATAAAAATCTCATTTTGGCCAAAATTGTTACATATGCAATTTCTCAAACAAATGGTTCAATTAAAGTCAAAAGAAAAAAAAACACGTCGGTTGACGAAATAAATGAACAAGCAAACAATCAATTTACACAATTGGTAGGCCGCTACAAAGCGTTATCATCAGATAGACGAATGGTTTTTATCGAGGACCATAAAATAAAAATTTGGTGGGGATATGATAACAACGACATGTCGGTAATGTTTTTAGAAATCTTGACTTAACTTTCAACAGGATGTTTATTAACTGTTGAACTTTCGTCAGTCTCAAAATTTTGAAACATAACTATACAGTAACTGTCATAGAAATTTTTTTGCAAACCCCTTTGCTGTAATTTCGTTATCCTTGAGTATACATTATTTAATTTGTTTATCTGCATTCAAGGATTCTTTCGATCGGAAAAATGTTTACCCAAAGTTCTAGAACCCAAACAAAAAAAAAACGTTTAAAATCAAAACATGTCTTAATAAATCGCTTCCGGATTGTAAACGTATCCATATCCGTACTTGCTAAAGGTATAATCTGTTTTTCCTGTACACAACCTCAACGATGTGCATTCCCAATTCCCATTGAATTCGTTACCTAATTTCGTTTGTATATCCTTGGATAGGAAGTCGAAACGATCAATAAAGCCAAACTTTCATAACTGTATTACGAACATCCCAAAACATCGGCTTTAACTCAGCGGAACATTATTATGCCCCTTAAATTTTGATAATTATCTCACCCCGGAGCTCTCATTTAACGCTGCCACCGTAATTTGGGGTAAACTTTTGTAATATTCCTCATCCTCATACCTGGCGTAAATCACCACGTGGCGCTGCACGTTCATCCCTCCCCGAATACCTCACCGAGCGAGCACAATATTAATTTGGGGAATGCTTTTCTTTCGCCATTTCTTCGCTTTCACACGCTTCCAGCGGGCGCGAGCCATCAGGCCATCACCGAACCCGAGAGTGAAGTGTGACAGTAATTTAGTGGCCATCGAAATTGACCTAAATTTATTCATGCTTTCCCACCTCGGAGCACCACTTCTGGTGCGGTCGTGGTACCCGGCGAAAAGCACATTAAGACAAGAAAAACAAAGTTCCGTCGGGCTCGCTTGCATCGTACAGTCCATAATCGTCGTCCTCGTCGTCGTTTTCGTCATTACCGTCATTTTCATCAACGACCCGACAGTGTCTTTATTTTCACTGCGATCGAATAGGAACGCAACGTCGGGAAGCGGAAGGTTAAGACAACAGTTGAACAATGAAAAATTGAAGGGTGTTTTAAGATCATGTTCCATAACAAAATCAATCGAATTTTTAAAATTGTATCCCTTCAATTTTTATATTATTTTAACCATTTCTTGTCATTTTGCGCCTTCAATATTTTATCATAAATTCTCATCACATAACGCCGTCGTCCAAGTTGATTCCTTTTTACATCGTGGTGACAAACTGGCGCACGGCGCTGCTGGCTGTCTCTCCGTGCTGGTCCCAAGGTTGGCGATAGACGACCACCACGATGAGGTGTCGCGGTCGTAAATAACAATTTGTCATTTTTTTCTCACCTCATACCGGGCAGTGGTGGTCCGCCTCAGTGCCACAGTGCTCGTGTAATTTGAACTTGCGGTGGTTAGTTACTTTTTAGTGCCGGAACTGGAGGGAGAATATTGGACGGGGCTCGATGGCTTAGGCAGTCATCTCGTTTTTCCTGCGGTGGAACATTTTATGACTTCAACCGGAAGACAGATGGCGGATCTGCTGGGATGGATCGTAAGTGACGTGACATGACTGGAATGCAACCACTTATACAAGGGGATAATTTGCAATAAATTTGATTACGAAATGTTAGTTGAAGATGCGATCTTGCGTTTTTGTTATGACCCTAAAGGTTATCATCATATTAGTCAAGCTACACATTGTAGCAAGGATACAAATTAATAGCCATCAGTTTTGGAAGCTATGAAAGTTCAATCTACCATCTAGGTACTCTTTCAATATACATTGAAAGAGCTAAACAGCTTTCTGGGCAGATGAAACCATTTGTTTTGTTTTGGAGTTTAAGACGTTATAAGACGTGTTTGAAGCTTGATCAAGAAGTGGCCATTTTTCCTGGACGGGAGATACCTCCGGAGCCATGGATTGTAATATGGTTCTTGTGATCGGTTGCAGGGAACAGAACCAAATTCCAATTTCAAACCATTATTTTTAAAATTGAGCTTTCCAAAAATTTTGGGAATAAGGCACTAACATATTGAAAAATGTGCTAAGAAAGTACTCGAAAGTTTTTTTTTGTTGCTTTATTGACCTTCTGTGCTGTGCTCAGAAGCTTAATAAAGGTGCTCTGTCTGTGCTCAAAAAAACTTACGTGGTCTGTGCTCTGGGGTCAAATTGACCCCAAATTGGAATTGCTATAACTTTTTTAATGTTTAACCGATTTTGGATTTTTGGAGCTGTTTTGAAAGATAATTTAATAATATTTCAGGATTGACTATTGATGGGCGGGTACATCGCGAGGAGGGTTTTAGTGAACAATGGTACAAAAACAGTGATTTTTCATGATTATTTTACTTATATCCGAAAATCCTACCTATTTTGAACTGCACCTTTTTTAAAAAGGTTATGCAAGAAGGCGTGTGCTTTGCCATGAGGCGCTGAAAAGTTTAGAACTTGGCCGCCAGGTGGTGGTATATTTGAATTCATTATTTTAGACTACTCAAGATATTCCAATATATAGAATTCTCCTCAGTGTAAATATTCGTATCGCACAAATTTTTAATTTGTTCAAATGGCATCTTGATCAAAGGTCGTCTAGTGAGAATGGACTGTCTTGTGACGGAAGTAATTATTGGTAATTTTACAAATAGGCGGCATATTGGCTGATCTTTGGTTACGCATGTAGACCCAAAGGCCTTATTTCCAGGGTTTTCTTGGATGACCTAAACATATTCTGTGAACACATTCTATTGTTTGCAGCATCGCTGGAGCAGGTTGAATACAAAGAAAACTTTTGATGAACTCTACCACAACATTCATGTTTGCCAAAAATGCTACAAACCAAAATACATCAGATCTCACATGGAACAATATACACAAATATAACAGCTCACTAGCGCCGCATCTTGGAAGAAGTGCTCATTATATTGAGCACCGCTTTGTAGTTCTGGACATCCTGAACAATGTTGCCGAATACAACTTGGGTGTAGGTATGAGGGATCTCAAGTTAAAGCAATACACCCGATTCTTTGTTTACACGGGGGATGCGTTCCGTGTAAAAAAAGTTTTAAGTTCAAAATTTAAAAACCCCTGTAAAAAAAGTTTTCTGATTTCTCGACGAATCATGCAAAATGGAGCAACTTTGCACAAATTTTGTATGGGATTTTTTTTATACGGCCGCGTAAAAAAAATCCGTATAAAAACAGAATCGGGTGTATTTCAAATATACAAGAATATTGCAAGTACACTAGCGAACTTTGTTAAAGACGTCATCTTTACAAATTTCAAATTTGTGCGATAAGAATTCCATATATCGGAATTACTTGAGTAGTCTAAAATAATGAATTCAAATATACTGCCACCAAGCGACCAAGCTCTAAACTAATCAATGCCTCATGTCAAAGCACACGCTTTCCTGCATAACCTTTTTGAAAAGATGCAGTTCAAAATGGGTAGGATTTTCAGATATAAGTACAATAAGCATAAAAATCACTGTTTTTGTATCCTTTTATGCGAAAACCCCTCCATGCGATGTACCCGCCTACCTATAGTCAATATTTGGTAACGACCTGAAAGATGATTAAATTATCTTCCGAAACAGCCCCAAAAATCCAAAATTGGCCAAACATTAAAAAAGTTATAGCAATTTCAATTTGGGGTCAATTTTACCCCAGAGAACAGACAACGTAAGTTTTTTGAAAAAAGTACACTGTAGCGTATGTTTTCAAGATTTTTCAAGCGAATTTGCACCTAGGAGACAGATCTCGGCAAGTTTTACCAAACTACCAAAAATTAGGAGAATCATCGGTTGAAAACTAAAAAAATGGCAGCCACTCAAAGTGGCCTGGGGTCATATTGACCCCAGAGCACAGACAAAAGGTTAAGGAGCTTTCCAGTCCATGGCTGGTTCGTCTCCGTATCTCGAAACTATATCAAAAGCTGTTAAACTTTATTTCACGTGAAACATTTGATATGTAAACCAATTACATCTTTTTATCAATATATACATTTTTCGGAATTTTTAATTTATGTTCCTAAAGTCCTAGTCCTAGTCTAGTCCTAGTCTACATATACACATCCATCACTTGGAAGAATCCTAGAAAATGGTAGAATCGACTATTTTTATCATTTTTCTTGTCATTATTTATGTTGGAAGCACATCATAGATGTATTTTAAACATAAAAGCTGCCAGGCCCACTGTGCAGCGTTGTTGGATACTTTTGTGAAAATCAATTATTAACAATTCCACATTAAAGTTATAGAACGGGGACATCTCGTACCAACCGCTCCGTTTACATTATCAACTGATAAATGATCAGTCGTTGGGAGTGACTTAGCTAGAAGGATTAATGTACACTCCTTCGACATCTTGGGATGGGACACAGTTTTTAGTCTAGTGCCCTGCCTTATACACTGTTGGACAAGTACTTAAGTACCTAATACTTGAGTCAATCAGTATACTTATATGCCTAGGTGCAAGCGCCATTACTCGCCCTCTGGAACGATGAGAAAAGGAAAAAAACGAAAAGAGAAGGAAGTAACACCAGGGACAAGAGTAATAGAGTAAACTGTATGAAGGCTATCGTAACAGTTTAAAAAATATTTTAATATGGACAATAACTTTCTTCAAAATTCTTCGACATACTCAAAACTACTAATTTTCTCAATATGTTGTTCCCATTTGTATATTTGTCACACCGTCACCGGATTTTTTTATCACCAGCTCCAGAATTTTTCTTCTATTTTTCTTCTTTATTTTTCAGAACCTCCCCCGCCAGCTTTCACCTCCTTCTCCAAACTTAAAACTTCAGCTTTTTCCGTTCTATCCACACTGCTGGTTCAAACGATACTACCCTCTTTTCTTCGGGTTCTCCTCTGGGTCTCGCAACTCCCTTACATAGGGAACATCCATTAATTACGTAACGCAAAAAATGGTCAATTTCAAACCCCCCTCGCCCCTGTGGCAAACTTTTTGTATGAAGCATCTACAAATTTTGTATGGATTGTCACACTTCGGGCAACCCCCCTCCCCCCTCTAAGCGTTACTTAATTTGTGGATGCTCCCATACCCTTTAGACAGTTTTATAATGAATTATTGGCAGTGGCTGATTTTCTACTCGCCGCTGCCACATCCAGGCGCTATAGTATATGCGCAAAATAGCCAGCATGAGTTAACCGCCAGAAATTTGTATGGTGGAAGGCATCTAACGCGGGTTTTCTCGTAAATAGAAACTTTTCATGAAAAACTATTTGGTACCGGTTATGTAGGAAGGTGTCTGCTACTACGCCTACCAAATATTTTTTCGATGAAGATGCTTAATTTTGAGAAATCGAACCTTAGATGCCTTTCGCCATACTGATTTCAGAGAGTTAACTCCTAGTGTGCCGCTGTAAGCACGCTCAAAGTAGGCGATTCATTGTCAATGAATCGCCTGCTTTGAGCGTGCTTACAGCGGCACACTAGGAGTTAACTTTCTGAAATCAGTATGGCGAAAGGCATCTAAGGTTCGATTTCTCAAAATTAAGCACCTTCATCGAAAAAATATTTGGTAGGCGTAGTAGCGGGCACCTTTCTACATAGCCGGTACCAAATAGTTTTTCGTGAAAAGTTCCTTATTTTGGGATAACCCGCATTAGATGTCTTTCGCCATACAAATTTCTGGCGGTTAACTCATGCTGGCTATTTTACGCATATACTATAGCGCCTGGATGTGGTAGCGGCGAGTAGAAAATCAGCCACTGCCAATAATTCATTACTAATAACGTTCGTTCTAATCACAATTATACTTCTTCAAATACACTCCACAACTAAAAGCTTCTTATTTTCCGGATATGGAATCGTAAAGAGAGTGACACCTCGACGCAGGAAAGAAAGAACACGTCTACACGCGAGCGCGGCACACTTCGATCCGAATTTTTAATTTATGTTCCTAAAGATGCGAAACTCTCTGACGCTTCTTCAATAGGATGGGACTTTTGCAACACAGCTGCAAACATTAGTGTAAGCCCGCGATTACCCGAGATTTACTATCGAGTTTGATAAAATTTTAAACAGATATAGGATTGAGTAAAGTGACTAGTTTTTCCTTGGATCAATCACTCTTAGAAACGATTTAGATTTTCTTAATATTTTTGAAAGAAATGTTTCACAATCTTGATCTCGTGGCCGTTCGGTTAGCGGCGCTGGTCATCTGAGCGTATGGTATAATATGTATATGTATGTTGTGTATTATGAGCTGAGGGTTCGATTCCCGCCTAATTCGTTGAAGTTCTTCGACAAGCAACACATTTTTCACTGGTCTATTGGGTATTTTCCGTTGTCCTCTATCTTATGTAAGCGTTCAGTTTGGAAAACCATTGGATGAAGGAAGACGGTAAAGATTTTTTAATTCCTCAAGTGCTTCAGGCGTTTTCCTGTTTTTACAGATTTTTAGATCTGTGGTTACTTCAGATTTTACACATTTTCTGATATCCCGATTTCCAGATCATGGAAGAGACTCCGAACCTTCCGTCTCAGATCATAGTCATGACTCGATCTTTTCAGAATGTTTTTACATATTTTCAATTCTAATTTTTAATATTCCCACATTCTCCAGACCCTTAAGGTTATTCAAATGCCTTCAGATTCGGAGGATTTTCCACGGATTCCATAGTCTTTCGAAGTCACTGTCTGGGAGTGTCTTGCATAATACACTTCAGAATTGAGGATAGGCCACAGTTACGATCCTCAATTTTAAATGAATCATAGGAAATCTTTAAAATAAAGCATAGTACACTTTTGTGAATTTCACTTATAATTAGTTAGTGTTAGCAATCAGCACAAATATATTTTCATTCGAATTATTTCGAAGAAAAAGGGGAATTTTCCTATTAAGGTTCATTCGATTTAGTGGACTTAAAGTCGGGTACTTAATTGATTCAAGTACTTCAATTCGATACTTACTTGGTATCGGATATCGAAGTATCGATTACAAATATACTTGGTATCGAATCAAAAGTATCGAGTGTTTACTCGTATTTACTAGTATCGATTCATCCCTAAGTGCGAGTCAATAGAACAATAAATTTGTCTAAAAATTGTATATCCTTTTTGATGATAATCAGCGGCACAGCCGAAATTTTTAGAAAAACATATTAAGCTCTTTTAGTGGAATGTATTCAACCGTCTAAGACGAGTCAAGTACTCTCCATTTAATTCCACCAATATAATTGGTGGAATTGAATGGAGTGTACTTAACTCGTCTTAGACGGTCGAAATTTTTAATTATCTGTAGTTTGGAATTATTATAGACTGTTCCAGAAGTTATGAACACACTTTGTTTTTTCAATATTACGAGCTTTTTTAATTTTTTGAACAAGTTTCTAACTACGTATAGAAATTCACAAGGTGCCGCTCCAAAAACGTAAAATAAATGTCGGGCCCTCGTTTTTACTTATTTATCATGTTTTATCATGCTTTATTTAATCAATGTTGGCTTACGACTAGGATTCTTTATGAACCCCAACAGTACCCCAAAGTAATTTGATCTTCATGCCACGCTGATATCAATTTATTAAAATTTCTCTTCAAAAAGTTTTGCACTTTTTCGAGGTTTTCTAAACTTTGCATCATATTTGCAACCACTTCTCGACGACAACACTTATATTCCTATACACTTCCAATGAACATTAAACTGATCTAATAGCTCTACGTTTTTAACTAGGTGATTTAAAAAAAAGCCACACTAAAAATGGATCAATTTTTCTGTCCTAAAATAGAAGCTAAATACTTCCTAATTTTGAGGCAAAGTATTCGGAAAAACTACATCACGTTTATTAAATGAATATTATTTATAGGATGCAACGAAATTTTCATGGAACATTACATGCATTCCAATTTGCCGATTATTTTTTAGTGTGCTTATAATTTCCGGAGCAGTTTTCATAATTTTCATAATTTATCGAAACGAAACGCTATCCAAACATAATATTTTGCCATGCTCATGCGAAATTTTGTTTCGAATTCTCTGAAACGAAATTTTACGAAATACGTTATCCCCTCAATTTTATTGCAATTGATTGCCGTGAATTTGTTAAAGATTTTTCCAGGATTTTATTTTCTGAAATCGTCGTTGAAATATGAAAAAATATCCCAATTTTTGAAGGACATTCTCAGTATTGTTTGACGTAGGATTACGTCCTTCGTAAAGAGAGGGGGAGGGGGTGTGTGATGTCAAATTTGAGACCGTCACCAAAAGTTGGCGATTTTTGAGATTTTGGAATTCAAAGAGGTATCAAAGACATGTAGTCAACCATCACGGAGTGGAGTGACAGTTTTCCAGCAGACTTCCGCTTGCCTAGCAGCATGATAATTCTTGGAATCCCTAAAGAATGCCTTTCAGAATAGTCGAAGTATTCTAACCGGAATCCAGATGAATCCATACTGGATACTTTCGATATCGGTAAGGAATACCCTTGGGAATCTGTAGAGGATACCTTTCTTAATCCATGGAGGATTTGCTTCAGAATTTCTCGTTAATTTGCTTCGGATTTCATCCAGAGTCTTTCGAAGATTTGTTTCGAAATCGTTCGGAGATTTGCTCCTTAACGATTTGTTTCAGAATATTTCGACGATTTGCTTCAGAATCCCTTGAATATTTATTTCGAAGTCACTTGACGTTTTGCCTCGGCATCCCTGAATGATTTGCTTCGAAATCCCTTTGACGATTTGCTTCGGTTCGGATAAATTCCCCCGATAAATTGCTTTGTAATCGTTCGACAATTCGCTACGGAATACATCTACGGTTGGTTTCGAAATTCCTAGAAGATTAATTCCGGGCTCCCACGACGATTTACTTCGGAATCCTTCTATGAATTGTTTCGGAATCGTTCGACGATTCGCTTCGAAATCCTTCGATGATTTGCTTCGTAATTCTTCAACGATTGGCCTAAACTTACCTGAATGATTCCCGTTGGAATCGCTGGAGAATTCTTTACGGAATCTCTGGCGGATTAATACGGAGTCCTTCGACGATTTGCTTCGGGATCCCTCGACAGATTGCTTTGTAATCCTTCGTCGATTCCTTGCCTATGAAATCCTGTAACATTCACGTTGAAACTCCTGGAGCATTTCCGTTGGAATTCCTAGAATATTCTCGTCGGAATTCCTAGAATATTCTCGATGTATTTATTCGGAATCTCTAGATAATTCTCATTGGAATTCCTGGAACATTTCCGTCGGATTCACTGGAACATTCCAGTTCCAGGAATATTCCTGGAAGTCGAAATTCCTAGAGGATGGAGGTTATTTATAAGATTCTCATTGGTATCCCTGGAACATTCCTGTCGGAATTCCTGGCACATTCCTTTCGGAATACCTGGTGGATTGCCTTCAGAATCTTTGGATATGCTTGGAACATTCTCGTCGGAATCACTAAACCATTCTCATCGAAATTATTGGAGGATTTTCGTCGGAATCCCTGGAGGAATGTTGTATTATTATTATAGAGTTTTGGCACTTCCTCAGCAAGCGTGCTGGGAATTTTCACCTACCCCGGGCAATCTGAATGCCAAAGGGGATTAGGCTCTGTGGATCTCATTCGCCGGTTGACTTAAAATCCTATAATAAACGTTTGCACCGGATGTATTAGTTATGGTGGTTCAGGAATCTTCTTACGATGCTACAAGTTCCAAGAACCACTGTCTTTTGGATGCTATGGAGGTTATGAGATAGTTCCAGCTCTCCTAAGGATCTCAGAAGAGATTTCGGGACGATTCCGGTTGCTGAGATAACAACCGGAATTATACGCACGTCCTCCAGATGCCACATCTGCTTCAACTCCTCCGCCAAGTCGTGGTACTTCGTTATCTTGTTGGAGAATGTTGTTTGGACATTATGGTCTAGCGGTACAGCAATGTCGATGAGGGTTACCCGCTTCATCCTTTTGTCGTAGACCACAATATCGGGCCGATTGGCACGAATGAGGACATCCGTTATGATCTCGCGATCCCAGTACAGCTTCACGAAACTATTTTCCAGAACCGGGACAGGCACATATTTGTAGTAGGCGACAAACTGGTTAACCAAGTTGTGCTTTAAAGCAAGCTGTTGGTGCACAATCTTGGCTACTTCGTTATGACGACCGAGATAGGCTGAATCAGCTAAGGCTGAACACCCGGACACGATATGTTCGATCGTCTCTCCTACTGAATTGCACTTCCTGCAGCGGTCCTCCACGTTTTCGTGCAATATATAGTGCCGATAGTTCTTCGTCGCAATTACCCGGTCCTGGATGGCTACCATGAATCCTTCTGTTTCCGAGAAGAGTTCACCCCGCACCAGCCACGTATTCGACGCCGCTTTGTCGATATATTCCAGCTCCAGTTGATGCGTCCCATGTAACTCCTTCTGCTTCCACGATGCGATCATCTCGTCGACAGATTTGATGTCGCAATTCAGCTGATAGTCCTCCTGCGCCAGATGCAGGGCACTGAATCCGTGGTCAGCTTCACACACAGCGCGATAGATTTCGTGGCGGTTCTGGCTTTCCACGAAGTATCTTCGCAACTGCTGGATCTGGGAAACACATAGTGTTTGTATATCGGTGACGCCTCTTCCTCCTACTGTACGTGGCAGGGTGACTCTCTCAATGGACGATTTTGGATGACGCATGCGATGCTTAGTGAACGCCACTCGTACTGCTCGTTCTAACGCCTCCAAGTCAGTCTTGGTCCACTTCACCACCCCGAAACTGTATGTCAACAAGGGCACAGCAAACGTGTTTATCGCCTTCACCTTGTTGCCGGCCGACAAGAGGCTCTTCAAAATACCGTTGACACGATGCAAGAACTTTTCCTGCAGCTCTTTCTTGATCGTCGTATGGCGAATTCCTTTCAGTTGCAGGAAACCTAGGAACTTGTACGTTTCGCCTTCAACCATGTTTCGAATCTCCTCCTGTTCGTTGACGCGGAAACTGTCGGCATCCACCAGGTGACCCCGGTGTAGATGTATGGATCGACATTTATCGATACCAAACTCCATCCGGATGTCGTTGCTGAATACCGTTACAAGCCGCAGAAATTGATGCAGCTTCTCCACAGATTCCGCAAACAGCTTCAAGTCGTCCATAAAGAAGGTGTGGGTAATGTTTGTACTCCTTTCCCCACTCTTCAAATGATAGCCATAGTTGTGTTGGTTGAGTGCTCTGCTAAGAGGGTTCATGGCAAGGCAAAACCATAGAGGACTAAAGGTATCGCCTTGGAATATGCCCCTCCTGATGCTGAGAGTCCTGGACCGTAACACCTTTTCTCCGTCGGTAATGTGTAGGGATGTGCTCCACATCCCCATAGCGTGCTGCATTAGCCTGATGACGTTACCGTCTATCTTATACAACTGCAGTACCTTAAGAAGGTACGAGTGAGGTACTGAGTCGTATGCCTTTTATAGTCGATATACGCCATGCTCAGGTTTCTTTGCTTGTGGGTGGCCTGCCCAACAACGACTGCATCAATGATGACCTGATCCTTGCAGCCTCGTGTGTTACGTCGACAACCTTTTGTTCCTCGGTCATCAGGTTGTTGACGTCGCAATGGTTCTGCACCCTCCTCGCTGATGACAGCACTTTGTACAGACTCGATAAGCACGTTATTAATCTGTACTTGGCTGGGTTCAAAGTGTTCCGATCCTTCGGCAGAAGATAAGTGACACCCCTAGTGAAGAGTTGTGGTAGCTGCCCGGGGTTATCTAGTACCGTGTTGAAGCATTCCGCCATCCGCCCATGGACCGTTGTGAGTTTTTTATACCAGAAATTATGCACAAAATCGGGTCCTGGTGCAGCCCAATTCCTGGTATACCGAGTAGCCTCACGTATGTCTTGGGCGGTCACGTTGATAGCGGTCATGTCTCCAATTCCACCACAATATTGCTCTTCTTCTGCCATCCACACCCCGTCGCCGTTGTGTATGACGGGGTTCTCCCATAGATTGGACCAAAACTGCGTGACTTCTCCAATCTCCGGAAGGCCCTCGCCAAAGTCGGCTTTGTCGTTTCGGATGTGGTTGTAGAACTCCCTTTCGTTGATGTTGAACATTCGATTTTGCTCCTTCCTCTTCGAACATTCTCCATAACGTCGCAGTCGCTTAGCAAGAGCACTCAACCGCTGTACATGGGTGTCGAGGATCTCAGTTATGTTCGCCTCGGTGAGATCACGGAGTTCTGTGGGTTTCACAATTTCAGCAACATTCCGAACTAGCCTGGTTGATCGATTGTACTGTGTTAATCGACCAACCTTTGACCGCAGTGTGGCGATGCGGGTCTCCAGACGTCGCATCCACGCGGGTTTTCGTGCTTTGGGGCGTGCGCGTCCATCACTCTCACCTTGTGGGCGCGTTCGCAATCCCAACGTTCTTACAACAGCCACTGCAGCCGAATACACGATAAATTGCAGCTCCTCAAGGTTCTCCACGGTTTCCAAGTACTGTGGCAAAATATCCTGGTTAAGGATGCTTACTGTACTCGTCAACCGATAGGAGTACTGCAACTTGGGTATCCGGTGTCGGGACATGGGGTCTGTCCCACGGAACTGTGTAACTGCTGTGCCCATATGATTAGCTAGTTCGTCCTTTAATTGCTGTCGTTGCAATTCCACTGTTGGTCCTGGAGCGGCGGGTGCAATCGAATCGCGACGGTTACTTGCGATTGATGCATCCAACCCAACAGAACTCCTTCTCGACGTATCGCTCGATCTTGCCTCCTCCTCCTCTCCTAATTCCCTCTGCACTTCCCGCTTGATGTACTCTACGTCTTCTGGAGTCAGCATATTATGTGACATAATAGCTCTCTGGCGTGTGTACAATTTGTTCTGGTCAAGCTGGGGTGCAAACCGAGGAACCTCTCATTGAACATCTCCAGCATCGCCGGTCTGCCGGACATATCCGTCTCCATCCTGGTGCAAACGTAGTAGCAACGGATCACGTACTGATTCATCTCCCTTGTCCACATGATCCGTTGCCGTCGGCGGCCCGCTAACGTGAGTGATTGACGTCGATCAACCACAGCAACATCAGCAGGTGCAGCATTGCCTTGGTGATTTCTTCTGCTGCCGTTTCTGTTTTGCCTTGTCGGCACGGGCTGAGCCCGATGACTAGAGGGTCGCTGTTGCACCTCTCCTTCCTCTAGCCGCTGGCCGCTCGCTCTGCCCCCGTTCCAGGACCAGCTCCAGTAGGGGCTCCCTCCTCGGGCAATCGCATGGGTGGTATTGTTCTTGAGCGTAACTCCATATTTGGGTGTGCTTTCATTCCCGGAAGCTACGGGTTCTGTAAAGTTATTTAATTCTTTACAGTGCTAAATAGCTAGGTTCAAGCGCCAGTGCTCGCCCGAGGGTGGTTTTTCATTGGTGCTTAGGAATTGGGCCTTCAGCTCCCACCTACTCGAAATGGTGGTTTTTCATGGACGCCCAGGGTATTTCACCTGAGCTCCCACCTATTTATTATTATTATTATTATTATTATTATTATTTTCATTTTGAATAGACAGAATATTTATGAAATCGGTAAACATTTTCTCTGCCTACCGGTGGGAGCCTGACGGCGATCCGTCACATATTGTCTTTTCAGTGTGCGGGACAAAGCGGAGCGCTACTGCACATAGACGCAAAGCTTTACGGCTACAGCAGGAAGCACATGTTTGAGAAAACAGAATATGGATGAGTGTGATTGATCCGCAATTGGCCTAGGTGGTTGGATCGTCTTTATCACATTACCACTAAGATAGCTTAATGAGGTGGTAAAATGTTCGAGAATTTTTGAAAAGAAGCTCAAACTAGATAAAATAGATGAAGGGACTATAACACCCCCCCCCCACCTAGGTCTCGGGAGGGGGGGGGTTACGCCAATGCAGAAAAATCTACGGAAATTCCAATAAATCGTCGAAATTTCCACGGAACATCCTGCGGACTGCTTTAATTTTGAATCGGCGTGGAAAATTATAGGGCAGCGGTGCGCCGATGCAAAAATGTCAAGTCGGCCGCGGCGGCGTGGCGCGGCAGCACACAACTCTAGTCATGGCATAGTATTCGACGATTTTTCAAACAATATGCATAACAAAATTTTCGAAACTTCGTCCGAAATTCGATGGGGTTATTGGGGGAATTCTTTGATATTTCCTCCAGAAATGTTTTCAAATAACACCAGGACAATCTTGGAGATTTTTATGAAATTTCCTTAGATATTTTATTGGAATTTCCTTGGCAAGTTCTTTGTTGGAAATTTCCTCAAGGTCTGGGGAAAGCTATCTCGTGGTAGAGCGGTAGAGATATTCCTTCACATAGTCCTCCAGGAATTCTTCCGGATATTCCTTCATACATTCTTTCGAAAAAGCCTTCTGGATAAGATATTCCATCTCCTTGGTGAACAGACGCTCGATCAGTCGGGTCAAATTTGTTTAAAGTCCCACCCAACAACAAGATTAGGCTAGTGCGCTTTGAGCGGCACACGGTCGCTTTGATAGGGCCTGCTTGGGGACACATGCAGCTTTTTATAAAAGTTCAACAGAGCCCACTGTCGAACCCCACCACATCCTAGGCAAACCCCACAGGACGCACCCTCTCACTCTAGCTGATGTCAGAAGGACAACAGTGCCCAGGCTACACTACCAGCTAAGTACAGAACCCTTAGCTGGCGGTCAATTGTCATCGAAAGACCCGTGGAAGCGTGAGTATTGGAACTTGTGAGGACCAGAGCTATGTTAGGCGCTCCTTCCCGGATGCCAAATCACCATTTCGTAGCCCAAGGCAGGTTTAGTCATCAACGTCAACAAAACCAAATCGTTGGATGTGAACACGGTGACTCCTTCCAGTTTCACAGTAGCCGGGCAACCAGTGGAGAATGTTGAAAGCTTCCAATATCTTGGTAGCCAAATGGCGTCAGACGGCGGTACCAAGATCGACATAGGCGCACGGATCAAGAAAGCAAGGGCTGTCTTTGCGAGTTTAAGAAATATCTGGAAAACAGGCAGATAAGTGAACGCACCAAAATACGAATTTTCAACTCTAACTTGAAATCTGTGCCGTTATACGCTAGCGAAACATGGTGTGTATCAGTGGAGAACACTCAACGGCTGCAGGTGTTCATTACCAGATGCCTGCGGTATATAATTCGGGCCTGGTGGCCTCACAACTGGATCTCAAACAACGAGCTCCATCGTCGTTGTCACCAGAGGCCGATAGCAACAGAAATTCCTCCTGATATTTCTGAAAGACTTCTTCTGAATATTTCTGAATGAATTCCACTCGGCATTCATCCTAGCAGCACATTATTGATCGATCTGGATGCTGTAATGCATATATGACTGAATTTGGTCGTATATGAGTAATATAATCTTATTAACAACATGTGTGCTGCTCAGGCATCAAGACATTCCTCCGAATACTTCTCCAGATATTCCTTCGGATATTTCTCAACAAATTTGTTTGGATATTTCTTCAGGAGTTCCTTAAGATATTTTTCCAGAAACTTCTCCACCTCCTCCGGGAATTCCTTTTGATATGCCTCTAGTAGTTCATCCTGATATTCCTCTAAGAAGTCATCGAGGAATTCCTCCAGGAATTCGCCCGGATACTCCTCCATGAATTTCTCCGGTTATTCCTCCTCCTCTCCAGGAACTCCTCCAAATACTCCTCCAGATATTCTTTCGAATATTCCATAGGGAATACGTCTGAATATTTCTCTAGGTATTCCTTTGGCCATTCCTCCAATTATTCCTCCAGGAATTATTCGGATATTGCACCAGAAATTTCTTCGGATATTCCTCTAGTAATTTGTCCGAATATTTCTCCAGGAATTCGTCTGGATATTCTTCCATGAATTCTTCTTGAAATTTCCTCCAGAAAATCTTCGAATATTCCACCAGGAGCTCTTCTGGATATTCTTCATATATTCAATCGAATAATGAATTCCTAAAGAAATATCCGGAGGTATTCCCGATGAATATCAAGAGGAATTTCTGAATAAAAATCGAGAGGAATTCCATAAGGAATATCCGGAGAAACGGAATGGGTTTTTTTTTTGGCTTGCAGTCTTTGGAGGGAAGCTGAATGATGTCTATTTAATCATCGCCGACGTTTCGGTGGTGGATTTACACCTTCTTCAGGGCTTGATTACAAAATTCTTTGTCGGAACTCGTCGATCTGACGAATTCCGACAAAGAATTTTGTAATCAAGCCCTGAAGAAGGTGTAAATCCAACACCGAAACGTCGGCGATGATTAAATAGACATCATTCAGCTTCCCTCCAAAGACTGCAAGCCAAAAAAACCATTCCGTTGCACACAAATCAGTCGATTACAATCATGACTATCCGGAGAAGTATTCAAAAGAATTTCCGGAGAAATATCCGGACGTATTCCTAGAGGAATATCTGGTGCAATTCTGGTAGAACTATAAGGAAGAATTCCTGGAGAAATAATTGAAGGACTTTCTGAAGGAATATTTGAAGGAATTCCTGGAGAAATAATTCTAAAACAGCATCCGGGAGAATTCCTGAAGAAATATCCGGAGGAATGTTTAAAGCAAGGTCTGAAGGAATATCCGGATTAATTGCTGGAGGAATTTTTCGAGGAAATCCTGGAGGAATATTTGGAAGAATTCCTGAAAAAATATCCGGAAGAATTCTAGACCAACATTTGAAAAGGGCGTGCCAAAAGCCAGAATGTATTTCTTCTGATTCTTCGTCTACATATATATCTATATACGTGGACAAAGAATCAGAAGGAATAAATTTTGGCTGTTACGCCCTTTTCAAATGTTGGTCTAGAATTCCTAAGAAAATATCCGGAGGAATTTCTAAACTAATGTACCTACGGATGAATTCATGGAGGAATATCCTTTCGAACTCCTGGAGGATTTTCCATAGTAGTATCCGGAGGATTTTCTTGAGAAGATTTTTTGAAGGAATATCCGGAGAAATTTCTGGAGGAATTGCTGGAGGAGTTTGATCCCATTTCAAATATTTGTCGTATTGTCTTATGTGTCGTTTTTGTTTTATTTTATCTTATTTGTCTTATTTGTCTTATTTGTCTTATTTGTCTTATTAATCTTATTTGTCTTATTTGTCTTATTTGTCTTATTTGTCTTATTTGTCTTATTTGTCTTATTTGTCTTATTTGTCTTATTTGTCTTATTTGTCTTATTTGTCTTATTTGTCTTATTTGTCTTATTTGTCTTATTTGTCTTATTTGTCTTATTTGTCTTATTTGTCTTATTTGTCTTATTTATCTTATTTGTCTTATTTGTCTTATTTGTCTTATTTGTCTTATTTGTCTTATTTGTCTTATTTGTCTTATTTGTCTTATTTGTCTTATTTGTCTTATTTGTCTTATTTGTCTTATTTGTCTTATTTGTCTTATTTGTCTTATTTGTCTTATTTGTCTTATTTATCTTGAAGGGATTAACTACAGACATTGAAATGTACAATAAGAGGAAGACATTCGTAATGGGGTACGACATACAAGGGAATGGGCAGACAAGGATTACAGTCTTACATCAGCAACTTTCAAAAATTGGTGGACCAGGGACATGCACTCGAGATCATGGCCCGACAACACTTCCCTAATAGGCTCGGACCCAGAGTTAGCGCAGATCTGGAATGCATTTCAATTGATGACCCATTTAAGGCGGAATATTTAAACCACTGTCTAGAACCTGCGCACAGTCGTTACATAAGCTCCCTGCAAGAACTCATCGGAAATATTAAACGCCACCGCATTTTATCGTCCCCGGCCAACAGGCACGTTGGTTGAAGAACCTCATTAGAATTTCATGATAGGCATGAAATATCTCTCCCATCACCAATCTCGGCTGTACGTTCGAAACGTCTGATACATTACATCGCGGTGAACGAGGAACTGCAGCGCAGCTGCTGATCCCCATCATGCGGTACGGAATTTAATTCATTCTCCAAAAGATAAATGTCCCCAACTGTCTACGGTTTCTGCTTCGTGCTATCATCCTTCCACATACTGCTGGCATATTTCGGAGCATGCCTCTACGAAGCCCACAGTAGGTTCCACCGCGGACTGTTCCCGAGTGCCGGGTGTAATGCTACAATAATATCCATTCATGATTCATCTCCTTCTGCTGCCATCCAGAGCACGACGACAAGTTCCCACAGGAGCGCGAACTCTTCCTCTCCACAGGCAACAAAAAAAACGAAAGGAACCCATTGGAGAGCCCATCAAAAAGCACTAACGGCTGCGTTGTCATCGCCGTCATCATCATCATAGTCTGGTTGGCGGAAGGACATTGGCTGCATAAATTTAAATAAATTTACGATATTGAACCACTCCTTGGCCCACGTTGCGTCTCCCCTTGATTAAAGCTCTACACATTCTGCTGTGAGGTCAACCGGCTAAAAGCTACCCAAACGTCTGCTCGCCCAGAAGAGAGTTCGGAAAAAAGCAAACTTCTCACCGTTTTGACCCCGATTTTTCAACCGGAAAGCAAAACCGGGCTGCCGACGACGAGAACGTTCACCGCCGGCAACCTATACCTACACTGCCCCACGAAGAATCCAGTTATCATATGCCTCAAACCCAAAACGAAATGAAAATTAATGACTTCTAGAAGGACTATCTTGAGAACTTCGTTCGAGGTATGGCTGATTCTAACCAAGCCAGGCACATTCCCGACTGTGGCAGCAAGCTTTCTTCGGTCGCGTACTGTTTATCCTACGTTTTGCACCGAGAGTCGAACCGAATGGGAAACTCCCAGCTGAAAGAGCAAGTGCAGTTTAAAATATTCAAATTCGGCACACTTTTAAGACCATAAAGATAAACAACATCCAAGCCATGCTGAACTGACGGGGGCAATGCACAATAGACAATGGCAACGACTGTTTAAACACCGTTCTGCTGTGTAGCTTATGGGTTATTTTTTGTTCTCTCGTTGTCATTGCAGCCATTTGTCAGTCTTGCATTCCCGGCTTCAAAGCATCAGCGACCGAATGACAAAAGACTTCGCCCGCATCTCCTAGAAGACGACGAGTCACACTAAGTGCAGCTAATTGATGTGGTCGTGTCATACCACCGCATCAGCCGCCCGTCCTTCCGAGCAATCTCCGGAGCTTGCATCGTGCTACTGATGCATGCGAGGTGTTGTAGTTCGCCTAATGATAGCACTATGCCGGGTCTTCCATATTAGATAGGGAAGGTGGACCTTGATTGTAGTCTACCTCTACCTTATCTGTGTTTTAATGTAGATGATTTTGCTTTATTACTTCTGGAGTGAAAACAAGTCTTTTCTTGACAGTTTTATGATTTGGTTTGGTCTCCCAATCGCCGAATTTGTCGAACACAAATTTGCACTAATTTTAGACATTTACTCGATATGGCATTTTTTTATGTCTACTGATACAAATCGACGACAACTGTTTATTTTTTCAATATTTTATTCAAGTTACGAAACCGTAAACAAAGCCATAAAACTGTTTTTATCAAGTCGATTTTAAAACCTGCTGCGTACGTTACGGTCTACCTGCTACTATCCAACCCGTTGAAATCCAAAAGTTCCGTCTTTTATTTCTTCGCGCCAACTCAAAAATAAAACATGTCACAAAGTTAACGAGCCAAACCGCAGAGTCATCAATTCAAATCGATTCTGCCACCTTAACACATTTATCTCATACCAGGACAAATCAAACAATCCCCCTCGCTTCTCGCACACGAATGCAAACAAACAGTGCTGGGACATGGCGCCGCCGTGTTTCATTTTATCGGAAATGCCTTCGCTCATTAGCAACGTGACTTCCCGCATCCTCCCGTTCGGTATCGATAATGTTGCCGAAGCTGTCTTCCGCGCGAGAAGCATCCTGTTTTTCATTTCTCACGATGATACCCCAAATGTCCCCATCCCATCGCACACCCGCTGGAAAGTCGTTCATCATGCTTAACTAAGATCCTTGCCAGCGCGACGGGGAATGGAAATCGATTTGTCCCACATAACTCGCATTGATTGCTCCGTTCCATGAGTCTACCCCGCTGCCACCATCATCCATCCGCAGCGCCAGCCCTTCCTTGGCACACCGTTATCCGTTCGCTCCTTGGCTCGTTCGCTGGTTCATTCGGTGTAATGGCTTCTTGGAATGTACTTTGGTAGCCAGAATGTGCGGGTCCAAAGTCGTTAGCAAAGCGGTGAGGACTTCAAGACCCGTCTCCTCGTTCCACCGCGTGGTCTGATATGCGCTTGATGGGGTGGAAATCGTTAAGATTTGTGAAAGCGGTTCCTTTTACGACTTTCACCGAACGAGTGACGACGTGGACTAATATGGAGTTGGAGATGTGACGCGATTGGTACCATACGCTTAGCGATACGCTAATGCAAATTTGTACTGACTCGGGTAGGGTTTCGCGGTGAGTGCACTTCGCCCAAGGATGGTTCGATGGATCGATTATGGATGCCATAAAGAGAACAACTTTGAAGTAGGCCAACGGCATCATAAGTTCATGGTTCTAATTTCAAATTTGCTCTTGATTTTTATTATGAGCTTGTGATGGACAAACCGGTTCATTTAGGTGAGCGGTTCTGAACCAAGCGTTCACTTAAATGAGCCAACTCAGTTGAACGGTTCGTTAGATCATTTAAAAGAATTATGAACTCCCGGTGGTTTGAGCGATACATAATTCGAATTATCGGAGTTCATTTTTAATTTGAACTTCTAGTAACTTCTCATTTCGAGTGGACTTTTTTGCTATTTTGTTTGATTTTGTGCTCCGTGCTCCATTTTAATTTGAACGATTTACAGAACGGCCAAATTACTGTAGTAAATATTTCTTTCAGATGAAAAAAATACTTACAACAGATTTGTTTTAAATCTTGCGTAGTCGGCTATATTCGATTCATGTCGAATATCATTAACAAGAAACCAATTTAAAGAAATTCAAAACATCAAGTAGTTGTATTAAAACAACAATGGAATAGCCGTTCAATCATTTGATTTCTCTTCAAATCTTAACAACTTTTTAATGAGAATTTAGGCTCACATACATGATTTTCTCAATGTTTTCCGATGTTATTCGGGTGCGTCGCTCACTAAAAATTTGTCCCGTTTTTTTTAATCCTCCGCATGACATTTAAGTAACCGTAATACAAAGTCATTTCAAGACCAACTGATATAACCTCGGATAAATTGTTCTTCTCTTCTCCCACCATAACAAGGGATCGCTAACTTTCGGAAGGTGACGTTTAGTGGTGTACTTATCGCCTTCCATTATGGCAGCAAATGATGGATAATATCAATATCAAATCGTCAAAACGACTTATTCTCTTTTGTAAACAGACATTCAAACATCTACCTATTTGACGAATCAGATAGCACTCCCACGCAAACCAATACCCAACAGGTAGCAGAAGAATTCATCTACGTATTGTTGGTGTTGATTTGCGTGGGAGTGCTATCAGATTCGAAAATCGACGCTTGAGTCTTTGTTAACAAAAGCAGATAAGTCGTTTCGTAAATTTGATATTGATATAATCTCGAAGCTTACTGATCTGTTCGCGAAACTCTCCAATACGAACAGCTGAGCTTCGCAGAACCTGTTTTTGAATTGACCTTTCTCGTTAAAAAATGTATTCGCTCAGTTGGTCCTTTTTTTAAGGTCAACTTTTCCGAAGAAACTATATTTTTGATACCTCTAAAGAAATAAGAAATCAAAAAAGTGCCTAAAGTGCGTCCAATTTTAAACCAACATCAGGCCAATTCTTCAGGCCGGTTGACACGTGCAGCACTTTGTCAGTTTCTGTTTAAGATTTTTTAAATAACGAGAGACTCAAAAAATTGATTCGTTGGGAAAGTTGAGTCAAAGAATTGACTGAGACAATAAATTTGAAAGGATGCTTTCGACTGTTGTGCTCAATTTTGTTTGACTATTATCGGCTCTTTCAGTCTTATAAAGCAGCTAAAACGTTATTGCATCTATTTTCCGACGTTTCGGTGTATATTTCACCTTCTTCAGGGATTTAGAGGCTACGTTACAGGACACACACATACACAACAAAACCCAGATTAATCCACCTAGCGGTGATGGTGCCTTTCTCGACCTTCGTAAAATGTGTGTGCTTGAAAAAAGATGAGCTAGTGGCTAGGAGTAAAAAAGACAAATTTCTTTGGCCGTTCTATGAAAATCAGATTATTTATGGCAAAGATATTGTAGATCCAGTTGAAAACTGAAAATCATATTTTGTCCCATTTCCGGATGTCGCAACTGCATCGCGAGTGGTGCCCGACTATGGCACAGTTGCGCACTACTCGCGATGCAGTTGCAACATCCGGAAATGCGAGAAAATGCGATTTCGCGGGACCTCGGTTCGGTTTTCAGCTTGATCTACAATATGCTAATAAGAGTTTCGACATTTTTGTTTCCTTTTCCAATCTTTTTGACGTACATAACCCTGTTTTATTTCACCCAGTCATATATTTTAAGGATATCACTTTTGGATGTTAGTTGAACTGAAGCTCCGACTACACAAAAAGAAAACGAAAATGTCATTCCCATCACGCGAGCGGAGGGCAATATTTGTTATGATATAAATCTCATGACCGTCTTTCTGCCAAACTCCCGTATGAAGTGGGAGAGACAGAGACATCATCTCAGTTCGTCGAGCTGAATCGATTGGTATAACACTATGGGTCTCCAGGCCTTCTGTAAAAGTTTGGTTTTTGGAGCGAACATACAGCCTTTTCGTATAAAAAGGCTAAAATGGTGTTTCGGCCATAACTTCCGATCCCATAGTCAGTGGTGCTCAGCATTTTGTGTTTTTGCCTTAATTTGCTTATCACACAATAAAAATGAGCTTTCATCTTACAAGTTAGTACTTGGACGAAAGCTTTCAAATATATCTATCAGCAGAGGATATTAAAACGAATATTGGTGGTAAAATCATTCCGTACGACTTGATCAAAGTAAAATTACCCTGCGGCCCGCGGTCCGCACTTTTGTTTTGCTTTGATCGTTTCGTACGGAGTGAATTTAACACCAACATCCGTTTTATTACCCTCAGCAGATAGATATATTTGAAAGCTTTCGACCAAGTGCTAATTTGTATGGGTTAAGCTCATTTTTATGGTGTGAGAAGTAAATTAAGGGAAAAAACGCCCAAAGTGCTGAGCACCACTGCCATAGTCCGATCTAGCCAATTTTCAATAGGAAACAATGGGACAGGATTCTGCGTCGAATGCAACTTGTTGCGTGTGAATCGATTAAGGTTAGGTGGCCGAAAAATAGGTGACATTTTTTGTGATTTTTATGAAAAAAGGTATTTTGGTCATAACTTCAGATCCCATAGTCCGACCTGTCCAATTTTCAATAGGAAACAATGGGAAAGGATTTTGCGTCGAATGCATTTTGTTGCGAGTAAATCGGTTGAGAATAAGTGCCTGAAAAATGAGTGACATTTCTTACGCAATATCTTTGTATGAATTTGTATTTTGGCCATAACTCTCGATCCCATAGTCCGATCTGGCCAATTTCAAATAGGAAATAATGGGACAGGATTCTGCGTCGAATGCAACTTGTTGCGAGCAAATCAGTTGAGGATAAGTGTCCGAAAATGAGTGACATTTTTTACGCGATTTTTTTGTATGAATTTGTATTTTGGCCTTAACTTTTGATCCCATAGTCCGATCTGGCCAATTTCAAATAGGGAACAATGGGACAGGATTCTGCGTCGAATGCAACTTGTTGCGAGCAAATCGGTTGAGGATAAGTGCCCGAAAAATGAGTGACATTTTTTACGCGATTTTTTCGTATGATTTTGTATTTTGGCCATAACTTTTGATCCCATAGTCCGATCTGGCCAATTTCAAATAGGAAATAATGGGACAGGATTCTGCGTCGATTGCAACTTGTTGCGAGCAAATCGGTTGAGGATAAGTGCCCGAAAAATGAGTGACATTTTTTACGCGATTTTTTTGTATGATTTTGTATTTTGGCCATAACTCTCGATCCCATAGTCCGATCTGGCCAATTTCAAATAGGAATCAATGGGACAAGATTCTGCGTCGAATGCAACTTGTTGCGAGCAAATCGGTTGAGGATAAGTGTCCGTAAATGAGTGACATTTTTTACGCGACTTTTTTGTATGAATTTGTATTTTGGCCTTAACTTTTGATCCCATAGTCCAATCTGGCCAATTCCAAATAGGAAACAATGGGACAGGATTCTGCGTCGAATGCAACTTGTTGCGAGCAAATCGGTTGAGGATAAGTGCCCGAAAAATGAGTGACATTTTTTACGCGATTTTTTTGTATGAATTTGTATTTTGGCCTTAACTTTTGATCCCGTAGTCCTATCTGGCCAATTTCAAATAGTTCAAATAGGGAACAATGGGACAGGATTCTGCGTCGAATGCAACTTGTTGCGAGCAAATCGGTTGAGGATAAATGCCCGAAAAATGAGTGACATTTTTTACGCGATTTTTTCGTATGATTTTGTATTTTGGCCATAACTTTCGATCCCATAGTCCTATCTGGCCAATTTCAAATAGTTCAAATAGGGAACAATGGGACAAGATTCTGCGTCGAATGCAACTTGTTGCGAGCAAATCGGTTGAGGATAAGTGTCCGTAAATGAGTGACATTTTTTACGCGATTTTTTCGTATGATTTTGTATTTTGGCCATAACTTTCGATCCCATAGTCCGATCTGGCCAATTTCAAATAGGAAACAATGGGACAGGATTCTGCGTCGAATGCAACTTGTTGCGAGCAAATCGGTTGAGGATAAATGCCCGAAAAATGAGTGACATTTTTTACGCGATTTTTTCGTATGATTTTGTATTTTGGCCATAACTTTCGATCCCATAGTCCGATCTGGCCAATTTCAAATAGGAAACAATGGGACAGGATTCTGCGTCGAATGCAACTTGTTGCGAGCAAATCGGTTGAGGTTAAGTGCCCGAAAAATGAGCGACATTTTCTACGCGATTTTTTCGTAGGATTTTGTATTTTGGCCATAACTTTCGATCCCATAGTCCGATCTGGCCAATTTCAAATAGGAAACAATGGGACAGGATTCTGCGTCGAATGCAACTTGTTGCGAGCAAATCGGTTGAGGATAAATGCCCGAAAAATGAGTGACATTTTTTACGCGATTTTTTCGTATGATTTTGTATTTTGGCCATAACTTTCGATCCCATAGTCCGATCTGGCCAATTTCAAATAGGAAACAATGGGACAGGATTCTGCGTCGAATGCAACTTGTTGCGAGCAAATCGGTTGAGGTTAAGTGCCCGAAAAATGAGCGACATTTTCTACGCGATTTTTTCGTAGGATTTTGTATTTTGGCCATAACTTTCGACCCCATAGTCCGATCTGGCCTATTTCAAATAGGAAACAATGGGACAGGATTCTGCGTCGAATGCAACTTGTTGCGAGCAAATCGGTTGAGGATAAGTGCCCGAAAAATGAGTGACATTTTTTACGCGATTTTTTCGTATGATTTTGTATTTTGGCCATAACTTTCGATCCCATAGTCCGATCTGGCCAATTTCAAATAGGAATCAATGGGACAAGATTCTGCGTCGAATGCATTTCGTTGCGAGCAAATCGGTTGAGGATAAGTGTCCGAAAAATGAGTGACATTTTTTACGCGATTTTTTCAAATGAATTTGTATTTTGGCCATAACTCTCGATCCCATTGTTCGATCTGGCCAATTTCAAATAGGAAACAATGAGACAGGATTCTGTGTCGAATGCAACTTGTTGCGAGCAAATCGGTTGAGGATAAGTGCTTGAAAAATGAGTGACATTTTGTTGAGTAGTTTTGCGCACACACACACACACACACACACACACACACACACACACACACACACACACACACACACACACACACACACACACACACACAGACATCACCTCGATTCGTCGAACTGAGTCGATTGGTATATAACACTATGGGTCTCCGGGCCTTCTATAAAAAGTTTGTTTTTGGAGCGATCATATAGCCTTTACCGTATACTTAGTATACGAGAAAGGCAACAATGGTAGAGTATCCTGCGTCGAATGCAACTTGTTGCGAGTAAATCGGTTAAGGATAAGTACCTGAAAAATGAGTGACATTTTTTTTTGGGTGGGGTGCGCACAGACACACACACACACACACACACACACACACACACACACACACACACACACACACACACAGACATCACCTCAATTCGTCGAGCTGAGTCGATCGGTATATAACACTATGGGTCTCCGGGCCTTCTATAAAAAGTTTGTTTTTGAAGCGATCATATAGCCTTTACCGTATACTTAGTATACGAGAAAGGCAAAAAGGTATTTTGGCCATAACTTCCTATCCCATAGTCCGATCTGGCCAATTTTCAATAGGAAATAGTGGGACAGGATTCTGCGTCGAATGCAATTTGTTGCGAGCAAATCGGTTGAGGGTAAGTGCCTGAAAAATGAGTGACGTTTTTTACGCGATTTTTAAGTATAAATTTGTATTTTGGTCATAACTTTAGATCCCATAGTCCGACCTGGCCAATTTTCAATAGGAAACAATGGGACAGGATTCTGCGTCGAATGCAACTTGTTGTGAGCAAATCGGTTAAGGATAAGTGCCCGAAAAATGAGTGACATTTTTTACGTGATTTTTTCGTATGAATTTGTATTTTGGCCATAACTTTCGATCCCATAGTCCGATCTGGCCAATTTCAAATAGGAAACAATGGGACAGGATTCTGCGTCGAATGCAATTTGTTGCGAGCAAATCGGTTAAGGATAAGTGCCCGAAAAATGAGTGACATTTTTTTAGTAGTTTTTCGCACACACACACACACACACACACACATACACACACACACACACACAGACATCACCTCAATTCGTCGAACTGAGTCGATTGGTATATAACACTATGGGTCTCCGGGCCTTCTATAAAAAGTTTGTTTTTGGAGCGATCATATAGCCTTTACCGTATACTTAGTATACGAGAAAGGCAAAACGTAGCCTCTAAATCCCTGAAGAAGGTGAAATATACACCGAAACGTCGGAAAATAGATGCAATAACGTTTTAGCTGCTTTATAAGACTGAAAGAGCCGATAATAGTCAAACAAAATTGAGACAATAAATCAGAATACAATTTGACGGGGAAGGCCAATTATCGATTGATATGCTTACTGTTATATCCCAAGCAGTGTTGTCCTACACTCAGGGCAAAAAATTTTGCTCTTTGATTTTGCTCCATCTAAACGATTTTATAGTCTCAACTAAGTAAGTTCAACTAATAGAAGGATATTTGGATTTTCTAAATGTCATGGCAAACTGTCAAAAAACTGCACTCCAGAGCCACAGGAGCGCGCGCGCTGAAAATACACTCCAGTGAAAACACTCCAGTGTATTTTCAGTGCGCGCGCTTCTGTGGCTCTGGAGTGCATTTTTGTGACAGTTTGCCATGACATTTAGAAAATTCAAATATCCTTCTATTAGTTGAACTTACTTAGTTGAGACTATAAAATCGTTTAGGTGGAGTAAAATCAAAGAGCAGAATTTTTTGCCTTGAGTGTAGGACAACACTGATCCCAAGTAACAATCTCAATGCTTCGAAGATTTATGCTAGTTTTATAGAGGTTTTATTACGGCATGTAGAAATGCTTAAAGTTTTTTTTTGGTTTTATTCATTTGTCATTTAATTAGATCCGCAAGAGTACTTGAGAACTTCGTTTTGAATTCCAATATAAAACCACAGCTCTTTAGGTTTTATAATGCTCCTGTGTTCCTCCTCAGAGCTAAAAAATGGAACTGACATAAAGCCAGCAGTTAAGTTATATGATGGTTTTGATCAAGACTTATAAAAGCTGCCAAGCTTCGTAGAGTCCTGTATAAAACCCACATATAACCTTTACTCCTGAAGAAGACCTGTATAGGAATACGAACCTTGAAACTACTACTATGGATAGAAAATAAATTTTCAGCACAAATTGTTAGACCCACGGAAGTTTTTTCATTTTGCTTTCAGTCGAAAATGAAAAAAAAAACATTAGCAAATACCTTTCCATTGCTCTGCTTTCAATGGGATGAACATCGGCGCAAAGAGTTGAAATTCAGGAGCAGTTTCCTTATATATTTAAGTCGTTGAAAAAACTGCTCAAACAGCATTTGCTCATGAGGGGTATGAAAATATGTATTTAATCCATACATGCTTTGCCAATTTAACACGAGTAAAACACTTTTATGGTACAAAATATACCATTTAACAATTGCCACTATATGCTTTTTAATTGAAATACTTATTTTTAAAAGTACTTGCATTCGATGCCGAGGGCAGCAAAAGTTTGTTTATGATTTTTTTATATCTGTCTACATTGTCATGTTGTCATTATATATAAAACTACCAAGCTTTAAGTTTGATCAAGATAAAACTTGCTAGTCGTACCACGGTCTTGAAAAAGGCCAAGATAAAACCTCTAGGTGTTTGAAATGCCCAGATAGGACCAGTTCAGGAGTGATGGTTATATAGAGGCATTTTTTATGCAATCAAAGTTTTATTCAAAAAAATGTCATCGATATAAAAAAAAAAAAAGAAATTCATAACCGAAATATCATGCAAATTTCTGTTTCACCTTTTAAACGGTAAAAATGGACGTCCTAATAAGTTTTAGGAACAATGCTTTGATTATTTGATCAACCAAAGTGGTTATTCATTGAAATTATTTTTAAAGTAATTAACTAAGGCAATTAATTAAACTTGAAAAATTCTAAATAATAACAAATTAACGAAGCGCATTGTTAAAATACTGATTATTTATCATGGTTTCACCATGAAAAATTCCTGGTATGCCTTCAAACATGCACAGAACCAAGATGAATACACAGCTAGGTGTTTCAATCTGCCCAATTAATGGGCGAGAAGAAGGCGGGGGTGAAAAGTTCATTTTCGGTGCAAAACATAAACAAACCGGCTGGCTCTCCCATACTAAAATCCAAGATGGCTGAATAGTGGATTTGGCAGATTGGAACACCTAGTGGTGTATTCATCTTGCACAGAACACTCAAAGCCAAATATGAACTTTTATTCAACTGGCTGATAATAATTCTTTTCTTTTTGTTGTTGACATGTAATCCATGTATTGCAGGAAGAAAAGTGTATTTTTTTTCGAGTACAAACAATAAACAAATAATCAACCTGAGAGTTGACAACTGTTTCATTATCGGCTTATTTGTTGTTGTATCATAGTCATGAAGTGGTTGTATCATGGTTATATAGTGATTCTCAAAGCCACCAAGTCTAGAGGAGGTTTTATGTTGCATGTTTTATGTGAGACTTGAAGTATATTATAAAACCGTTGGTTCTGAACTGGAACGCATATTAGGTTTTAATTATTGCAATAAAGCTGGGCCAACTGGCTGTAACATGGTTTTATAGAAATCTACAGGAGGTTGTGGAAACTGCGAGGACTGCATGGAAGGTTTTGAGATTAGGTTTTGAAGAACGCTATAAAACTCTGATACAACCTTAATTGTTACTTGGGATGCTGTCATCTCCAAGTCCCTGTTTGCCATATAGAAGATCCAGAAATACCGACTGCGCTACCAGCTCGTTCATTTCATGGCCAGAAAGTATTCATGCAGAGAGATTGGGAGAATATATGCTGGCTCTTGAACAAACGAACAGCAATTGTCAAAATTATGCGGCTTTGACCTTTTATCCTCAGCTTGCACTTCCTTCCGTTTATTGGCTGTCACCCTATCACACGTTGACGCATCTTGCCCAGCATTGTGAAGCCAGTTTCCTGCTCGTTGGTGGTGCCACAGCTTTGGTAGAAGGTAGCCACTTGATGCCCGCTTTTCCACACTTTCTGTCCTGTCCAGCAAATTTCCTGCAGCACCACGACGTCGAACTTGCGAGGATGTAATTCATCGTACATCATTCTATCGCAAACTGCAAAACCTAGCGACTAGCAGTTCCATGTTCTAAGCTTCCAATCGTGATTCTTTATTCGTCGCCTAGGTCTTTGCCGAATATATCGAGCCGTAGTATGTCTTATATTGCTCGTAATCTTTGGTTTACAGGTGGCTTATTGAGCCTGCACAAACCTCCTGTCTCGTCGGAGGGCCGTCGTGTCAGGTCTGTGTTGTATCCCACCTGACACCAGGACTATTGTTATCGAGACGTGTCCACTCTCTTTAATTTGTCCGAAACAAACTTCAAGATATTCTTGCATCAGACGTGGATTTCCTTACTGAATACGGACGGAAAAGCTGTCGGAAAGCCTTGCGTCAGATGCGACCGGCCGGACAAAGCGGATAATTTAGTCGGTTGTGATATGCGCGAACCGCAGTTGGAAAAAGATAAGAAAGATAATTGTCCTTAAATAATTGATAATAGCAGATCCGAAGCGCAGATAAGAAAAAGAAAAATTCGTCAAGCAAAAGTATGCTATGCTGCTGGCAGAGGCGGATTCAGATGATGATGGTCCGGATTGACTAGTCGAGCTAGTCATTGCTAGTGCTGGGAGGAACTGTCTTTCAGAAGTTAAATCCGGTGTAGTTTTGGCACATTCTGAGCAGTGAAGCTCATAGTATGCCAGCCTTCCAGTCCACAACAGGGTTTGCGAATCTTGGGATCTTTTTTCCTCCGGTAGGTGAACAGCAGCATCAAAGTCGAGGACAACAAACCGCAAAGATGACTGCGGCCATGAAATGTGGACCGTCGGCTCGACATGTCCATTGGCAATCTGTGGAATCCGACATTGTAACCACTCGCGTGACGAAACTCAAGAGTGTTTCGAAGCTGCAGCTTCAAACGCTTCATAGCTTGGGCAGGCCTAGAAGGCGTTACATTTTTGTAATGTTTTTCAGTCCGACTGCGATCTAACCCGGACAAAAACCAACACCACGCGAAGCGTTAGCAATAATTTTATTTCTATGCTCAAGCCTCTCCAGATTTCTCCCAAATTGATTAATTCAAGACAAAATTTTCAAAACGACTATCTGCTTTTGTAAACAAAGATTCAAACAACGATTTGACGAATCTGATAGCACTCCCACGCAAACTAACACCATAAATAGGTAGGTGAAGGTTTCCGCTACCTGTTGATGGTGTTGGTTTGCGTGGGAGAGCTATCAGATTCGTCAAATCGTCGTTTGAATCTTTGTTTACAAAAGCAGATAAGTCGTTTTGAAAATTTTGTCTTGAATTGTATCAATAAATCACAAAAGCGCGATTACATCCTTTTGTGATAAATGATACTGGGCAGATGATAGTTAAATCTCTGCCATTTCCATTTTTTATTTTGTTAGTTAGCCAGTTTTTTTGATTACTGAAGGTAATTTATATTAGTAATGGTCATAGTGACAAGTGCTAATTCAAGGTGTTTTGGTCAAAAGACCAAAGCCTTCGCAAGAAGGTTTTTATTTCGGACAGGTGTTCCGTGGCCGATTTCCGACATTGTCGCTTCGCCAAGCTTACGGCCGGCCATTGCCAAGTCCGTTGGCGATCGCACGTGTGCTGTGCAAACCGCAGCAGCGAGTAGCGTCGTGTTGCTTCGTAAGGGCCCCAGTAATTGCCCAGAACCAGTGAATCCAGCGAGTAGCACATCAGTTCCCACGTGCCCACCCCGGCGCGTTCCTTCACCGGCGTTGTCACGCTAGCCCCGCTACAAACCCATTGTGTAGTGCGAAGAGTGAAATGCCACGAGTCAACCTCTGTACCGTCGTGCGTTCTCGTGGGCCGTAGGTCTCCGCTCATCACTCCATCGATTCCGTCGAATCTGCCAGCGGTTCTCAGATCGACCGGCCAATCGCTCAGCTACCGAACAGCGAGTCCACCACATGTGACCACGGCAGTGGTTCCCAAACCGACGGGGCATTCGACCATTTCCCGCTAAGGCGATCTCGTCGCAACAAACCTCGACGGTGGTTCCCAAACCCACCACCACGGCGCCTTGCAGCGACCCCGTCGCATCCATTGGGCCATCACACGCCACCTTCGTCCACCGGCCAGCGTAGCGTAAACCGGCAGCAGCAGCAGTAAGCAACCTAGGTTGCTAAATAAGGTCAGACCTATTAGTAGATAAGAAATCCCACACACAACTAACCCATTTACACAATATACCACCATATTCTGCCGTTATATAATCTAATTAGAGCCGTCCTGGGTGAGTTAGTTCGGGTAAACTTTGAACGTGCATGTCCGCATCACGCTGAAAGGCGTGTTGGCGCTTAAGCAGATTACGTGATTACCGACTTATTTTAGGGTTTTGGTCAGCTTTGTCCGCACTAGCAGAGCAGCATTCGTGAGCTCAAGTTCCGTTTATGTTGGCAGTCAAGATCCACTCCTTTGCTACTCCCGAATCCGTCGTACAGGGTATCCACGGACCAGACGTATCGAAAGCTTTGGTCAGTATCGTTTTGTTTCGTTCCGTGGAGTTTGAGTTCGGTGGTAAGTGAAAAAAAATGAAAGCCTACCTGTACTGTGACAAGGTCAATCACATGATTGCGGACTGAATACAGTTTAAGGCGCTCGATGGAAGGTGGAAGTTGGTAATACAGAAAAATCTGTGCGGAAGCTGTTTGGTACTGCACGGAAAATGGCCTTGCCGTATCAAGAAGGAGTGTGGCATTGATGGGCGCAAAATATACCACCATAAACTTTTGCACTCTTTTGGAGTCCATTTTTCGGATACAGTCAAAATCGTCGGAAAATCAAGGATCGTGCAACAGCAAAATCCTCACAATTGTCTAGCGTATTCTATTCCACGTGACAATCCACGGTAATGGTAAAGAAGTTAGAAAATACGCTTTTATGGATGATGGGTTCTCTTTAACGTTGATGGAATCCAGTACCGCATCGGTCTTGGGCATCCATGGGCCAATCGATGCTTTCGCTTTGAGCTAGACAGGTTACATATCCAGAGACGGAAGTGAATCCGAACGTTGCAGTGTAGTGGTAGCAGGAGAAGGAGGTAGTTAAAGGTCCACAATGTGCGAACAGTCCAAGAGCTTCGCTTGCCCGCACAAACGATGTCGTACAAAAATCTACAGCATTCTTATCAACACCTGAAGGGTCTTCCAGTTCGCAGCTAAACCAACGCAATCCCTGGGGTTATCACTGTAATAGAACAAGTCTGGCTCCTGACTTCATTGCACGTACGCCAAAACGCGCCTTGGATGGTGTATCTTCGGAAGGCGGTAAGACAGCAGTACTGTATTGGAACAGTTAAATCTACATATTGATGATCATTCGAATGAAGCAATTCTTCACAGTATAGGAATCCAGTGTAACCGTCCAACTAGAAGAGATAGGCAAACTCGAAGTATTATGCAAGCAACCACAAGAAGAGTGAGCGGCGCTTGTGAAACGGGACTGTTATGGAAGTATGATTACATCTTCTTTCCCGACAGCTCCCCAATGGCGGTAAGACGGATGAACGCGTACATAAGCGGCTGAGTAAGATTCCAAACCTCGAGGCAAGTATGAGAGAGCAGCTTGAAGATTACGAGGCGAAAGGATATGTACATCGCATTACACCCGAGGAGTTTCAGTCGACAGACCCCAGTAAGGTCTGGTATCTGCCTCTAGGAATAGTTCAGAATCCGAAAAAAACACTAGCCTACGGCTGTTTTGGGATCTCAAGGCACGAGCTGGAGGTGTATCGTTGAACGATATGTTACAGAAGGCTCCAGATCTGTTGGTGGCAGGGTTTGAATCCAGAGGAAAATGAGAAAATCTCTCACTTATCATGTCTGTATACACTCTCGATAGGTAGCATACCGTGAGAGATGTTTTTCAGTAGCTGTTACGATAATGGACTGATTCGGGGGGCTACAACTCATGATAAATTTCTTTCAATAAGCCCCAACTGCGGGGGCACCGGTTCTGATGATGTATTTCAACTTGTTTTACACAGCTGTGCGAAAAAAATATGATCCCCAACATGAAATGAGCGAGAACAAAGCGTTTTATCAAACCCCTTCGGTGGATTCGAATCAATTTTTTTCCAACTTGTATACAAGTGCGATAGTTTTGTTTTCGTGGCTTGTTATGATTAAAGAGGTTTTTGCCTCTCTTTTATCGTTGTTCGTTAACTATTGAGAGAGATTTCTGCAATCCCTGGTTGGTGGCGCTGACGTCAGTACTGTTGTGCTTCAGACAGAGGAACATAGCGGTTGTCGATGATATAAAAGAGATGTTCCACCAAATCGTGACGAGAATAAACAATCGCAACGCTTTCTCTACAGTCACTATTCAGAATCATCTCCACAGATCTACGTTATGGATGAAGCAACTTTCGGTGGAATCTGTTCACCTAGTCTGGCACAGTTCGTAAAAAAAAAACGAAAACGAAAGAGACTTCGCTGCGACTTTCCCTAGAGCAGCAGCCCGAGCAATAACGGACAACCACTACATCGATGACTTCCTGGACAGAATTGATACCGAACAGGAAGCTGTATCACTAATTATAATGTTCAGACCCATCCACCGACAAGCAGAATTTGAAATCCGTGATTTCTGATCTAACTCAGCCGAAGCTCTGGCTAGCACCGGTGAGTGCGCTGCCTCACAGAAGATATCCATGAATTCCGGGAGATCCTTAGAGTCGGAGCGCGTATTTGGCATGGTTTGGGAGAGAAGACGACATCACCTTCGACATTTGTAACATCAGTGAAGAAGTTAAATAGTTGACCGACAGTTCCACAGTATCGACGAAGCGTCAAGTTCTGCGAACGGTCATGTCTGTGTTCGGCCCGCTAGGGCTGATTGTACATTTCGTAGTACACGGGAAAATCCTCATGCAGCAGATCTGGAACAGAGTGAGATGAAGGAATTGCAGAACTTCGGGAGACGCGGAACAGCTGGTGTTAGTACCTTCAGTGCTTGCACGAGGTACCAGAACCGCGTTGCTTTTTCAAGGGGGTGAACTCTTCGGCTATGAACAACGTGGAAGCGCATTTATTTGTAGATGCGAGCGATATCGACAATGGCAACCCTGTAAGTCTTTCAATGTTGCGCAACTCGTAGGCATGTGGTCGTGAGCGCCGACCTATTCTGCCTTTGGAGTACTTGGCTGTTCAGTGCTAATTATTTTGATGGGTTTTCCGTTCTTGAGCCCCATAAACGTTGACGAATCTTGTCCTTGGTTCTGTTTTGCTCGTCCTTTTTGTGCTTCGCTGATTTGGAGAAATTAATTGCGGTTGCAATCTTCTTCATATATTCGCTTAACGGTTTCTACTATTGGCAGGTTATCTTCGTACAATTTTCAGTGCAGCTCTTTTAAAAGGATGTGGTTGCCAAGTTTTGACGTAGAACTACGTCTGTCTTTTCAATATTGGGGTACACTTTACGATTGCACAAAATCGAAAAACGTCACGAAAATATGATAGACTTTGATCGTTAATATCTCAGCCGTTTCTCGATGGATTTTTAATGTTTTTGGACCATTCAATCAAGGAAGAGTCAACGCTTCATACCCGATGTACACTGATGTCGTTTTTTACGCGGTTATTTTTAAACAAATCGCTTTTTATGCGATTTTTTTCACACGAATTTTGGGAGTTCCGTGGTTTATTAAGATTTATTATGCGATTTAACCATTTTTTTAAATGTTTTTTAATTCACGCGGCCCATATCCTCCGCGTAAGAACCGACTCCAGTGTGTTACAATATTTATTTAAGATAATATTTACTATTTTACTGTTTAGCAATCGGTTTCGGTGAATTAGTTAATCTTGTAAGTGCAGCGCAAGCTTCTTTTTCCATAGCACTACATTCCAACTGGAACTTGGCCTGCTTTTCAACTTAGTAATCTATTAGATTTTTTTTAGTTATTAATTGAAAGCTTTCTATGTCCACCATTGCAATATAGTATGCATCTTGTGTGGCAAATACAATGGATACACTATGCCAAGAATCTTCCTCACCCGAAAACATCCTAGATCGGATCGAGAATCGATATCGCCATCTCCAGATTTTGCGTCTTTGTTCGCAAGGCTAACTGGAGACCTCAAGCCGGCATAGATGTCAAATAATGCAACTTACAGGGTTTTTAGCTGGTGCAGTTCGTTTCTGCTAACTTACACGCGCATTTTCTCTCGAAAGCTTGGGCGTTTGACGGCAGCTTCCGGCTTACGTCTATTGATGCCATTAGAGGGCTCGTAATCTTCTTCGTTGCTGCAGTGGATGCGTTTTGGGAAACGTTATTCAGCTCGTTTATGCTAGTTCCTAGGTGTCTGCCGGAGTGAACGCAAAGCCCGACGCAACTCACGTGAAGGAATAATAATTCTTATGAATAATCTGTCAAATTTCTTTGACGCGTCTACTCTGTCTTCTTCCAAAGGGTGACCATCAAACGCCGTTGGCAGTTCAGCTTTCACGATGAGCTTTTCTGTAATGAGCCACGGGGTGTTTTGACAGACTTAGTGGCGGGTGATTAGTCTATAGACTTATAAGTATCTGCTCCAGTTTGCGTCGGCTACGATTGCAACGGTACACTATAAGCCAGGGTTGTGCAGAATCATTCTCATACGAGAATTATTGGAATTATCATTTGATAACTTCTCAGGTGTGAAACGTAGGCGAGTTGTTATCGGCGATAACTTTCCATATTTTGGAATCGATTCATTTTAATGTAAACTTAACTAACAACAATTTGTGTTTTTGTGTTATGTAGGCAAATAACTTCAAAAGTAGCATATACCAATGTTTTGAATCGAAGTTTTTATCAATCGATAATTTGGATATGTAATACGCTTGAGAGTGTTTCTCATCCTCGATTATTTAAAAAAAATATTTTTATCATCCTTTTCAAATGTGGTTTTAAAAATTATATACATCATCAAGGTTCGTAATGCTCACTCAATCTCAGGAGCACAGGATAAACAACGAAAACAGATTCACCCTGGGCTTGAAAAATGCTTGCTTTGGTCTCATCGAACGGAAGAGTCGAAAACCTGTACATTACATATAGCTACGTAGTTCAACGTCACCTTTGCGTATAACCCGATTGGGCTGGACCTTGGAGTTTTTATTTGTCAAGCCAAACTAAGGCTCCAGCCTATCTGCTAGTTATGTACAATCTACTCTTTTTTTCGTACTCGAATACTGTGCTATAATGGTTATAGGAACTGATGAAAAGTGGCCGAGAAGCTACGTGCAAATGACTTGCCTTGCTCCCAAGTGATGAGCGCTCGGACACTGTCCACTGCAAACACTATTACTCGAAACTTGGTCACACAACGCCCAACTGTCCGACCGAATGCTGTTTGTTCACCAGTAATGCGTACTGATGCTCGAAAAGTTTCAGTCGGTTGACTAGCTCCGATTCTTGCCTTCTTGCTACGTTTTGGCATGGTTTTTCGCCATAGCTTCGATTTCCTCTTGATATCTTCTGTCGTCGCCACACTACATAGATTGAAGAATTTCTCACCAGCTAGAGAACTATCTTCGAGGGTGCGTTTGCATTCGGAATCATCAACTAGCCCTATTTTGATGCTGACCAAATGCTCGGCTCGAATAGTCGTCTTCCATCTCTGGACTGTACCCGATGAAATCTCTGTCGGTGCTACTTCTTTGATTCCAGCTGGTACTTGCCAGTGACCACCGCCGGAGACTTGACCGATTTCCAATAGAGTTACTGATCCAACGGATCTGGCTACGGAACAATATGTTGGTAATCTCGCAACTGCGAATTGCTATCGCGTGAGCCGGGTCGCCCTCGGCACACATTAGTTAGTGCTAGAACCACGCTTCCACCTTTTACCACCTGCTTTTCGTCCACTTCGTACGCTTCAACTTCTTCATCCTGCTGACGCAGCAGCTCGTAAATTCGGATCAGGTACTTCCAAGAGCTGAAGTGGTAATTATTACTTAAACCTAGCCATTTTAATAGAACAAAACAAATAAAATATGTTTTCCAATCATGGTCAGAATGTGAGAATATGTATTTTTGCCAAGCCAAACAATAGGTACCAATAAGAACTGCAAGACCAGGACTGTAGAGAATTCTTACACCCGCTGATTTTAAATAGAGGAAGACTTATTGATAGAACTTATTTATAGGGAATAATATGCTGACTTTTCCATCAAACTTTTTTCACCAATCACTAAAATCATCCACATTCTAAATCTCTTGCTCAAATGTCAGCACAATCGTTTGTGTAATTGCAGCAACTAAACAAACACTTGCATTCGCGTTTGGCGATGACAATGCAGGTTGTAGTTTTCACTGCTCTGTATCTAGCGAGAGTGCTTAACAGCGATGGAAAAACAATCTCTTGTTTCAGTCAGTAGTACCTCGGTCGGTATGCATATGAAGCGTATTGATGATACGCATAAAGGACTGAGCCCTCTTTGCCGACGTCATCATCATCGTCGCGTCGTGCTGTTGTGCTCGCCTTGATGCCATAGGTGTATCTCGATTTTCCACGGAAGAATAGACGCAGTGTAGCGCCATCAACAATGGGGCACCGGTTGGCTGGCTGGCAGCTGATGGTTGTTGTAGAGCCGTAGGTAGGTCTGGCAGGCAGGATAAAGTACTTCGCGTGGTTCAGGTGGATACGTGCCAAGGGGAGTTATTTGCCCGGATTTACCAAATGGGTGAACTCGAATGAGAAGGATTTCGCTCCACGGGTGCCCCAAGTTGGTCGAGGAAAAGAGGATAAACCTCACGTGACTGCATTAAAACTGGTTCCCCGTGCGCGGTACGACCGGGGGTGCCAAAAATGCAGTTTTTTTACAATATCTATAAGTTAAAAATGCAATGCAAAATTAAACTCTTCTGTTTTTCATTCGAGTACTGAATTGTCGCTTTATTATTTTTATTTATTCAGTAATTTAATTATTTAAAGCACGTAAAAACAACAACTCTTGCTCCTAAGTAATATGCTTAATGTTGAAGGGTAAAATTCTTAGAATCTAAGCGCAGATTTTCAGAAGCACGGAAGCAGTGAGGTTAAATATTGGACCTTACAAATATTTCATTAAAATTATGTCCTACTGGTCTCCAAAAAGGAGATAATATTAAAAAAAATATTAAAATGAATAAAATTTAAAAAAAACATTTCCTCGAATTCATTAAAGAATGTTTTAAAAATCCTCAAAATTGTCTTCAAATTTAATTGTTGCCTTCTCTTATTATTATTTTTTTGGGCAAAAAGTCCTTAAGGGGACATCATTTATTTTTAATATTTGTATCAGCCTTCTGTAGACTCAAATGCAGGTAATTCCATGTTTGAAAAATACACATTTGTTATTGTCTTGATACGATTTAGTTGAACATCTGGCATTTCTGTACGGGACACAAACAAGACCGTCGAAAGGAGAGCGTTATGTATGTGAATGCGAACAGCCAAGGATGGGAAACCAGGTAGTGAAGCATAAGAAAATAGACTTTATGGCGTCTACTTTAATTAAACTGTTGGTTGTGCATTAAAAATACACGGCACCAACCCGTACCCGGGTTTGGTGCAGAAAACCGAGGAAAAATGTGCCCGTGGAAAAGAAGGAAAAATGCGGTCTCCGGGGTTGGGGTTCCACCGTTGTCGTTCATACCGGTCGGCGTTTGTCCGTAGCAGGGCATACCTTCGCTGGCAGAAAGGTGAAGAAGATGAGCAGCCATGTTGAACACATGTCGACTGGAGGATATCGTTCGTATGGCGTTAGTCGCTAAAGCGGCTTAAACGACGATTGTTTCCTATCCAGTTGGGGATGCCATTTGATTTATGGTCGGAAGGCTCGTTGGCATATGCAAGATTCGTTCATAGCCCGGTGACAACTCCGGGACCGTACGTACCTCATTTAAGTGGTTTCGATGAGGTGTGCCGTCCAACACTCGTTAGCCGTGTGTGCCGGTTAAGTACAAGTCGAGCCGAGTGGTATGAACGTCGACCGCACTATTCCGGAGAGTTGGATAAATGAGGAAGAAAGGTGGAAAATTTTATTACCGACACTGATGAGGTGATTCCGAAGGAACGGTTTTTGGCTTTTGTGGGTATTCTACCGCAATGGGAGATGGGGATTCAGGCTGTTTGCACGTGTCCGTCACACATAAGGCTTATTGGGTAGAAGCAGACTTTCATCCATTGGTATGTTGTTGAATGTTCGAAAAAACCGACGAAGGAGGCTCAGTGAGGAAAGATGATGATATCTATGTGATAACAGGTAAGAATCTTGACATTTTCTAAATCTTTCCGTAATAGGATATGCTGATATGAGAACAAAGTTTAGTTCAGTTTGATTGAACATAATCTTTATTGATTGAATTTATTAGCATTGGTGTAACTACAGGGGGGCTAGGGGGGACTTTAGACCCACCTAGGATAAATTAGCACCCCCTAGAGTTTTTGTTACTTTGCATAAGTATTGCACATATGTGCAGTATGAATACTCCTAATCATTAATCTTTTTGAAACACTACAGCAAGATTGATCTAATTCATCTAGATTTCGAATTTCAAACATGCGATATTAATGCTCAACACGAAGTAAATTACGCTCCCTTGATTCTCAATGACAGGTATCATTGGTTAAGAAACTTGAAGTAGGAACAGTGATACCATGTTAATCAATGCGGATTCAATAAAGAATAGGAGTATCAGACTAAAATAACAAACAAACAAACTACTTCTAAAATTTGGATTGGAATACGAAAATTAAATTAAATTACTAAGGTTCTGTCTCATTTCGCGAATTAAACTTATAAGTGACAGATCGGAATTTAAAAAATCACTTGGTCATAAGAATGTTTGGTGCTACCAGCAAATCCAATGAAACTTCCCGTCAGAAATGATTCGATACCTGTCTTCCTCTGCGAGCAGGGTTATTCGATAATTATTGAACTGTCATTTTTAAGTTTAATTTCAGTTTAATTATTCAAATGAAACAGGGTCTTAACTGTTAATATGGTCTTAATAGTGAGACAATATACAATTTTGAACAAACTATTTAAAAAAACAAAACAAGTCGAGTCAAGTACGAAACACTGAAGACGACCTTACTGCTGAGGTCGAAACACGTATCTGTTAAGGTACGATGAACATCATTTTCAATATTTATTCAAGTCTACTATGGATGTATTGAAATAGGTGTCTCGTATACAAACTTGCGAACAGTATACATTAGTCGAGCATCGATCGAAAACGATAACTTTTTTGTGCTTCGACTGAAAAAAATTTCAAAGAAAAGTTAGCCCACCCTAGATTTTTTCTTAGTTACGCCAATGTTTATTAGAAGGCTGCAAAGAAGGCTCCGTAGAAATTTAAAAATTCGTGCTAAATTAAAGCATGAAGAGAGAAGTTAATCTCAGTGCACTAATTTGTGAGCTTCAGAGGTCGTTTTACTGTCTATTTCTTGATTTCTGTAGCACTACATTTTTTTTACATAATCGTTGCCCAATTGCCCTAAATTTGTTGATTTAGTCGAATTAATAGTTGGATTGGACTGGAAATTTTAAAATTACTTAATTAAGCCTAACTAGATTTCGATTAAATCTGTCTTCTACCACTGTAGTTTTTCTCCACCGTAGTGGTAGCCAAAACTTTCTAATGCCTTGTAAAACGGTAAATTGCTTTTTTCGAAGCTTTTCCTACGTAGAACATTGAGTTCGTACACTCATTTGTAAGAACAACTGTTGCTTTTTTCTTGATCTATGATTTGTGGGGGAAACCAAATTGTTCCTTTTTTAAACTATACATATAGTTCAGTTAGCTATGGGAGGTGTTTTTTAAGATATAGGGGAAGGATCACCCTTAGGGCCAAATCATAATCAATGAAGAGAAATCCTCCGCTTTTGAATCTATGTCGTGCATGTAAAAGCTGGACCTCCTTCTTTGGCTGCAACGACTCACCTCCGGAGCACAGTATCTTTTTATCCTGAGGATATCTGGATCATTCAGTACATTTCCATGTTGGCCAATCCAACCAACGTTGGGATTTCCCGCTGTGGAAGACGATTAACGCCCCTACTGTGATTAATATACTTCGTCCGGTATACTCGTCCAGCTTCATAACTTCAACTGTATTTGAATGTTTGGCTCTAAGTTTTACTTGTTAATATTTTTGTGGTTCTCTCAATTTGTGCCCTTGAAAAATCATTAGAAAATGAACGTGGTTTTCAAGATGGCCGATTTGTGGCTTTGTTGTATAACCAACAACCTTAAAGACAACAGTTGTCCCTTCGACAGAAGAAAACAGAAGCAATAGTGAAATGTTCTTCGTATGGTGGAGGAAGTCATCAAACTGCGAATTGCACAACGATAAAAAAAAAACTTTGCGTCTGCGATCGATTGAAGTGAAGGAAAAAAAAGCTCTGTGGTCGATGTCTGACAGCTCATAATCGCTGACCGTGTCGTTTAGAGGATAGTGGAGTGACGCTTGTCAGAAACGCCACCATAGATTGCTTCATTTTAATCTGCATTCAGTGGCAAAATCTGCAAATGAAAATGCAAAAACCCTGACTAATCCACCTAGCAGTGTTGGTGCCTTTCTCGTGCAAAAAAAATACAAAAAATATGGGTGAGTGCTTTTTAGCGTGTTTTGCCCAAAGAAAATAGTTTTTTGGCCATAACTTCTAATCCTATATTCCAATCTGGCCAATTTTCAATAGCAAACAATGGGACAAGATTCTCAGTCGAATGAAACTTGTTGTGTAATTTGGCCGATGCTAAGTTCCAAAAAGTGTGTCCACAAAATTTTGTACACATACACACATACATACATATACACAAACAGACATCACTTCGAGCTGAGTCGATTGGTATAGAACACTATGGGTCTCCGAGCCTTCTATCAAAAGTTTGATTTTGGAGTGATCATATAGCCTTTACGTATATGTAGTAAGGTACACCGGGGCAAGTGAAAATACGGGGTAAGTGGGTACTATGGCTGCCGATTAATCGGTGAACGTTTTTAATGATAACAATGTTCTAGAAAGATGAAGCAGAATTATCAACGAATTCGCCTGACACAAAAAAATTGGAATCAAAACCATTTGCGGGACCATACTAATGGTATTGTTTGATCATGACTTTAAACTACTGGCAAAATCTATTGCTTTTATTTTAATTCAATGAATTTCCAAAAAATAGTCGTTTCTAAATTCATCATTGATGTGGAAAGTGAATATTTTGAGCAATTAAATAATTGTGTGACATCGAAAACGATTTAAAAGTTTTGATTAAAGCCAAAATCTGAAATTTTCACTTTCCCTTAAGTTTTAACATACATGGGGCAAGTGGGACATATTTGAAAAACATTTTCGATAGAGCCATTTTACCTGTTTTTGGATTGCTTTCTAGTGAAAAATAACTTCGACACTAATATATCACATGGATCTGAATCAAATGCAGTTGGTATCGTTGGTTTTGTTGTTAAGAAGTAGTGTACAGTTGATTTACTAAATGTGTTTTTTACTTTCTGGAAATTATCTTGGAAAAGATCAATGGTTATAGCTATGCTAAATTTTCCGTTTACAGTACAAACAATCTATTTATTCTACAATAGATCAACAGGTTTTTTCTTGTGTTTTGTTATTTTTAAACATCGCATCAGATTAACAGATTTTCAGATAAATAAATTGCTTAAGACATACATTGGCCATTGGTTGTATTACAAATTTACAACACTGCGCATCGCCTGAATAAAAACGTTCCTTTTGAAGTTCTAATTTATGTTATAATTTGTGTTCTAAACAGAGAAACATTCATTCGAAAAGTGAACAAAGATTTGCTCATCTCTTCCATCTAACATATTTGGTAAGAAAGTAAGCTAATGGGAAGCCAGACAAAAGCCAATTAAACAGTAAACTGACTGTTGTCTTGTTTTTTATATTTGCTAACATTGTAATCCCTTTATTTTTGCCAAAAACAAAAGTCTGACAAGCAATAAACCTTCATCCATGATCGGAAATACTACGACTCAGAAATTACATGAATATTATATCTGCATTCTTCAAATTAGTTTCGTTCAACAGTATAAAGCAGAATAAGTCCCACTTGCCCCGTTGGAAGGGGTAAGTGGGTTTCACAGGTAAATTTATTTATGTCACTACCAATATTTTTGTAACTGAATAAATGGCATACAACACGTCCACACTTCAACAACGGAAGCATATAATGATGTATCCGTGGTTAATGTCCTGAAATACCCTGTTTTCTAAATATGCGTTAACGAACTAGCGTTTTTTTAGGTCCCACTTGCCCCGGGGTACCTTATACGAGAAAGGCAAAAATGCCACTGTGACAGTTCACCGTAATGTTACGTCGTCAACGTTGTATCGTATGTTACCCGTTACACTTTATGGAAGCAAAGGAAAAGTTGACACGTTCACCTTCCTCGACAATGGATCCTTCATTACCATGTTGGACCAAACGACCGCAGAAGCGTTAGGGCTAGAAGGTAGTGCTTAATTCCTGTGCATCCATTGGACCGGTGATATCCAGAAAAAATTGCGTGCTCAACAGGTGACTGAAGAAATTTCAGCCTTTGGTAGCGACAAGCGATTCAAAGCGTCTGAAGTAGAGATGGGTGCTCCGCTCAGGAGCTGTTCGAAAGATTCGCTTCCTTACATTGAGCTGATGAACGATGGATTTTTTTTAAAGAATCCCAGCTCAGCAGCTCACTTTAAATTGATTGAAATCATTGTCAAACACGCGCCTAGAAAAACTCCCTCGAGCGTACGCACTCGAGTACGCGCGCTGTTGTATTTTGTACAACACAATCGAAAATACACAACACACACAAGCGAGCTAATATGAGCATTCCAGTCCAGTACCGCGCACGTGCTGATCGTTTATTATTTGCACCTCAAGCACCATCAAGCCAAGCGACAGCACCATCTAGCCAAGCAACAGAAATCATTTCTGCTGCAGAAAGGAATGAGAAACACACAAGCAAAAATAATCTAGCTTGCCATCTATTTCATTTGTAAACCCATATCCACATACTCGGCGCTACGAACGACACTCAAAGGATACCTAGTTGTGCGGTGGCGAACGAACCGTACCAAGCAAAAGATCCGAAGATCCGAACCTCTCTCAGTTCCACACATGTCGTCGTCCTGCTCGGAATTGCTACAGCATGGTGACATGGAAGCGAGAGCTGCGCTACCAGCTCAGATCCGTGCGACACGGATCTCGATTCGTTTTGATGCTTGAATATAAACAGTCGCTGTTGTAATGAATTTTGTGAACGGAACACAAAAATATGTAAGTCATTTTAAGCGTGCAGTCGCGACCGATTCTGGCGAACCGCACGCTTAAAATGACTTACATATTTTTGTGTTCCGTTCACACAAAACGGGCCTCTCCTGGAACAACTCATATTATGAGTAACTACGATGTTACTCATTTTTGTGTAACCGATGGCCGATGATTTTCGGTGAGTTCATTTTACACAGCGAGAGAGCAGTCGAAAATCGAACCTAACCTCAATTGTTAATGTTAAAGTAAGCCAACTTTTCCATACTTATTCGGAGGCTTCTCCAATCGTTTCGATCAACAAAACAAAGTGCGATGATTGTATTCGCACTTTTTTTTTGTTTCGCCATCAAAACAAAATGAAAAACCTCCGAGAAAGTACGTTTTCTTGCAGCACATTCTGCACACGTTCGCCATCATAGCGACCCGAAGGGACTTTGACAGTTCGAGGCAAACTCACTTACACATATCATGCACATGTGAGACAGTACACAGCGACTGCTTATGTTTCACACAAAATTTTCACTCATAGTGAGAGTTGGCCAAGGCGTCGCCGGGATGTGTGAAAGCTATTCATGCGATGTGTACTTGACTTTAAGCGTGTGGTTTACTACACCCAGTATGAAGTGAAAGCTAATAACACGTGATTTGGTTAATATATACATATCAGAGACTACACTGAGAAAAATTTTATAGTAGAAACTACCATTTCAGGGGTAATATTGAGAACAGTACCGACGTTTTTCAACCGAAGTGCCAATCGTCTTAAAATAACTAAAATATGGTCTATCTTACTATAAAAATAGTATATTCAACCGCTTACATGGTTATTCTTACTGAAAATATAGTAAAATTGTGTAGTAAAATCAACTATTTTGTTTGAGTCTATGCTAAATAACAATTTTTGTGGTGAAATTGAAAATAATATCAATCAGATTTACTACATTTATGGTAAAATTAAGCGATTTGTCCCTTCAGTTAAAAAACGTCGGTACTGTTCTTAATTTTACCATAAAATTGTAATATCTACTATAAAGTTTTTATCAGTGTAGGGACTGAATTATTCAAATTAACGATTTGAGAAACGTTATCGTCAGTGTTGTCCTACACTCAGTGCAAAAAATTCTGCTCTTTGATTTTACTCCATCTAAACGATTTCATAATCTTAGCTAAGTAAGTATAACTAATAGAGGGATATTTGAATTTTCTAAATGTCATGTCAAACTGTCAAAAAAAATGCACACCAGAGCCTCAGGAGCGCGCGCACTGAAAATACACTGGAGTGTTTTCACTGGAGTGTATTTTCAGCGCGCGTGCTCCTGTTGCTCTGGAGTGCATTTTTTTTGACAGTTTGACATGACATTTAGAAAATTCAAATATCCCTCTATTAGTTATACTTACTTAGCTAAGATTATGAAATCGTTTAGATGGAGTAAAATCAAAGAGCAGAATTTTTTGCACTGAGTGTAGGACAACACTGGTTATCGTTAAACGTTAAACAAAATGTAGCTTAGAATTATGAATAGAACATAATGTTGAGTTAGTTTTTGTATAGAAATAAATGAACTCCTAGACTTCAAAACTTTGACAGAAAAAGCGTAATAAATGTTATTAGTTTAAAATTGTCGGTTTTTCAATAAAAATTATTGCTTCATTATATGTAGCTTAACATTTTAAAAATTTCAAAGTAAGGTAAATAGATGAACGATTGAATGAATAAATGAATGACATAAATTTTTAAAAATTTTGAACGATAATTAAAATTAAAATAATAATATTACTAATTATTTTTTAATAAATGTAGCATTAAAGAACTGAAGAGCTGATCTAAGGAGCTGACTCTTTTCAATGAGCTGAACGGATCAGATCCGCTCACGCCAACAACGAGACCGTGACTAATGAAGTTCGTCAATGATTCCGAATTTTGTCAGTCGATTATTTCGGGCCGTATTTTGTGAATGTCGGGCATTCTGCGGTGAAAAGATAGGTCACTCTATTCACATACCTCCATTTAGAAATTGCACTATGTGGCAAATACCATTTGCGCGGAAATTTGACGAAGAATCTTTGGCAACGTTTCTAGCGGAAGGCCGACAACATGATTAATTCACGCCTTTTGACTTTCATTCCGATTGAAAGTGATGATTGTGAATCTCTGACGGCGAACCATTTTTTGATGCTGAATTCATGTGAGGTGAAACAACCGGGAAAAACACATGTGAACAAGGATATGGCACTGAAGGGAATTTGGAATACAATCCAATACACTTTGGACAGCTTCTGGCGTCGCTGGTTGAGGGAGTATATGCCTACGAAGGACCAAATGGTTTCATGATACACCCGGTTCTTTTTCTACACGGGTGGGTTTTAGTTGATTACGACCTTCAGCGTTGATGAAACTATGAGTTAACCCCATGAAAAAAATCACAAAAAATCCAAGAAAATTTAGGTAGTATTTAAAAAGCTGCGAAAAATCAGGTTAACCGGGAAATTAAAGAATACCAACCGTGTAAAAAAAATATTGGGTGTACTTGCCATATCAGGGAGGATGATTTGGTGGTAATAGCGGATGAGGGAGTGAGGAATCGTTGGCTGAGGCATTGGTGGAGGCATATCCAGGAAAAGATGGTGTACCTCGTCGGGCTGACGTCAGTGATGCGGGATCGACCAGTGACCTTGCTTGGACCTTTGTGACGCTGAACCAGTCATTCTAGCGACACGTGGGGGAGAATGTTGTGGTCGACGAGTATCCTTCAGCTCTGATTAGACTTGAGCCAAAGAGTGGGCAAGTCGATACGTAATATTGATAGATGAAACGTCATAGGGATGTATCATGTGTCACGATTAGCACCTCTAGAAACAGCTTACAGTGAGAATTTAAAAAGTTAATTTTATATGGATATTGGATATATATTGAATTCAACCAATATTAAATATGCATGTTATATACTTTTTCTGGACCATCGTTGTATGCAGTAGAAGTCATAATATGTATCCTGTTCGCGATTAACTCGTAATCGGACACTAAATTGTGAGTCGTATATTACCCTGAAATGAATCTTGTTAATAAAATGCTCTAATACAGCTTGTGCAATACTATGCGGAAAAAACGAGTTTGCTAAAAGCAGTACTGTAATTTCTCATTTTCAATGAGAGATGTCACGCGATGTTTACATATCCGCCCCTTTCAATATCTATAGAAACGCGAATGATGAATGGCATGCTACAAAAATCTCAAAAAATATTTCTCCCGTTACAGGGCATGAAAGTGTGAAAGGAATATGATTAATTTATCGACTAGTCACTATTTTTCGCATATATCTATCACAATAACTTAGAAATTTTAATTTTAAAATAAAGCACAACATCCTTTCATGACTGCCTTTCATGTGAAATTGGTCTAAGAACCCACGATTCTTTCATTTGGTCGCCTGAAATAGAAAAAGGCGCTTTGATCTCTGTTTTATGACGATCACGACCTTTTCCAGTACTGGCTAAAATAAATACGAAATACGGATTAGTGGAGCTCCTTCAGCTGGGATTCTTATCGTCCCAGACAATCTTCTTAATCTATGTCTTACTGTTCGCTAGGGGGACAGTTGTCGCGTAAGTGTCAGCCTTTGTATCCAGCAAGGAGGTAGGCTTTGTTATAATTCCAATTTAGAATGTTTTAGAAATTTCGATTTGTTTAGAAATTCCAATTAAAATTCTATGGTTTTTTCAAGGGAAATTATTTAGGATGTCCATATGAAAATGATAAGAATTTCTAAGGAAAACTATTTGGGATTTCCGCTGAAGATTCATCGGGACATTGGATATTCTTTGAAGTTTCTACGAAAAATTGGTTTAATTTTTCCCAGGAAATTGTTCACAAATTCCACGGGAAGTTCTCCGGATGTTCCATGAAAGCTTATGTGTAATCTAGAAGGCGTGTATTTTAAAATACGAAATTTTCACAAGGAATTTTCTACAGTTTCCACAGAAATTCTTTAGAATTTGAACGTGATTTTTTTTTATTTCACAAAAAACTGTTCGGAATTGCAAGGGAAACTTTTTCGGAACTTTGAAGGATTTTTTTTTTTTGCAGAATAACATGTTAAGCCCAAACTGGCTGTATGAATTTCTGCCAAACCACTATTTTGAATGATTGGCTGAAAATGTAATTTGACCGAAAGCGACATACGGCTAAACTGGAGACGCCGTATTTCCTGACGGTCGGTTGGTTGAATAGATCATGTGACCGAAATAAACGTTGGTCGAAATAGTCATTTAGTAGAAGGGTCAGTTTTTTCAGCCAAATGATGTATTCGCGCAAACAACTTTTTTGGTCTTTGACCGAAGGCTTTTGCCCCTTATCTGCGGTCCAAAGTTATACGCCCGAAAGCCATTTGTTCGAATGCAATTTGGTCGAAAAACACGTTAAGTTGGATGTGATCTATCCAAATTCCAGTAGGCCGGAACGATTTTTTGACTGAAAACGACTTGTTCGAAAAAAAAAAATACGTGCAAGACACGACCGCGCGACGTAAACTATGTAAAGCAATTCGATGCATACAAATTTGAATTGCCATCAGTCTACTATAGGGCAAGCACGGTCAGACTTTCAAATGTTGATAGTAACGAAAAACAGTACTGAGGGTTGTGGGTTCGAGTCTCATCTAAGGGAAAGTGGTTACCTCCAATACATTTTTCAAATCAATAACTTCCACATAATATTCAATATCACTGAGTTTATCAACAAACTTATTTTTATGCTGTTTTTATGTATTTTCCTCGAATCGCTCAGTCATAATTTATTGTAATAATAAGTTTTATTATTTATTTGATTTTTAGGCGCATCCAACCATTGTATATGCACTTTTTAGAACCAAGCGTTGACCGATTTACACGCAACAAGTTGCATTCGACGGGGAACTCAGTCTTATTGTTTGCCATTTGCCAATTTGCATTCTAGACATTGTCTTCCGAAGTTGTTGACAAATTATCATTTATTTTCATAGAGACCCCTCATTGAGAAGAAAAAAGCGGATTTAAAAAAATATTACCTGCGATGTATTCAAATGAATGCAATCTATGTAAATTGATGGAAAAAGTTAAATCCTAAAGTGCTATTTTTGACCTTTCTTAAGTGATTGTTTTCGTTGCCCTCTTCAATGCATGAGAAAGGCATCTTCACTGCAAGGTGGATTAATTTAGGTTTTTTATTGTTTCATGACAATTAAAACTAATAAAATACTCTTTTTCTTTGAAACTGGGTGGATTTCATTTATTATTATTCATTATTAGCCGGATTTTCAAGGGTGCCACAACCGAACCACAAAATTGAAATGTCCAAAAATTCCAAATTTGCGAAATTGACAACAAAATGTTTCAAATCGATAAAATCAAACCAATTTCTTCTCTAGCAGTAAGGTTGTACGTCTAGCTTTCCATTGGTATAAAAATGTAGACATGATACCAACTAGAACCAAAGTTATGGATAAAATTCGAAAGGGTGCCCACAATCTAGAATATCCATCGGAAGATAGAGAAGCCATTTATTAGCGTTTGAAATCTCGCCTAATTTCATGACAATTTCCAATTTGGCAATTTTCGTGTTACACCCTTCATCCGAGTTTTCTCCTTGGACGTAGGACTCCTGGGTTGTCAAAATGATGCTAGAATAGATACGGGAGTTTATATGTCTGAACATTTGTGAAATGTGAACTTTTCTTGTGGTCACAGATGGGCTTGCTGGCAGTCATGGGAAACTCTACCGAAGGACTGAGCCAAGGGTAGATTGTGTCTTGATCCAAGCCCGTCCAGGTATGTAATCGACGACGATCATGTCGAAGCAGAAGAAGAAGAAGAAGAAGAGAGAAAAAGGAAAGAAAGTTGGGCGGGAGGAATCGAAGCACTCCATCTATGACGACCAAAAAGAGAGTGACCACTAGTATCGACCCTTGGGGCAGGAGTGAATCAGGAGGAAATTGCGGACAAAGGCCCAAGTATTACCGAAAAACCCCATTTGCCTAGCTGCTGTCACACTAACTCCGTCCACGTATGGTTGAGCGTTCTTGAGATATCGAGGGGTACTAGATCTACGTGATTACTTTGTTTGAAGGCATCTTGGAGGACGTCCTCTCAATTTGGCGAAGGGCCACTCGACAACTTTGGATATGCAAGAAGTCAGTACGATAGGACGTAAGACCTGATCTTCGGAATACATGAGCTGTCACTCATCGGGATAGGTTATGTTGGACCATGCTTTTTTGATAAAATCTAGAACATCCGGGCTAGAATACTTTCCGCTACTTCTGGAAATTGTGAAGTGCAGCTTGGTAAACGAAAAAGGCTGGTTGTTAAGGGAACACAGCAAGTTCGGCGGGACTCAAAAGTTATGAAACGTTAAGGATCTATTGGCTATGAGCTTTTGGAAATCAGCTGCGATGCTAAGTATTTCCTAAGATAAATCTTCGACGGATCGGAAATAGTACGAACTTGCAGTTCGAGATGCATGGGAAATAGTACGAGATGCAGTATGGCGGCGGATCGCGCCGGATTGATGGAGTCTAGGAAATTCTTACTGCGTGAAGGTGAAACTGTCCAGAATCCAAATAAATTTCGCATCGCTTTTTCAGAGGCACCATTCTAAACAAAGAAGCAGCTTTGCTGCGTCGCAGCAAGCGTAGAATTAGAAGACAACTGCTTGTTGCTTCAGTATCGATAGTGATGCCCTTGAAAACGCGAGGTAGATCAACATTGGATTTCAAAAAGTTCGTCCTCAACTGCTCTTTCTTGGCATCTTGAATGGCCATTCAATACTCGTAGTGGGAAAAGCCTCAATGGGCCTTTTTTCTGACCTTAACAACACGCATCCTCTTGGTGATGAACAGAACCTTAGTGCGGAGAGGACTGGCTGATGGTGGTCACATTCGATTCAGCTGGTCGAATAACCGTTAGAAAAGGTGGGTGAATCATTATTGAGGACCTGGCGCCTTTACCTATTTTGCTAACCCACTTGGACTTGCCTCCAAGAGAGGACTACAACCCCTGGTGAACTGTCGTTGGCCAACAGTTCCAGATTGGACAGGTGGTTCCAAAAACCGACAATGTCTCCGGAGCCGGTACGGGCGAGGATGATGACGTATCCATTATGCTAGTTTAATCGAAAGAGAAGGAAGCGCTTTGGGAATTGGTGTGATTATCCTCTGGAGGTGTCTGGATATAATCTCTGACAAAAGATCGAAAGCCAGAACGTCACTTCCCACATAAGCCGAGAGCTTCTAATTTGAAACCATCTAGCAGACATATTGTCACTATGAATGGGGTTACAATTAATTGGTCTAGCGAAGCTAAATATTTAGGACTTCTGCTAGATCAAAAATTAACTTTTAAAAATCACATTGAAGGCCTTCAAGCCAAATGTAACAAATATATTAAGTGTCTATATCCACTTATAAACAGAAAATCAAAACTTTGTCTTAAGAACAAACTTTTGATTTACAAACAAATTTTTAGACCTGCCATGTTGTATGCTGTGCCAATATGGACTAGTTGCTGCAATACCAGAAAGAAGGCACTTCAGAGGATTCAAAATAAAATTCTGAAAATGATTCTGAAGTTGCCTCCGTGGTATAGTACCAATGAACTTCATAGAATTTCTAATATTGAGACATTGCAACAAATGTCCAACAAAAAAATTTCCAATTTTAGACAAAAATCGTTGCAATCTTCTATTGCAACGATTAGCTCCTTGTACCCTTAGTATAAATTAGGTTAAGTTTAGTTTAAGTTGAAAATATTGTAATTCCTACATGGTTCAATTCAACCAGAGGAAAAATTCTAACTGCCAGAGGCAATTGAAATGTATTAATAATAACTAAAAAAATAACATAGCAAATAAGGATGATAGTGTTAAGAAAACACGGAACACCTAGTCTAAGAGATGAATGCATGTATTAGATAATTAGCAAATAAAATTAGTTAAAAAAAAAAAAAGGGACAAAAGGTCGTAAGGGTCGAAAGGGGCAAAAGATCGAAACAAAATAAAGGAAAAAAGAAAAAAAAAATAAATAAGAAAGGATGAGAAAGGGCGAAGAAGGGAGAACGAAACGAAAGACGGAAGAAGGAATAAGAGAGAATAAAAAGGGATGGCAGAAGACGGAAGAACGAAGATAGAAGAAGGAAGAAGGTAAAACGAAGAAGGAAGAACGAATAAGGAAAAAGGAAGCGGAAGAAGGAAGAAGAAAAAAAGGAAGAAGGAAGAAGGACAAAGGAAAAAGGAAGAAGGAACAAGAAACAAGGAAGTAGAAAGAAGGAAGAAGGAAGAAGGAATAAGAAAGAAGGAAGAAAGAAAAAGGAAGAAGGGAAAAGGAAGAAGGAAGAAAGAAGCAGGAAGAAGAAGAAGGAAATATAAATAAGGAATAAAGAAGAAAGAATAAGGAAGAAGAAAGTAGGAAGAAGGATGGTGGAAATCGTAAGATGAAAAAAAGATTGTAGAATGAAAAAGGATGGAGGAAGATGAAAGAAGGAAGAAGGAATGAGAAAGAGGAAAGAAGATGGAAGCAAGAAAGAAAAGGGAGGTAGGAATAAGCAAGAAGAAAGAAGGAAGAAAAAAAAGACAGAAGGAAGGAAAGTGAAAGAAGAAAGAAGCAGAAAGAAAAAAGGGAACAAGAAGGAAGAAAATATGAAGAAAGAAAAAATGAAGAAAAAAGAAGATAAAAAAAAATTACTTTGGACTTTTTTTTCCTTTCGACCTTTTATCGCTTTCGGCGTTTCATCCTTCACTAACTCGTCCGGAAGAATGCTACTGGTGACGAGAGTGTTTTGGGTGATCATGCCCGATTGACTTTCGGCTCCATATACAGCGTCCAAAAATGGAGCTGGACTAGATAAGAAAAAATGCTGGCATCAGACAGTAGTAGGATTTATCACCCAGGTTAGAGTGTCTGATGAGCCTGGCATGTTGCGTCTGTTGGGACTTCTAATTGTAACCCGCTTGGGAACCTCGAGATGCTTGGAAAGCGGCCGAAGGGACGTTTTAGAACGTGGTAGCAAAATAAAATGTCCATTAAGAATTAGAAATATACATAAAAATGAATTTCTGTCTGCCTGAACCTTATAGACTCGGAAGCTACTGATCCGATCGACGAAAATTTGTATGCTGAGGTTTTTATGGGCCGGGGAAGGTTCTTAAGATGGTTCCAGACCCCTCCCCGCTTTGGAAAGGTGGGCTCCCATACAAACGAAACACTAATTTCTTTATAACGCGAGAATTAATCAAGCAAATGGAACCAAATCTTGCTTGTGGAGGTTTTGGAAGGAAAGATATGTTTCTGTGGTAGTTCGAACTCTCCCTTCTGGAAAGGGGGGCTCCCATACAAATTAAACAGAAATTTCTGCATAACTCGATAACTAATCAGAGAATAAAGCAATTTTAGACGAAACGAAGTTCGTCGGGTCTGCTAGTAATCAATAAAGAGCATTAAGAGCATTTTTTAAGGAAAATTCTTTTTTCATAAATGCAATTTTTGCTTTTAAAAGTGCTAATTTACTTTTCTTTTGTGGAAATTTGTTTAGTTGTTTATGGAACCTTTCATTATTTGTGGAAATTTTCTATTAATTTATTGATCATACCCTGATTTCTTGATTGGAAATTTCCTAAGTTTTATGGAAAATTTCCAATTGTCAAGGGAGAGTTTTTATTTTAATCTTTAGAACGTTTCACTTGCTACATTCCTTGCGGGAGATAATGTGTCCCTTTTCCGCCTATCTCTTGGCACCGGGGTGTAAGTAGATAAGATCAGGTCTATTAAATATCGAAAAAAGAAATTCACTGTCAACATCATAATCTACCACGAAACATTTCGGAATGATAGTGTCGAAACGAAATGCGAATCAGTTAGCTGAGTATTGTTGCGACGAACAGACAAGCCTAGAAACCTCGTCTGGGACTTAGGGTCCCAATGTGTGAATGACGTCCACACAATTTCACAGTGTCCGTTTCCATGTGCCTGTCAGCCTTATACATATGGATAGGAATAATTTCAAAGAATTTCTCAAGATTTATGGCATATGAAAAAAACGTCGGGACTTTTAAAGCTTTAATTTCGAACAAATTTTCCCTAGTAAATTCTTATGTAAAATTTGAGAACATTTTCTCATAAATTTTGGAATTTAGATTCTAGATGTCATCCGTAAACCACTATACAGCTTATCATGGTAAGGGATAATAGATGTCGGTTTGAATCCATTTTCATACATTCCATACACACCATTTTTAAGTCGAAAACTACCGGTTTTCGGCGATACCCCAAATATATGTTCTATCATGCAAAAAAAATAAATGTTCTCAAACGAGTATGTTACTTACCTGGGACTGGCCCGCACACTCTTGGGATGATTTCTAAGATGGCGGAACATGATGGATCCTCGAAACACAGTTGTCTCGCTAATATACAATTTAATATAGCTATTGCAGTCTTAATGTTCGGTCCTGGAAAAGATACAAAACAGACTCGTTATCTCAATGCTCTGGGAGGTTGATAAGTTTAAAAACTAACTCAAACATTCACGAAAAGGGATGCTTAAACAAAATTCAAACTCAGACGACGACGAATGTCATCCGGAATTCTGTGCTGCTGCATTTGTTATCGTTACACAGCACTGCGCCACTACCCGCGTTGCCCTTCCTGCATTCTGGGAAAGGCTTTTTATTAAAGCAACAACTCGTAGGTACAGTTATTAAAAATAAATCAAAACACGATCCTATGAAAACTGAGAAGAAACTAAGTCTGGCGGTGATGGCAGTTGCTCAACAGTGATTCTCAAATTATTAGTTGTGGCAGTACAGTACACCTTGAAGAGCATTCTTTAAGGTTCATTATGTGCGTATTTTGTTATACAACCTCTGACAGGATGGCGCATCATACGAATGACATTGGAACCACTGATCCGGAAAAGCGGTTTATGTTATTTTTCCAAATGTTTTGCCACCCCGGCTTTCCGACCTTCGACGGAGACGGGACGGCGGATGCGGAAGAGTGACAACTTCAGAAAGCAGTGACAGCCCAAAACGACTTTATGAAATTTTAATTAGATTCCATCAACACTCCCTCCCTTCAGCGAGCCGCCGTTGTTCCCGCTCTGTCAGGGAACGGAACTGATGGAAAGTTTTTCAAGAGACACTTGAGCCTGTTGCAACGGGATACACTAAGCTTTGCAGAATGAAGCAACTAGTTCCAACATTTGGTACGAGTGAAAACTGCAGCTCAACAACGGCTTTGATGTAGCACCTCCGAGGCAACATGAGTGGAGAGCGACGAATAGTAGGAAAAAGTCAATTAGCGACTCTGATGGCGCTATTCAATTGCGGGTTTCGTATATACAACATGGAAAACTTTGTCGGAAACATCGTGCCAAGTCCTCGACGGGTATGGGTGAGGAAGGATCTCACGAATGTGGCGAATTGAAATAAAAATTCAAATTAATCCTAATTTTTCCTCCATTTTCTCCGTTCCGCTGACCATGGTCAACGGAGTTGGCGTTCATTGCGCTTGGAGGCAGGGTAAGAGACCTCCCAAAAAAAGTAACGGCATGGAGAAAACGAGCAAAAGTCGAGCAAGTTGACTTGCTGGACTTGATGTTCAGCGCACGCGATTCCAAGCCCTTGAACAGCGCCAAACACGCAAAGGCTTTCGTTGGTTGTTGTGGAAAAAAATATAATAATTCAGTCAGCAGTGTTGTCGAGTGTTATTTTCTAAAGTTCTAATCTAAAGAATAGAAACGCCTTCACAATGGGCCATCCAGACTCATCTCCCTCGACACTCATTTCGAACTAGGGATTAGTTGCGACGTCGCATGGTGGTGGAATACTTTGCGTCGTTTGTTTTTCGAGAGCTGCGACTCTGCCTTCTGGTGGAAAATCTAATACTAACACTCGTCTTTATTACCGTCTCTAGTTATCCTGGGAATGACTTTTCATGTAGATGGTCTTTCCAACCTCACATCTATCGCTAACGCGGAGAAAACGAAAGTTTACCAAGGTTCGATGTTAGCTTGGCGATGACTCCTATAGCTACCAGCAAACATCTACGTTCTAGTTACGAGAATGACACCCTCCTGAAAGGAAAAGCGTTTCATCTCAAGCTGCCTTCAACCCCGAAGGGATTCGTGGATGAACTTTCTGAAAGGTTCCTGTTAAAACTCCCGGGGAACTCTTCGGAGAAACTCCAATTGAAATTTGTTTCCCAAAAAAAAAGGTTTGCGTTGCTTTTTTCTGTGAGTACTCCAATGCAGAGCAAATATGCGGAAGTAACCTTAAATTTACCTTCATTTTGGTTTGCAATTTACAAGTAATGCTTTGTTAATCCTCTGTGTATCATTCACTATAATTATCATTATGTGCTATAATAACTCTCAACCGTGATAATTGCGCAGAACATGAATGCGTCTCTTTTCCGACGCAATACCAGCGCTTTTCCGCCCAACATTATTAGATGAAAAGTAGAACGAAAATGTAATAAACCGAGTGGTTTTCACATTTGCGTTAACAGGTGATGCGGGTCCGACCAAAACGACCGACCGACCAGTGGTATCGTATCGTGTGACGGCCGACGCGACAACCGGAGTGGAATTAAATTCTCGTGTAGTGCTTCGACAGGGGAGATTTGCCAAACAACAAACGACCGCCACGGAAACGACACGACGTGTTTAAGACCGACGACGGCGAACACGGAACGTCCATATCGCCGGCCCTTGCCGCGAGGGGTTATCGCTCGTGGAAGAAAGGTAATTATAAATCGTTGGGACTCATTATTCCACGAATATTGTAGATTACCGTGGACGATACGGGCTGACCCTTGAAATTCCTCAAGAAACGTAGTAAGGAGTTGTGTTATGGAAATATGTCACGGATCCTTTGTACAATGTAAATGGATCAATCCTCCAACAGATCTGAAGACTGGTTTACTACGGTAGTGGTAAGAGCTTTCTGCATCTCGTTGGTTAAATGCTTGGTAACAAAACATTCCACGCGGAAGGCGACGAGACACTTACTTTGGTTCGGTGTAGGAAACTGTCACAGATATCAGAATTTGTACAACCTACACGTTTCATAAATGCGTAAGTAGTAGTAGCAAGGGCAGTAGTATTTTCTAATTCAATAACTACAGTTGAGTGATAAACGAAGCTAGTAACTTTTATCAAAAAGACGTAGCTGTATCAAAACCTCAAAATTTGAAATGGATAACACTTTCTCATTTCTGTATATTTCGTATAATTAGCATTACTATCAAATAGATCGGATTTTTTTCATCCATAGATGCTGGGCTGTATCTAAAGAAAAAGCATTGAGGACGTAATCGCTGAAATTGCGTCGGAAGAGCTAAAACAATTTTTTTTTAAATTTTAGTACAGAGTTTTTGACTAAGTTTTTTCGTTTGACATGTTACAAATGTTTTTTTTTGACTTCAGCTGCTTACGATTCTGAGCCAAAACTTGGGTTATAAACTAAGAAAAGGTGGTGGCCCATTTCACCCACCTGCCCCTTTTTATACATATTTCCTCTATCTCTAAAAAAGTGTTGGTATTGAGCAGGGTTCAAAAGGGTTTCACGCTTTCTGCTTTTACTTAGAACGTGGTGCATATGGTGCTCCTGTCCTCGAAGCGTATCCTCCTCCTCCTCCTTTTTTTGCTATTGACATGAGCACTCGATTGTGACATTCCTTAATCCTAACAACACCTGTGATCACTGCTTCTAGAGCGCCAACGTTTGAACCTACACAATCCCACTGAGTACTTTCGCATTCAAAAGCTATTCGTGTGAAACAAAAAATAAAGACCTGTGCATGATGACTTGCAGATTATCACACGTTTATGACCCAGTTGAGTGGCTGGTTTAGTGGCATTTGACACTTTTCCGAGAAATATCCCGATAGTGCGTAAAATTGGCCCGACTAAATGGAAGAGTTTTGTAGAGGAACGTTTGAAAATTTGAACTCATTTTGAGCTTGCTGACATCTAGGCATCGTTCTCTTGCAAACTCACACCAAGGATAGGACTTGTTTTTCTAAGGAAACGAAAACGCACCTGAAATGCAAAGATGATCAAACTTCAACGACTCTATGTTGATTGATTAGCAAAGATTTATTTGTACAAGACATGTAAAAAAACATTGCTTTGTGGATTCCGTAGAATGCCAGAGTTTTTCTCCAAAACTAATTCCCCTACCTGATAGAGGAAAGCATATTCTGTATTTTTATTTTTATTTATTTATCTTTTTCATCTGACTTTTGTAGTTTTAATGAAGTAATGTGTGATGGGGAAAAGCCACATTTTGCCGAGTTCGAGAAGGCGCAAAAAATCCATATCTTTAAAAAAAATAACATGACATAGAAACGTTACAAATTAGCTTATAAAATTAGGTAAAATCTAGGGTATAAAAAGGGTAAAATTAGGGTATCGAGGTCTAGCAGTCGACACCGGTCGGCATATGGGTGAAGAGTTTCCAGGTTATTCCATGGGAGAAACCGTAAGGCGTAGCGCACGAATTTTCGTTGTACGGATTCCAGTCTTGCGATCCAAACAGAGTGAAATGGGCACCACACAATCATTCCAAATTCTAGTATAGATCTTGTAGCAAGTACGCCATATTTATTTATTTACTTATTTCAATGTTTGAAATAAATCTTTGTGTTGGATCACCGCAAGAATGGTCTAGAACAGCGGTTCTCAACCTGGGGGTACCTTCGCTGGCCCTAGGGAGTACCTCGGACAAAGATACGTAATGGTGGACATATTACAATTTCATTCAAAATTCATTGATAAAGATTTGATAATTGTGCATTTTCTATTTCAAAAATTTATATTGTACATAATATGTAATGCGATCAATAAATCCCAATTGAATCCTGCCTTCCACAACCAGTACAGTGTATAAAGGGCTGCGGAACAAAAGATCAAACGATCAAAACATCAAATGAACAAAATGATTTTTTTTTTTCACTAAAACTCGATTGCTTAGTTGCAAGAGGATTAGAAGCATCCTTTTACGCCTCTCGGAAGCCTTCTTCCAAGCAGCTCGAAGGCTTCCTTTCAAGGAGCTCGAAAGCATCCTTTCAAGTGGCTAGGCTGCCTTCTTTCAAGAGGCTCAGAAGCCTCCTTTCAAGAGGCTCGGAAGCCTTCTTTCAAGAGGTTCGGAAGCCTTCTTTCAAGAGGTTTGGAAGCCTCCTCTCAAGAGGCTCGGAAGCCTCCTTTCAAGAGGCTCGGAAGCCTCCTTTCAAGAGGCTCGGAAGCCTCCTTTCAAGAGGCTCGGAAGCCTCCTTTCAAGAGGCTCGGAAGCCTCCTTTCAAGAGGCTCGGAAGCCTCCTTTCAAGAGGCTCGGAAGCCTCCTTTCAAGAGGCTCGGAAGCCTCCTTTCAAGAGGCTCGGAAGCCTCCTTTCGTGAGGCTCGGAAGCCTCCTTTCAAGAGGCTCGGAAGCCTCCTTTCAAGAGGCTCGGAAGCCTCCTTTCAAGAGGCTCGGAAGCCTCCTTTCAAGAGGCTCGGAAGCCTCCTTTCAAGAGGCTCGGAAGCCTCCTTTCAAGAGGATCAGAAGCCTCCTTTCAAGAGGCTCACAAGCCTCCTTTCAAGAGGCTCAGAAGCCTCCTTTCAAGATGCTCAGAAGCCTCCTTTCAAGAGGCTCAAAAGCCTCATTTAAATATGCTCAGAAACCTCCTTTCAAGAGGCTCAGAAGCCTCCTTACAAGAGGCTCAAAAGCCTCATTTCAAGAGGCTCAGAAGCCTCCTTTCAAGAGGCTCAGAAGCCTCCTTTTAAGAGGCTCAGGAGCTTCTTTCAAGAGACTCGGAAGCCTCCTTTCAAGAGGCCCGGAAGCCTCCTTTCAAGAGGCTCAGGAAGCCTCCTTTCAAGAGGCTCAGAAGCCTCCTTTCAAGAGGCTCAGGAAGCCTCCTTTCAAGAGGCTCAGAAGCCTCCTTTCAAGAGGCCTCAGAAGCCTCCTTTCAAGAGGCTCGGAAGCCTCCTTTCAAGAGGCTCAAGCCTCCTTTCAAGAGGCTCAGAAGCCTCCTTTCAAGAGGCTCGGAAGCCTCCTTTCAAGAGGCTCGGAAGCCTCCTTTCAAGAGGCTCCGAAGCCTCCTTTCAAGAGGCTCAAGCCTCCTTTCAAGAGGCTCAGAAGCCTCCTTTCAAGAGGCCTCAGAAGCCTCCTTTCAAGAGGCTCGGAAGCCTCCTTTCAAGAGGCTCGGAAGCCTCCTTTCAAGCGGCTCGGAAGCCTCCTTCCAAGAAGCCCGGAAGCCTCCTCTCAAGAGGCTCGGACGCCTCCTCTCAAGAGGCTCGGAAGCCTCCTCTCAAGAGGCTCAGAAGCCTCCTCTCAAGAGGCTCGGAAGCCTCCTCTCAAGAGGCTCGGAAGCCTCCTCTCAAGAGGCTCGGAAGCCTCCTCTCAAGAGGCTCGGAAGCCTCCTCTCAAGAGGCTCGGAAGCCTCCTCTCAAGAGGCTCGGAAGCCTCCTCTCAAGAGGCTCGGAAGCCTCCTCTCAAGAGGCTCAGAAGCCTCCTCTCAAGAGGCTCAGAAGCCTCCTCTCAAGAGGCTCGGAAGCCTCCTCTCAAGAGGCTCGGAAGCCTCCTCTCAAGAGGCTCGGAAGCCTCCTCTCAAGAGGCTCGGAAGCCTCCTCTCAAGAGGCTCGAAAGCCTCCTCACAAGAGACACCGAAGCCTCCTCTCAAGAGGCTCGGAAGCCTCCTCTCAAGAGGCTCCGAAGCCTCCTTTCAAGAGGCTCGGAAGCCTCCTCTCAAGAGGCTCGTAAGCCTCCTCTCAAGAGGCTCGTAAGCCTCCTCTCAAGAGGCTCGGAAGCCTTCTTTCAAGAGGCTCGGAAGCCTCCTCTGAAGAAGCTCGGAAGCCTCCTCTCAAGAGGCTCGGAAGCCTCATCTCAATAGGCTCGGAAGCCTCCTCTCAAGAAGCTCGGAAGCCTCCTTTCAAGAGGCTCGGAAGCCTCATCTTAAGAGGCTCGGAAGCCTCCTCTCAAGAGGCTCGGAAGCCTCCTCTCAAGAGGCTCGGAAGCCTCCTCTCAAGAGGCTCGGAAGCCTCCTCTCAAGAGGCTCGGAAGCCTCCTCTCAAGAGGCTCGGAAGCCTCCTCTCAAGAGGCTCGGAAGCCTTCTTCCAAGAGGCTCGGAAGCCTCCTTCCAAGAGGCTCGGAAGCCTTCTTTCAAGAGGCTCGGAAACCTCCTCTCAAGAAACTCAAAAGCCTTCTTTTCTAGAGGCTCAAAAGCCTCCTTTTCTAGAGACTCGAAAACCTCCTTTCAAGATGCTCGGAAGCCTTCTTGCAAGAGGCTCAAAAGCCTCCTTTCAAGAGGCTCTGAAGCCTTTTTTCAAGAGGATCAGAAGGATCTTTTCGAGAGGCTCGGAAGCCTTTTTTCAAGAGGTTCGGAAGTCTCCTTTCAAGTGGTTCGGAAGGCTTCTTTCAAGAGGCTCGGCAGCCTCCTTCCAAGAGGCTCGGAAGCCTCGCTTCAAGAAGCACAGAATTCTTCTTTCAATAGGTTCGGAAGCATACTATCAAGAGGTTCAGAAGCGTGCTTTCAAGATGCAACAGAAGCTTCCTTTTAAGTGGCTCGAAAACCGCCTTCAAGAGGCTCGGAAGCCTCTCTACAAGAGGCTCAGAAGCCTCTAATAAAGTGACGCGGAAGCCTACTTTAAAGGGACTCAAAAGCTAAAAGGAGCTTCCCTTCAAAGGGCTCGGAATTATGTTTTCAAGAGGATTTGAATCTTGCTTTCGAGAGGGGTACCTCAAATCATGCAAAAGTTCTAAGGGGTACCCTTTAAGAAAAAATCTGATGGGTTATGTACAAGACACGACCGCCCAACGTAGACTACGTAGAACAGTTTGGTGCATTGAGGAATGTAGTCATATTTTAAGATAATTCATTTGATTACTTATGCCACTGGCTTAGAACAAAATTACCATAACTTAAAATATAAAAAAAATTGTTGGATACCGTAGTCAGGGGTGACGTCCGAGCCCTCACCGACAGTCTGGAGGTCGGATATCAAAATCGTTCAAAAAGGTCACTTATAATTCAGTTTTATTGTTCTCAGATACATTAAATCTATTCTACAAGCATTCTATGTAGTTGAAACAGTGACCCATTCTCACCCCCCCGTTGTCTCCCCGACGACGGTACGATAACTTAAAATTTTAACTTTAAAACCCCAAGTGGTAATAATGCTTTTCGCAATTCCAACTGTTGCATTCGACTTAGAGTAAAATTAGTAGGTATTCAGTTTCATTCCAAATTTTCCACCACTATTCTAGTTTATTTGTAGTAATATATAGGTGGAAATAGTGGAGTATGATTATTAAATAATACTATTCTGAAATAAAAATAACTCACTAGCGTTACATGGTTATGATATCCCAAGCAGCACACGTTGAGTCAATCTTGTTGCAGTAACCATATTGTGAGAGAATTCGGACATATATAAGTTACTGTGATCGATGTGCAATATGTTTGTTGCTGGGGGTGAATACTGGTGAGTGCGTGTACCACGATTTAGCGATTTTACGACAGATGCGAGACGATACGCATCGGCCCTGGACCTTGCAAAGAATCTCTGCTCTGGCTACGGACAAACAGGTGCCTCTGTCCAATGGTAGTCAGAGCATCGAGTCATCACTGGTGGAAGAATACGAGCCTTGGACCTTTGGCAGAATCTCCGCCTTCTGTTATTTGGAGTGACGAGGAATAGTTGGCAGAGAAGGGATAGTCGTATTGTTGAGTCCGACAAAGAAGCGCGAGTCGATAAAACCCGGTTGCGCCAACTAGAAATCAACAAATACTAGCCATGTACCGTTTTGACTCAAATTCCGAACATGACTCATATTCCGAACTTTAGCTTTTAAATGTCCATTTTAACTTTATTCGTGTAATTTACTCCACAGGAGTTTGAATTCGTTTGTTATCTTGATCCTCAGTGCGGGAAACCAATGACAGTTTTAGTTTTAGGGCGCTAAAACGCCAGTGTTCGGAATATGAGTCATATTCGGGATTTGAGTCAGAACGGTACCAAAAACCAAGCCATTCGGTTGAGATACGCCAGAGTAGTAAACGCTGCGGACGGGAATAGGGTATTTGTAATATTTTATTATAATCTAGCTCCCACTATCTGGCAGTGGCATTATGGATAACATATTCGAGCAACCATATTATTAATATAATTGCAAGATTCTTAGATCCGGGAGCGCCCCACCTGGCCAAAACGCCCCCCTTTGATTTCTAGAAAACTATAACTAACTAAGGGTCAAATTCAGTTGGTACATATAAATATTTGTAAAACCATCATCCTATGTGAATATGGGAGTATTTTTGTGTTACATAATGAAAATATTTGCAAAATACAAAAAGTCACTGTTTTGATGTAACTTTTAATGTTTGTTTGCTCAACATTCTGGAGCGACGCTAGCATACTGTCCGCAAAACTTGCACTGGAACACTTAGTTGGGCAACAAAATAACTTTTCTCAGTGGTTGATATAATATAAAATTGCTTCCATCTTCAAAAATGTAACGTTTTCCAAAAACATGTTTCACTGGTCAAAACGCCCCAGTGTAGGCAGGACAATATGCCCTTACCAACTGGACACAAGCGCGGCCAGCTTGCATCAGTTGCTTCCAAATTATATGGAAACTATTGAAATGTAATTCCAACCTGCTTAAATGGGCTTCTTCTTTTTCTTCTTCGTTGGCATTACATCCCCCACTGGGACATTGCCACCTCGCAGTTATTATCTGCGAGGTTTCTAAGCCAAGGTTACCATTTCTGCATTCGTATATCATGAGGCTAACACGATGATACTTTTATGCCCAGGGAAGTCGAGACAATTTCCAATCCGAAAATTGTCTAGACCGGCACCGGGAATCGAACCCAGCCACCCTCAGCATGGTCTTGCTTTGTAGCCGCGCATCTTACCGCACGGCTAAGGAGGGCCCCTAAATGGACTTATGTTGGTTTTTTATTGTCAAGCACATAAGAATTTGTAACCTTTTTATTATGTAATTGATAAAATACTAATGAAGGGTTATGAAACGTCTTTGGTTAACGTGGGGCGTATTGCCCAGGCAGCTTTTGAAATCCGTTTTTTACGAGTTTTCAAAAAAGTTTTATTACAGATAAATATTTTTATATGACTACTCACGGGCAATGCATTTGCGACTTCCTGGACTACCAAAAAACACAAAGTTTGCATAAATTGCGTTGAAAAGTAAAAAGTTATCGAGGAGTTGCCTTAGGGGGGGCATATTATACCGTTCTTATACATTATACAGTTCTATTGTAACCTATAGCCCGTTTCAATAAAGTATGCGTTCCGAAGCTATAGCCGTTTACAATAAGCGCATGATTGTACCCACAGAGTATCTGAAGTGCATTCAAACTTCCGGAATTAAAATTGAATTCGCATGGCGCATATTTAATAATAAAAATATAATTAACAATTTGCAGTTTATCATATAATGGCTTACCATTTTCCTAAGTTATCTTTGAATCGAACATGTTTGTTCATTTGCATTGCGATTATCGCATTATGACATTGCATTGTCGTTGCTAACAATCGATCATCCTATCCTTGCACAAACATGCGCTTGTATGTATATCGCCGACTGCGGTCACTGCTCTGGCCCTACTTTTTGTGGCAAACTGGTGCGAAGCACCGCACAAAAAGAAGAGCCCAAAAACCAACTACACTGAACGACGGCCGAATGAGACTCACGTTGCGAACGGGAAAAAGAATGAGACTCACGTTGCGAACGGGAAGACAGGCTGTCTTGGTAAGATAGTTCACACACTATCAGCCAAGCCGTTCCTGGGTGGACGTTAGGTAAAATAACAGCGATTTCAATTTCGTGTTGTTCTTCAATGGCCCTCTGCTTACGTTTCAACTTCTATTCAATTTCATACTTGTCGCTCGCTTGCGATAACTTTCAATTCTGTGCTTCATCGTGCTTTACAAACATGCTCCCTTCTACTTTGAGCTTAGGTAGTTCGATCTCACCGATAAAAGCCAATGAAAATCAATCAAGAACGGGAAAAAGATGTGCTGCCAAAATGGTCCAATACCCTACTTTAACGTTGATAATTAAATTTATTTATTTATTTATTTATTTATTTATTTATTTATTTATTTTATTTCGTCAACCAACGTAGACTAGTACATATACATATACATGTTTGTTTTTGTAATGCTATAGTATAATTAAATAATAGGTTTTTTTAGTAAAGTGATGTATAATTTTGATTTTGAATTTATATTGCTGAATTTGTAATGTTTGTTCTTTGGAAATACTGTCTAATGTTATGCCGAGACATTGTTAGGTCAATAGTTTCGCAGTGTTGATTGTAAACGGCCATCATTCGGTTGAGAGGCCCAAATTTGGCGTAATTTGTTCGGCAGTGGTTGGTTAAAAATAATGTTCTATGTCGAAGTAGCCGAGAAGGTATGTAAAAGTTAAATTTCGATAAAATTTCAGTTGAATCAACACGTTGAGAAACTATATCGTTAACAATTGAAACCGTTGCACATTCTCGACGCTCTTTCAAAGTTTGTATATTTATAAGCATGCAACGTGCTTCATAAGATGGAAGAGGAAATGACGTCCAACCTAATTTACGAAGAGCGTATAATAGAAATTGTTTTTGTACTGACTCTATTCTTTCTTCATGTGTGGTTGTATAAGGCGACCATACAATGCTACAATATTCCAGTATAGATCGTACATATGAAATATATAGTGTTTTGATTGTGTAGGGATCCTGAAAGTTGAAGCAAAAACGCTTGATAAAGCCTAGCATATTATTAGCTTTGTGGATGATTGTGTTATAGTGATCAACAAGAGTTAGTTTCGAATCTTAAATCACTCCTAAATCCCTAACTCTTTCGTGTCTTTCTACAGTATTGTTCCCTAATACAATTTGTGTATTTGGTGTTATTCTTGTTAAATGTTTCAATTTAACTGGAAAATTGGTGGAGAGTTTCCGAGTCGATTGATATATAAATCTCAAAAATCCATCGAAAGATGAATGCGCTATTAACGTTCAAAATCTTACATGATTTCGTGACGGTCTCGGATTTGGAAATTTTCATTTGTCACCCTGTAGCCGAGTCTTCCCCTTAGACGTAGTTTACGTAAAAAGGTTGAGAACCGCTGGTCTAGAAGGAGTGCGCTTTTAAGCTACCTACGCTAAGAATTGAGTCTTGTGAGTTCCATACAGTCAGCTACCAAGGAAACACATGAGGTTTAGCCAGCATATAGCGCATCATGACGCCAAAAGTAGTGCGTGGCTTGCGGCCAACGACCCGCACGTCGGTCTTTTGAAGTTGCGTTGACCTTTGGCTTGTCCGGCATTCCACGCTTGGAACGATTCTTAGCGAGCAAGCTTACTGGTTACCAAGTTTTCCGGTTACCAAGCCCGCCTGTTAAGTTAGTCAAACTGACAAGAGGAGTGAAGTCGCTTGTCAAAAAGCGACACTCGGCGGTCGCCAATCACCCCGAATGAAGATCTAATGTATGATCCCTAAGCCAATTTCCGTGGATCATTCCCGAGAGTCCGGCCCCGTACTTCGTCAATAATCGTACGCAGGACCGAACCCGAACCGACGGTTAGTAGTTTTCGTTACAGTCCTCACTCGATGAACCGGAAAGGTAAGCGAAGCCGGGTTGCTAGGGAAAGGAATTTACTAGCTTTAGGGAATTCCGGACCACTCCCGTTTCCGAAATCGGTAGCTTTTCGTCCAGCCGCTACTTCCTCCGCATCTTTAGTTTCGGCAATATTGTTCGAGCAACTGTGGCAACGTGAATCGGCCACCATCGCCACAACCTGGTAGGAGGCGGAATCCCAACCCATCGTTCGCATCGTGTAAAACCTGCGCAGGTATGTGAGCTTGTTTCATGGCCATGATTATTTAGATTCAGTACCGTAAAAAGAGTTCAAACCGAAATGAGATATTTTTTTTAGTAATTCGAAGAGTATTTGAGACGTAAATAATTTTGGAGCCAGCAACCGTTCGAAAATCTCCAAAAGGTTAAGGGTCTATAAAAGTCGGGCAAATAAAGAACACGATCGGTGGTCTCTCTTTAACCGATTCAATACGGATGGGTCATATATGACCCAAGACGAAAATCAGCTGTCAAAAATCAGTTTTAAGAGATACAGCCTTGCTTTTCTCAGCAACAATGTTCAAAATTACCTGTTTCATCCAGGAAAAATATTGCCCAGGTCAGATTACGGACACTAGGATGATCTAGAGCATCCATACTATCCTTGAGTTTTAATTTTGATGTTCTAAGGAATCAACACCATTTTTTACCATATTCTGGTTAAATAATCGAAATTGAAATGCTTTATAATAATATCCCACGCCTGTCCAGTGGTATAGCAGATCTTTTCCAATATTTACGATACTCCAAACAGTTCTTGAGCTCAGATCTTAATATTCAAATCTATCAACATGAAGATCTTCGATGTCGATGTCCGAAACAAAGTGCTTTTAGGAAGATGTTGCGTGTGCTACTTGGGTTGTACATTGAAGATGAGTGCTAGTCCCAAGTAAACATCTGTTGGTTCTCTGTGTAAGAAAAGCTGATCTGGTCATAATGGAGTAGCAACTACGGGCAGTCAATCAAGCTCAAGCTCAACATGTGTTAGTTATTACATTTAATTCATGTTGGGATAAGTATGGTGAAAAGGGTTTGAAATGAAATTTTGTTATATTATTCATACGTAAATTACTTTACTCTTACATATAAATGTAAGTCTTAGTAACATCCACTTTCGTGCAACACTGAAACCAATTATATTGTCGATTGAATGTGTTGCGAGCTTTATTTAGTTCTAGGTACGCAATCCTTATTTCTTCCCCAGCCAAGGTCACGGGGGTTGACGGTACTGAAGATAATATTCATCTGTGTATCATATCACATTTGGAGCACTTCAGTGCGCCTCTAACGATTCACAGTGGATCGGCTGCTTTGCACTGAGCTCCTGATCGTATGTCACGGCATACTTATCAGGTATAACTCTTTACATGGAGGATCCGCTAGGGCTCATTAGCACTCTCCAAGGGGTCGGGAAATTAATCACTTTCTCGTCGACTGGAAGTAGCAAAGCCAATGCTTGGCCATAGGTAGGATAGGATAGGTTGTAATATAGATTGAAATTGAGAAGCCATGAATCACAATAGATCATTCTTGTATTTTAGAGACATTCAATTTTCGAAATGTTTTTAGCTGGAAGTGGAGAACTATTTAGACTTATCAGGATTTACATCAGGTTGAAAAATTCAAAATAGTATTGTCAACGCATTATGCAATTAAATGAATAGAAAATAGCTCAATGATAGGAATCGGAATTTATGTTTCTCCACAACAATGAATGTTTCTTGCATAAACTTTGTATTGGTTCTGATGATAAGTCTTAACATCATAGCAAACCAGAAATCAGCCAAGAAAAAAACTTAGGATTAAAAAAATTAGTTTGATCATAAAATGAAATAATAATATTGAACATTTTAGATTCAGCTATTAAATAGGTTTTTTTTTAATTTTTGTTTGAGAAATTGTTTAGAGTAGCAAAGGTAGAAGTTTACTGTACTATTGGATAGAAAAATATTGAATTGAAATTCTGAGATAGAAGAAAGACAGAAGGAAAAAGCAGAGATTGAGATATAAAAGAGAAAAAGAGATTGATAAAAGGAGAAAGCAGATACTGATAGATAGAGGAAGGACATAGGATTTGTAAGCCAATTCTTTTGTAGTTTTATACATACTGTATCTAACAATAATTACTAAAACACTAATAAGACAAAGTTATATAAGACCTCTATGTTGAAACATAGCAGACAACCGACAACAACACAAAGACAATAACAGATTCAAAATACAGAAGACAAGTAGTGTTTTACATTAATTATACAACTCACAATAATAAAAATGACTCAATAAATAATCAACGCCAAACGTTCATACAAACAATACTGACATATTCAAATTTACATTTTGACTAGACCTTGTCCTATGTGACTAACTTGACTGACATTTAAAGTTTTCAAGAAGATTATGTTAGCTGATTCCCACAGTCCGATGTTCATTTGGTCAAAGTAGACTAGTTCTTCTGGCATAATCACTTGTCAATTTTCAAAAACCCACCCGATCATAGCAATCCAAAGGGGCAAAAAAAAGGTACGCAATCCTTATTTATTGGTTAGACTGTCTTCTCATGATACCCCTTGGTGGTTTCAATACTTATAGAAATGGTAAACATATCGTATAAAATATATAACATTCTTAATAAGTATGAAGTAAGTATGAGAGTACCAACGCATTCGGGATTTAACTTACTCTAATTCTGATCGATTATGGAGTAGCAATAATTTGCATGTACTGCCGGTCATCAAGAGACGCCGTGATACCCGTAGACTAAGCTTTGTTCTATAACACTATTGACGATAAAAGGAACGAAAAAAATGGGGATTGGCTACGGTGTTTGTGATCATAATAACATGTTTTTTTTTCGTACGTACGTACTGTGTACGTAATGATGTCCATTGGAGCAATTCCAACTAACAAGCAAGTTTGGGAACCTATGCATCACTCTGTTATCGAATTCTGGAGCTCCGTAATTGTTTTGGGAACACTGTGATTTTTATATAATGTTGTAATGATGTTCCATGATGACTCTTCAACTAACTAATAAATTAGCTTCAGAATATATTAATCACTCTGTTGGTCTTTTGGACCTCCAATATCTAAACTCAAAAATCGTTTGGAGTACCGTTGATATCTGGGAATTTTTAAAATTTTATATACTGGTGTAATGATGTCTCATGGGGTTTTTACAACTAACACATAAGCTGAGTAGCCTTTGAATCACTTTGTTGGGCACATTCAAAGTTAATTGCCTATATGCCGGGTATTAAGCCACCCGGTGTGGAAATTAATTACTATGTCTGAAACTTGATTATGCATATGTACAACATGTGATAGATTTAGTTCGGAAAAGGTATTGGAGGGTAACCGCCCCTTAATTTGGTTTCATCAGTACCCGCTAAGCTGCGGAGGACGACGGAGGTCCTTCGTAGCTTAGTAGGGAAAGCACCTGTCATGCGAACTGGGGTCGTGGGATCAAACCCCACCGAAGGGGCGGTTACCCTCCAATACCTTTTCCGAACTAAATCTATCACATGTTGTACATATGCATAATCAAGTTTCAGACACTTTGTTGGTCTTGTAGACCTCCGAAATCTGAATTCAAGAATGATTTGGAGTACCGTTGATATTCTGGGAATATTGTATTTTGTATATACTGGGGTAGTGATGTTCCATGGGGCTTCTCCAACTAACACACAAGCTCGGAAATCAGTGAATCTCTCTGTTGATCCTGAAGACCTCCAATATCTGAACTCAAGAATGATTTGGATTACCGCAGGAACTCTGGGAATGTTGTGATTTGCATATATGTACTGGTGTAATGATGTCCCATGGGGTTGCTCCAACTAACATACAAGCTCAGGGCCCAATGAATCACTCTGTTGATGTTGTAGAACTTCAATATCTGAACTCAAGAATGGTTTGGAGTACCGTAGGTATTCTGGGAATGTTGTATTTTGTATATACTGCTGTAATGATGTTCCATGGGGCTTCTCCAACCAACACACAAGCTCGGGAACCTATAAATTACTCTGTTGATCTTGTAGACCTCCAAGATCTGAACTCAACAATAGTTTGGAGTACCGATTTGATAAAAATAGTTTAATTATGTCTCAAGTAGCATTGCCAACTTCAATTTAGGATTGAAACCCTGTGAAATGAAAGGTTGTTAAGCCCTAGAAGATCTAAAAAAAAACATTTTCCCCCATATTTATACTTTTTCATGGTTTGCATCCGTTTTTGAAGCAGAATGTCCAAAATTTATATTGAAATACGACGAGAAAAAATCCGTATTGAATCGGTTAAGCCATCGTGCCTCGAAATCAATTCACGAACGGAAGGAAAAAAGAATAAGGAAGAAGGATGAAGGAAGAAGAAAGAAGGAAGAAGGAATAAGGAAGAAGGGAGAAAGAGGCATTCAATACTGAATTACAAAATAGAGTAAATTTGCTTTGTAAATACGTAATAAATTTATCTTTTCGATCGTTTAACTTCGTTTTGTAGGACTAAACAAACGACCGAAATAAACCTTCCGAGTAGGAAGAGGAGGAAGGAAGAAGGAAGAAAGAAAAAGGAATAAGGAAGAAGGAAAAAGAAGAAGGAAGAGGAAAGAATGAAGAAGAAGGAAGAAGGAAGAAGGAAGCAGGAAGCAGGAAAAAGGAAGAAAGAAGAAGGTAGAAGGAAGAAGGAAGAACCAAGAATGAAGAAGGAGGAAGGACGAAGGAAAAATAAGAAGAAAGAAGGAAAAAGGAAGAAGGTAAAAGGAAGAAGGAAGAGAAAAGAAGGAAGAAAGATGAAGCAAGCAGGAAGAATGAAGAAGGAAGGAATGAATTGTGAGAAAATGAAGAAGGAAGGAATGAGTCAAAACGTTGAACGATGCTAAATCAAGAAAGAAGATCCTCTCAACTTTTCTGTAATTCAGTTTATACAAACAATTTTGTTTGGAAAGACGCATTAATGTTACATGGTACATAATATGCAACTTAACGGTTTTGTTCAAGGTTTACAACATACAGTGTAGCATTGTTTGGTTGCTTGTTTTCGATCGTCAACCAATGGGCGCTGAACTTCTCAATAGTCTGTCAGAATTGTTCCTCCTGGAGTTTCTTCCGGAGTTTAGGCTGTGAACGGTGGTTATGCTAAGGTACAAAAACCGGTAATTGATCCTCAACCTGTACATTCTCTCATTGACAGCGCATATTGCTCATCACTATGAAAGCTGTTCCCAGCTCGCGTGTGTTGCTGCAGCTCTGGTATATGGTCTGATTGTTTCTAAACGTTCGCAGCACGTTCATGAAGCGCTACCATGCCGAATCCTCGGTTCATCCGCACATCGGCGGCTATGCGTATGCTTCCAATGAAATTGAAATATTTGCAGTTCCACGAACCGAGACCCCAAATGCATACCAATGGAAGACAATAGCCTCATTTTATCTAACAGACAGTGACTCATTCTATCTAAGATATTATTTTTAAAAATCACTTTGAAAAGTAAAAAAAAAGTTCAATGTCATAGGATAAAAGATGTATTTTGGACCACCCTTACGGGGGCTCTTATTTTGCACCACCAAGAGGAATTTGCACTCAGTGGTCCATAATATGAGCCGTTGAACTGGTGGTCCAAAATACCTGGAAGTTACGTTGGGCATCGTCATCAAAAGCAACGATTTACACTTTATAAACAAATATATTAGGACAAGAGCCATTTATTTATTTCAATTTAAATTTTCAATTTCAACATTTATTTCAATTTCTTTTGAAATGCAAAATAGGATTGAGAAGATTATAAGGAACGAAGGTCTACACAGTTCAGTGGACATTTCGGTCGGTTCACAGACACTTGTCATGTATTACGCGTTGACCCAATACGCACCTCGCCTTTTCTTCTTATCCAATCGCAATCGTCCCATATTCATGGTATAATGTTTGGTTCTTCCAACAGCTGATGCCATCCATGGTTCATTCGCCTCGTTCTCCATTGTATAGGTTCGTGTCGTGGAATGCTATCAATCTGATAAGCATTTTTTGGATGGCAAACTTTGTATGAAAACGAACTTATGTGGTTCATTGGATGTATATTTGATTACACAATTTGTTAACTAGATTACGCCAATCAACAAATAATAATTGAAATGTTGACGTGGACATTTCAGGGTGACATGGTTCCACGGTTTGAGACACGTAATTGAATCAATTTACTTCTCATGGCCATTCCAAGGAGATGTCCGTGTCAATCAAATCTAAAAGCTTCTATGACCCAGTTAAATTGAAAGAGACTGATTTCTCGACGGCCACATCTGTGCATTTAATATACAATGTGGACAAAATGAGAAACACTTAACCATAATCTCCCACAAGTGCCGCACTAAATCAAGCAAAACTGCTGACTACGTTGTAAAACCATTATTTGCTTTTATTAGTACATGAATATTGATTTATTCCATGACTCCACTTCACCAAGGATCCAGGGTCAAATTTTCAATAAAAGAAGTTCTGCCTCAACCCCAAGCCACCATCGCACTCCGTAGCCCCATTTTCTTGCTCCGCATGAGCGATGGGGTGAACAACAAAATAATAATTGCTCTGAGCTACGAGCTTCGTTAACCCTCGGACCATTGGCACCCACTGCCGCCCATCCTTGTTACCGGGGGTATTAATTTCACTTTCACTTGCCGCTGAAACCCATTCAAGAGTCGACGAGCATTCGTTTGCCAGCCAGCAACGACAGTCAGCGTGGGGAAATCGGAATGATTCGCGTTCTCCACGGGTTCGGCCAGCCAGTGCGAGGGAAGTGTTGGAAAATTACCTTCCCATGATATTGCCACTCAAATATAATAAAAACAAAATACACAATGGTGCCACGCTGATGACTGTCAGATTTGCCTTCACGCGCCATGACACGTGTCGTAAAGAATGTGTAAATTAAACCTTCGCCGAAGTGATGTTTGGTCCCAGGAGAATAGGGCGAAAAAAATTGTGGATTGCAGCGTTTCAGATTTACAAGAATTGCTGAAACAAAAGCTTCAACCGTTCAGATGTCTCAACACGAGAAAGTACAATTTCTAAACAAATTTGGTTTTAAAATCGTGATGGGAATAATATTTTTAAATTGCATTGCATTATACTTATAGTTTTGAATCGCGAGAAATTCTTCCTAATATACTCACAGGTACTAACCCAACAATGGAAAGCAAACAACTAACAACAAATTATTTAATTGTTCAAAGCAAGGGTAATCAAAAACCAATGGCTAGTCATCCGGTTGAGATATTGGTTACTAGCAATTGAAATTGTCGTGGGTTGCGTGGTTTATATTTCTGCATGTAAAGATGAAATAAATTATTCCAAATAATGTATTTTTTTGCAATCATAATATAATATCTGGTTTACAGAGCGATGTATCAGACTAAATGGAGTTGCTTTAGTTCTCTGATTTGAAAAGCATTAATGTTTGACGGAAAATGTGTCCGGCGTTCTTCTCCATTCTTAAACTCAATGACGCTGTAGACAGCTTTGACGGCTAATGTGCTCTTTTTTTAGATCTCTGTACCCAAATGGGAATTCAGGCGTAGAACATATTGTCTCACACCTGGTTAAAACAAGATCCAGCATATAAAAGAATCCCACTCGCAATACGTGGCACGTTCTATACTTAGCAGGCTAACGCAATGCAGAGCTTCTATCCTAGCTCGAACGTGGGTTCCCGAGTGGCACGGTCCAGGTGTTGAAAGGACATCCCACCATCCCCAGTGTGCTCATTTTCAGCGACGACGACCTTTAAATACACTCACTGCCAACAAAAAGACCAGACTACTGGAATGGTAGAGGCATCATCGTTGCCGTTTCGGTCCGATAGCTCGGCGGTGGCTGACAGTCCTTACCACCGCACCGGTGTCGTCGGTTCTCTTGGCTCTTTGCGGGCTGATATCAGACGATGACTGTGATGATGGGAGCTCTTGTTCCGGCATATATTCATCGGTTTGATGAGCGCATTTGCATTGCCCTTGTGGATGTTTGTCAAACTGAGGTTATATGCAGCCCACGGTGGTGTAGGACAGAGGATCATGTTGATGATTTTGGTTTCCATGTAAAGGCGCTAAAAATAGAATTGATGCTGACCACTTATTGTGCTTTTTCTTCTTTTCTTATTTTGTTTATTTCAAATCGATACCCTAAATTAATTGCAAGGAAAAGTCTTCGGACCATGAGACACAAAGAAAGACACAATAAAAGTTTTCGAATAAACAAAACTAAACAACAACCCAAAACTGTTCTCCATTACAGCTGTCCAGTTGGACACATCCAATTTGTTTCGTAACAACTTTCACTGGCCCGCAAAACCGTTTCAAGCCTATCTCCAAATAAACGGTGGTAGTGGGTACACAAAACTCGTTCAACTTTCATTAAAACACAATTACACTCCGGTAGTTGGATGTGACCTTTGTCCAGGTCGCATTGTTTCGCGGCAGCGGGCTCTCTTTGTGTTGTAGAGCGAAGGAAACGGGCGGTAAAAAGTTTATTCAAATTGGAGTTGATCAATAGCATTGAGCCAATACATAAGCAGAAAATAAATGCAGCAGAAGTGAACGATTCAATTCTCTCCTGCTAACCAGTTTCTTAAGAACATCAGATTTTTTTATGTCTTCATTTTTTTCGGAGTTCATCAAATTCTTCTGTTTTTTAGATCTTCAGTTTCTCAGTTGCTAAAACTTTAGTTTTTCAATTATTCTATTCCTCTGTTTTTTAGATTCTAGGTTTTCATATCTTCCAGTCTCCAGCTCTTCAATTATCAGGTTCTTCAGTTGTACATTTCTCCAATAGTTCTTCAAATTTTCAGTTCTACAGTTCTTCAGTTCTTTAGTTCTTTCTTCAGTTTTTCAGTTTTTCATTACTCCATTACTTCTATTCATCACTTCTTCAGTTCTCCAGTTCTTCAGTTCCTCAGTTTTTCATTTTTGCAGTTCTTTCTTCAGTTTTTCTCTTCACTTCATCAGTGCTTCGTTTGTCGGTTCTTTGGTTCTATCTTTAGCTTTTCATTTCTTCAGTTTCCAGTTTTTCAGTTCTTTAGTTCTTCAGTTTCTCAATTTATCAAATTTTCAGTTTTCCAATACTTCAGTTCTTCAGTACTTCAGATCTACAATTAATGAGCCTTTTCAGTTCTTCACTTCTTTCGTTCACCTGTCCTTTAGCTCTTTGGTTCTTCAGCTCTCCAGTGCTTCAGTTCATCAGTTTTCAGCTATCCATCTCCAGTTCTTCAGTTCTTTCTTCAGCTCGTCAGTTCATCAGTTCTTCAGATCTTCAGTTTATCAGTTCTTCATTTTTCTGTTTTTCAGTTCATCAGTTCATCACTTCTCCAGTTCTACAGTTATTTAATTAATTTTTCAGTTTTTTCTACAGCTTTTCAGTTCTTTAGTTCTCCAGTTCTTCAGTACTTAAATTCATCAGTTCTTCAGCTCTTCATTTCTTCAGTACACCAGTTCTTCAGTTCTTTCTTCAGTTTTTCAATTCTTCTATTAATCAGTTTTTCAGTTCTATTGTTCTTCAGTTCTTCAGTTTCTCAATTCTTTAATACTTCAATACTTTCTCCAATACTTCAGTTCTTCAGTACTTCAGAACTACAATTTTCGACCTTTTGGTCGGTGTAACGAAAAGGCTATATATTCACTTCCAAGACGATTTTGTGATAAAAGGTCCGGAGACCCATAGTGTTGTATACCAATCGACTCAGCTCGACGAATTGAGATGATGTCTGTCTGTGTGTATGTGTGTGCGTGTCTGTATGTATGTGCGCAAAATAAAACTCACTCATCTTTTAGGCACTTATCTTGATCCGAATTGTTTGCAATAAGTTGCATTCGATCCTGTCCCATTGTTTCCTATTGAAATATAGCCAGATCGGACTATGGGATCAAAAGTTATGGCCAAAATACGATTTATATCCAAAAAACACGCTAAGAAATTCTCACTATTTTTTTTTTTAGTATATCTAATGTACGAGAAAGGCACAAACACCGCTAGGTGAATCAATCAGGGTTTTACTTCATTAGTTCACCAGGCTTTTAGTTCTTTACTTCTTCAGCTTTTCAGTTTTTCAGTTCATCACTCCTTAAATTCTTCAGCTCTTCAGTTCTTTATTCATTTTTTCTATAATTTTCCAGTTCTTCAGTTCTTTCATCAGTTTTTCAGTTCTTCAGTTCATCAGTTCTTCTTCAAGATCTTCAGTTCTTTAGTTTTTTCTTCGACACTTAATTTCATCAATTCTTCGGATCTTCAGTTCACCATTTCTTCAGTTTTCCTGTTATTCGGTTTATCAGTTCAGTTCTTTTGTTCTTCAGTCCTTCAACTAATCAGTTCTCCAGTTCTTCAGTGCTCCAGTTGTCCAGTTCTCCAGTTCTTCGGTTCATCAGTTCTGTAATCAGTTCTCCAGTTCTTCAGTTTTTCAGTTCTTACGTTCATTAGTTTTTCATTTCTCCAATAATTCAGTTCTCCAGTATTTCAGAACTTCTATTTATGATCTTTTTCAGCGCTTTACTTCATTAGTTCACCAGGCCTTGAGTTTTTTACTTCTTCAGCTCTTCAGTACTTTAGTTCATCACTTCTTCTGTTCTTCAGTTTTTCAGTTCACCAGTTCTCCAGTTCTCAAGATCTTCAGTTCTTCAACTTTTTTTCAATTCTTTCTTCTACTCTTTCGTTCATCAGTTCTTCGGATCTTCAGTTCACCAGTTCTAAAGTTTTCCTGTTCTTCAGTTCATCAGTTCATTGCTTCTCTAGTTATCCAGTTCTTCAATTTTTCAGTTCATTCTTCAGTTTTTGATGCAGCTTTTTAGTTCTCCAGTTCATCAGTTCATCAGTTCTTCGGTAATCCAGTTCTTCAGTGTTTCAGTTCATCTGTTTTTCAGTTCTTCTTCAGTTTTTCAGTTCATTTTCAGTTCTTTAGTTCATCAATACTTCAGTACTCCTGTTTTGTAGTTCTTCAGCTCATCAACTCTGCAGTTCATAAGTTTTTCAGTTCTTCAGTTCAGTGAGCAGAACAATTTAAAGGAATATTATTTAAATACAGTGGACTCTCCCTTACTCGATATTGAAGGGACCATCGAGTTACGGAGGTATCGAGATAGAGAACACAATTATATTTTTCTTCCAAAATAACAAACACTTTTCATTGCATGTAGTAATATGGTTCAGAGTCATTTGACAGAATGCCATTTGGTCGAATATATAAAATTGATTTCCTTCTTAAGCGAAGTGAGTAGTGGGATGTTCAAAATAAATAGTGAAAAGAAAAGTGAGGAATGAAATGTTCGAAGTCAGCACTTCTCACTTTTCTCTTCTCACTTTTAACCTTTTACTTCTCATTTCGCAGTTGTTACTTCACAAATTTATCACTTCCAAATTCTTAAGGAAAGCAAGACGGAAGGAGAAGGATTGACGAGAAGGAATAAAGATTAAGTTCAAAAACATCCAACTTTCACCTCACTTTTCACTTCTCACTACTTGGTCCTCTTACGTCTCAGTTCTCATTTCACTCTTCTCACTTTTCACATCTCACTTATCACAACTCACTTTGCACTTCTCCCTTCTCACTTTACATTTCTCACTTCTCACTTTTCACTTCTCGCTTCGCAAACTTTTCACTTATAACTTTTGACCTCTCACTTTTCACTACTCACTTCTCAATTCTTATTTCACTTCACACTTTTTTCTTCTCATTTTTCACAATTTATTTTTCACTTTTTGCTCACTTCATAATTCAGCCTTCAAATTCGACACTTCTCACATCTTACTTTTAACTTCTAACTTCTTACTTCTCACACTTCTTATATCCTACTTCTCACTTCTGACTTCTTACTTTTCACTTCTCAATTTTCACTTCCAACTTTTCCCTTCTCACTTCTCACTTTTTACTTTTCACTTGTCAATTCTTACTTCTCACTTCTCATTGTTCATAATTTATATTTCACTTTTTAATGTTTTACCTCACTTTTCATTTCTCACTTCTCACTACACATTTCTCACTTCTAATTTGTCAATTCTCACTTCTTACTTTTCGCTTCTCACTTTTTACTTCTCACTTCTTACTTCTTACTTCTCATTTTCACTTTTCACTTCTCACTTCACAGTTCACACTTCTCAAATTTCTCATCTCTAACTTCTCACTTTTCTCTTCTCTTTCTTTTATCTCTCAATCTCTCTTCTCACGGCTTACATTTCACTTGCTGCACACTTAATGTAATTCCTACTAGGGTAAGCGTACCGGCTTTGGCCACCTTAGTATCTAATTTGGCCATCCCTGAAAAATGCACATTTTCCAAAAACTATCGATAAGTTTCAACAGCGAAGAAGCATGAGGCACATATCTCCTGTTACAGCTAGTAAAACCTTTGCAATTTGCTTATTTTTGGACTTATGCGAGAAACTGGCCAAATTAGGAACATGGCCAAAACTGGTACAATTACTCTACTCACAAGTTTTTTAACTTTTCGGCCAAACGGCATTCGGCCAAAGGGCCCGACGTCGTTTATATTGACAACATCGAGTTGGCGAGATGAAAATGCTTTGGGTAATTACTTCGACTTCGAGAATATCGAGTAAGGGAGATATCGACTTACGAAGGTAACGCAGTGTGCAAAATTCATAGAACTTTGAATTTCATCGAGTAAGAGAAAATATCGAGTTGCAGAACATCGAGTTATTATCTCATATATGATTTATTTTGAGCGTGCATGTCTAATAAAAGCATGTTTACTACATGTGTGTTACTCAGGCCAGTTCTTCAGTTCTTTGATTTTTGGGTTTTTTTAGTTCTTCAGTTATTCAGCACTTCAGCCCTCCAGTTCTTCGGTTCTTCAGTTTTATTTGGTTGTTAAGGTTTCCAGTTCTTTCGACTTTTTAAGTTCTTTAGTTTTTCAGTTCTTAATTTTGTCAGTTCTGAAGAGTTTATTAGTACTTTAGTTCTTCAACATTTCAGTTCCATTACTTCATTCTTCAGTTCTTTAGTACTTTCTTCTTCAGTTCTTCAATTATTAAGCTCCTCAAATCATCAAGCCAATTTGGCCAACCATATGGTTTCATAGTTCCTACATCTTTGGCTCTCCAACAATTCGGTGTCAGGTCATTTGACCGAATGCTATCTGGATGAACGCCATTTGGCCGAATGCTGTTCAATCCAATGGGTTGTTTGGGCTGAATCTTGTTTAGCTGTATAGTTGAAAAAATTCAGATTATGAGTAGTGAAAAGTGAGAAAAGGCAAATGAGTTGTAAGAATTGCGAAGTATGAAGTAAGAGTGATAAATGAGACGTTTCTTACCTCTAACTTCTGATAAGAAAAAGGAAGTGAGAATTCATTGTCTATATTAGCGAAACTTTCAGCCTTTGGCCGGCTCATCTCGTAAGAAGTGAGAAATGAAGACTTATGAAGAACAAAAAGTAAAAAAGTTAGATGTGAGACTTGAGAAGTGTAACGTAGTAGTCTTTCTTCTTTCTACTTCGTTTTTGATTCTTATTTTTTTCTCCTACTTCATTCTATCTCCTCCTTCTATTATTTTCCTTCTTCCATCTTCTATCTTCCTTCGTTCTACCCTAGTAACATTTTGGTTTTATGTTGGTTTTATAACACTCTTGTAGAGTAAATTATGGTCTTCAAGAGCGTTATAAAACTTAAAATGTTACTTGGGTACTTCCTTTTCTCTTCCGCAATTTTGAACTTCCTTCTTATTTTTTCTAGTTTCGAATTTCTTCTATCTCCTTTCTTCTTTTGCCTACTTCCTTTTCCTTCTTTCTTCCATTTCCTTCTTTTATTTTTTTTCTTCCTTGATTCTTGTTTTATTTTTTTCTTATTCCTGTTTCTTTTTTCTTCGCTTTTTATTCAATTTTCTAGTTTTTTCTTCTTCAATTTATTGTTTTTTCCACCTCTCTTATTTCTTCTTTCTTGTTATTCCTACCTTTTCTTCCTGCTGCTTCCTTCCTTTTCTCTTCCTTTCTTAATTTGTTTTGCCTTTTTCTTTCTTCGTTTCCTTTCTTTATTTCTTTCTTTCTTTTATCCTTTTTCTTTTTTCTTTTCTTTCCATATTGATCTCTACTGCTTCCTCCTCCTTACCACTCTATCTTTTTCTTTCTTTCTCCTTCCTTTTTCCTTCTTCTTTCTTCCTTCTTCCTTTTTCTATGTTTTCTTCTGTCTTCTGTTTTTCTTATCACTTCTCAAACATCGCTTCTCACTACCAAATTATCATCTTTAGATGGTCATCCATCACTTCTAATTACTCACTTCTTACTTCTGACTCATTCTTCCTACCACTTACTTGGAACATTTCCTTTATCACTTCTCTTTTTTTTTCTTATCACTACTCACTTCAAACATCGTGCTTCATACTTTTCACTTTCACCTTTCTCTTCGAATATTTCATTTCTCACTTTTCACTACTTACTTCTTAGCGTAGCATCTCACTTCTCACTTCGCTCTTCTTATTTCTTAATTTACGCATTCTATAAGGCAACAAATTTCAACTTTTCGGCTATATCGGAATTCAGCCAAATCACACTTTCGGTCCAATGGAATTCGACCAAATGACATTCGGCAAAACAGGTCATTTAGCCGAATCGGATGTTGGATCAAAATGGTTATCAGGTCAGAAATGGTCTGGCTTAAATGTCATTGGACCGAAAATGGTTTGGTCGTAAATGGGACATATGGCAGAAAGTGTCGTTCGGCCGCATGGATATTTTGCCGAAAAAGCTGTTCGGTCGAAATTGCAGATTTGGCCGAAAAGAAGATTTGACCCAAAATTACGTTTTATTATATGGACGTTCGGTAAAAAAGGCCATCTAGCTAGCAAAGGTGGGCGCACAGGAAGGTGAAGTTTATGATAGACAAATCTCGGACAACGAGTTTTTCCCATTAGTCCGTCAGAGTACTCTTCAAAATTGGCAAATGAATTGGTCACACAATGAACTTGGAAGTTGGCTATTTTCCATAGTTCCTAAAGTTTCTGCACGAGCGTGGTTCAGAGGTGAGGACTTAAGCCGAGGCTTCATTCGCACGATGTCGAGGCTTAGGTCCAACCACTATTCACTAAACGCTCATCTCTATAGAATTAACCTGGTCGATAGCAATATATGCAGGTGTGGAGCCGGTTACGATGACATCGATCACGTAGTTTGGTATTGCACGGAAAATGACGCCTCAAGAGAGCAACTATTGGATACCCTTGTGGCCCGAGGTAAACAACCTTTACGGGAACTAATAGGTGTTTTGGGAGATCGCGATGTGGTTTATTTGCAGGCCACCTATGCCTTTCTTTGCTCGTCTGATATCGAAGTCTAATACTTCATTTTTGACCATCCGGAAGATGCTCCCTGAAGAACCAAAACCCGGCACGATGCTACGCCAAACCAAACGTGACGTCAAATACCCGGATGGGCAGCTGAAATACCTCAAACCTAAATCCCAATCCCGTCCATCACCAAATTACGCAATCTAACCTTGAGTCGCCACAAGTATCTTGGTATTTGTCCCATCCCTTACTAACTGTTGATAATAAGATGATATCGATTGTAAATATCATTAAGAGTCTCGGCTCCGTTAAGTGTTGTACACGCCTGAGCCTGTCAAATAAATGCAATAGATAAAAAAAAAATAAAAAAAGGCCATTTGTCCGAACAGATCATACGGTCGATAATGTTGTTTGATTGAACCATAGTGAACAGGTAAAGTGAGAAGTGAGAAATTTGAAGTGAAAAGTGAGAAACGAGTATTCAGATATGCGAAATGAGAAGTGAGAAAATAATAGTGAGAAGTCTCACTTAGAATTTCTCCCTCCTCATTTCTCACTACGTGATTTGAACTTTTTACTTATTATTGAGAAATGTGAAATAAGAAGTAAGAAATAACAAGTGGGAAGTGAGATATGAGACGGCTCAATCCTCACTTCTTGTTACTCATTTATTATTTCTCTTTTCTAACTTCTCACAGTGAGTACTGGAAAAAAGAGTGAAAATAATTTCTCAGAGAAGTGAAAAGTATTGATTCTCTTTTTGAAACTTTTTACTTCTCTCTTCTTGCTTTGCAGTTATTCTCAATCGCTTCTTACTTTCCACATTGGCTATTTTATGGCAAATCGACATATGACCAGCGTTTAGTAAAAGACTGCATGACCCGTTTTGCCAAATAAAATATTCAGCCAGGTGGCCCTTTCGGCCAAATGGCCATTTTTGCCAAACGATATTTCCGGCTGAACGACATTTAAGGCTCAAGAAAAATTGAGCGAACAAAAAAGCTTTCTGAATGATTTACCACCGGCGGTGGGTCGCCTGCCTTTTTCCGTCCTTCGAAGAATTGTGATTATGTTAGTGAAACACCGGGCATTGTCGCAAACACTCATTCGAAAAATACGGATTAATGTAGCGGTTTGATTCCAATTTTCTTTCCTCCTAAAGGCCGCCAGTCCATTTTGGCCAAATGTCATTTTCGACTTCAGGATTTTCGACTTTTTCAGGATTTCTTCAGGTTGTCAGTTCTTTAGTTTTTCAGTACTCCGCGTGTTAAGTATTTTAGTTCTGCACTGTCCAGCGCTTCAGCCTTCCGATTCTTCGATGCTTAAATTGTTTCAGCTTTTCAATACTTCAGTTCTTAAGTTCTTCGATTCATACAAGACATCTGTTGGTTCTTTGTGTAATTACAGCTGACCTGGCAATAACGGAGGAGCAACCGTGGGCGGTCAATCATGCTCATGCTCATGCTCAGTTCTTAAGTTCTTCGATTCCCTTTGTCAATCTTCTGGACTCAGTTATATACAATGAGGGGAGAAAAATGCTTTCTAAGAATCCACTAATTTCGGGTTATCCAACAAGCCTTTTCCCATCCGAAATTGACTGAAATTAAAAAATAAAGTCTGCTCATTCACATAGCTGAGTTTAATTGCGACCCGACGAAAGTTTTGCGTCGTTTATAGCATTCAAAACGGTTTGCTCCTATGGGTCTATATTCGGTGCCGCTATGGGTTGGCTGAGTGACTCAAACATGTGCGTCTGTGTGTACATTTAGAAGGAATGTGGACGTGTCTAATTGTGGCCTCTCTCGTTGCCGTCATCGTTTCACTGTTGGAAGAAGACCGATCAAAACGCAGATTCGTTGAACATAATTTCCACGCTCGGTAATAGCGGCCTATCGGATTTGTAAATCATTCGGTCACTGCACATTTTGACACTAGCTGGACGAGAATTTCCTTACCCAGGAATGAAATTTTGACAACCTTCTGAATTGTCGAAAAGTACAGTAAACGAATGATTTTTACACACCGATTACCGATCGTGGATAGTTGGATATGATACCAAATCTTGTCAGCTTTTGTGCAGCCTTTGATAAATCTGTATAAATCTTTGAATAATGGAGATAATTGTTGCAAATAGAACTAATATTTGAAAAGCACCCAAAAAGGTGCATTATAAACCATCCTCCCTTGCGAAGAATTCTCACCTTATTTCTGTATCAAACATCCTCGGAAGGGGGGCCGCACTTCCGGCCATTTACCTACGGGTCCGATGGGTCTCCAAGGCGAAATTAGAAGAAAAGCATTTGCGTGTCAGGTGTCAGTTTTCGAAAGAGGACTCCGAACGAGGATAAAATAAGACATTGTGTGCCGACGGAGTTCCACATACCTACCGCCTGGGTTTGGAACGTGATTTCGGTTTGAATTCAGACATCAATTGGGACGTCATTGAACATATGTTGAACAGGTGGAGAAGATCGTGCTGGTACGGTGGAAGAAGCGAGGAGGGTATAATTGAGCCATTACATTCCATTTTATAGGCGTGTGGTGCTTTGGCTGCTTGGGGTTGTACGTACTTTGCCACATCATGTTCTGTTACAGTTTCGAAGAAATTTCCTAATGAATACGTACTAACTGTTGAAATTAGGTTAATTAGCTCTTAGCAATATTTTGCCAGTTTCGATAAAGACTAATTAAAAACTTCTCATTACAAGTTTCAGTTTCTTTTATTTAATTTGACTTCTTACATTTTGCTTTCATTGATAGCAAATTTGCATGAAAGATTTGATCGAATATTAAATTAAGGTCACTTGAACCTAAATTCAACCGCAGGAATGATCATACAGCGTGTAAATTTCAATTTTCCTCAACTGTGTATTGATTTAAAATCGCATGATGGTCCGCGTCATTTTCCCAATGACCATCGCTCAACGTCCATCATCCTTCCGAAAAACCACAAAACAAAATTAACGTTCAATTCAATCAACTGATATCTGACAGTGCGACGAGCAACGGGGCTTCCGACGAAGGTAACGAATGGAATTGATTGAAATGAAAACCCATCGGATGGTTTTGGCTGCCTGCTTCAAGTCGATAAATGCATGGCTGCTGCTTTTCACAAATATTATTACAGGCCCGACGAACGATGGCCCCAAAATACACTGCGGCTCGGACTCTCCTGGGACATGTTAGAAAAAAGGGTTCAAAGCGCCCACCCAGTGAAGGTACGAAGCTTTTCCATTCAGCGCAGAGAGGGAGCCTTCGACATCGATTTGGAACCCGAAACGTTGTGAGTGGAAAACGGAAAATCTGTCATGCCATGCATTCGCAGCACGGTATGTGGGCCAATGGTTGGTCATTTTGAATAGAACTCTGCAAATGCTATCCTTCCCACTCGGTGGCCCTTGTATGCCTGAAGGGCACGAGGAACCATAACCGATAATAACACTGCGATATGATGGCCAGCATCCTATGACGGTCTGTTGTTGGAACTTGAAGCACCGTCCGAAATAACGAAAACAACCATGCCTCATAGCTGGGGTTGAATTCTGCGGGAGTAGAGCTCACACTGGACCGGGGATTCGAAAATGCCATTGACGTGTTTATCGTATTCCATATAGTTTTCATAATAACATCAGTTTAATGACGAATCATAACAATCAATTTTCACATTAGATCATGACAGTTTTTGTGGAATAAATTATTTAATGTGTTTGTTGCATTCTCATAGACTTGGGAAAATAAGGAAATTCTTAATTCTTAATCGGCTCCAGTGTGCAGTTGCTATGTGATGCTCGAATGGCAAAACCGTCACGTGAAGGTTATGAAGGTGATTAGAGGTAATGCGAGCTCGAACAAACAGGAAATATAATCATTTTGTTTGTCAGTCTATCTTGCGGCAATATATGGAGATAGTCAACTGGCATGGGCGTAATTCAATTATGGTACTGATGACCCATTTTTGTTGACACAACCTCAGGTCAATTCTCCAACAGTAGATGAAAAATCAAACCTGTGAGAAACTGCGAGAATTACTGATGCCGTCAGTAAGCAATGAATTATGGACTTTGCTTTCAGTAGAAGTTATGAAGAAAATTATCAGTACTTATCAATCGTGGAAAATTATGAACCACTGTCCACTACCCTATCCATAACTGTTTATAATGCAAACTAAAAAATACTAACTAAAATCCCGAAAGGATTCTGTTCAGAGACCGAACGGATTCGGTTCAGAATCCCGAACGGATTCTGTTCAGAATCCCGAACGGATTCGGTTCAGAATCCCGAACGCATTCGGTTCAGAATCCCGAACGGATTCGGTTCAGAATCCCATACGGATTCGGTTTAGAATCCCGAACGGATTCTGTTCAGAATCGCGAAAGGATTCTGTTCAGAATCGCGAAAGGAACGGATTCTGTTCAGAATCCCGAACGGATTCGGTTCAGAATCCCATACGGATTCGGTTTAGAATCCCGAACGGATTCTGTTCAGAATCGCGAAAGGATTCTGTTCAGAATCGCGAAAGGTTCCTGTTCAGAATCGCGAAAGGATTCTGTTCAGAATCCTGAAAGGATTCTGTTCAGAATCCCGAACGGATTCTGTTCAGAATCCCGAACGGATTCTGTTCAGAATCACGAAAGGATTCTGTTAAGAATCACGAAAGGATTCTGTTCAGAATCCCGAACGGATTCTGTTCAGAATCCCGAACGGATTCTGTTCAGAATCCCGAACGGATTCTGTTCAGAATCCCGAACGGATTCTGTTCAGAATCCCGAAAGGATTCTGTTCAGAATCCCGAAAGGATTCTGTTCAGAATCCCGAAAGGATTCTGTTCAGAATCCCGAAAGGATTCTGTTCAGAATCCCGAAAGGATTCTGTTCAGAATCCCGAAAGGATTCTGTTTAGAATTCCGAAAGGATTCTGTTCAGAATTCCGAAAGGATTCTGTTCAGAATTCCGAAAGGATTCTGTTCAGAATTCCGAAAGGATTCTGTTCAGAATTCCGAAAGGATTCTGTTCAGAATTCCGAAAGGATTCTGTTCAGAATCCCGAAAGGATTCTGTTCAGAATCCCGAAAGGATTCTGTTCAGAATCCCGAAAGGATTCTGTTCAGAATCCCGAAAGGATTCTGTTCAGAATCCCGAAAGGATTCTGTTCAGAATCCCGAAAGGATTCTGTTCAGAATTCCGAAAGGATTCTGTTCAGAATTCCGAAAGGATTCTGTTCAGAATTCCGAAAGGATTCTGTTCAGAATCCCGAAAGGATTCTGTTCAGAATTCCGAAAGGATTCTGTTCAGAATTCCGAAAGGATTCTGTTCAGAATTCCGAAAGGATTCTGTTCAGAATCCCGAAAGGATTCTGTTCAGAATCCCGAACGGATTCTGTTCAGAATTCATAAAGGATTCTGTTCAGAATTCCGAAAGGATTCTGTTCAGAATTCCGAAAGGATTCTGTTCAGAATCCCGAAAGGATTCTGTTCCGCGTCCCGAAAGGATTCTGTTCCGCGTCCCGAAAGGATTCTGTTCAGAATCCCGAACGGATTCTGTTCAGAATTCATAAAGGATTCTGTTCAGAATTCCGAAAGGATTCTGTTCAGAATTCCGAAAGGATTCTGTTCAGAATCCCGAAAGGATTCTGTTCCGCGTCCCGAAAGGATTCTGTTCAGAATCCCGAACGGATTCGGTTCAGAATCCCGAACGGATTCTGTTCAGAATCCCGAACGGATTCTTTTCAGAATCCCGAACAGATTCTGTTCAGAATCCCTAACGGATTCTGTTCAGAATCCCTAACGAATTCTGTTCAGAATCCCGAACGGATTCTGTTCAGAATCCCGAAAGGATTCTGTTCAGAATCCCGAAAGGATTCTGTTCAGAATCCCGAAAGGATTCTGTTCAGAATCCCGAAAGGATTCTGTTTAGAATCCCGAAAGGATTCTTCTTAGAATCTCGAAAGGATTCTATTCAGGATCACGAACGGATTCTATTCAGGATCACGAACGGATTCTATTCAGGATCACAAACGGATTCTATTCAGGATCACAAACGGATTCTATTCAGGATCACAAACGGATTCTATTCAGGATCACGAAAGGATTCTGTTCAGAATCCCGAAAGGATTCTGTTCAGAATCCCCAACGGATTCTGTTCAGAATCCCCAACGGATTCTGTTCAGAATCCCCAACGGATTCTGTTCAGAATCCCGAACGGATTCTTTTCAGAATCTCGAACGAATTCTGTTCAGAATCCCGAAGGGATTATGTTCAGAATCCCGAACGGATTCTGTTCGGAAGCTCGAACGGATTCTGTTCAGAATCCTGAAAGGATTCTGTTCGGAATCCCGAAAGGATTCTGTTCAGAATCCCGAAAGGATTCTATTCAGGATCACGAACGGATTCTATTCAGGATCACAAACGGATTCTATTCAGGATCACAAACGGATTCTATTCAGGATCACGAACGGATTCTGTTCAGAATCGCGAAAGGATTCTGTTCAGAATCCCGAAAGGATTCTGTTCAGAATCCCGAAAGGATTCTGTTCAGAATCCCCAACGGATTCTGTTCAGAATCCCCAACGGATTCTGTTCAGAATCCCCAACGGATTCTGTTCAGAATCACGAACGGATTCTTTTCAGAATCTCGAACGAATTCTGTTCAGAATCCCGAACGGATTCTGTTCAGAATCCCGAACGGATTCTGTTCGGAATCCCGAACGGATTCTGTTCGGAATCCCGAACGGATTCTGTTCAGAATCCTGAAAGGATTCTGTTCGGAATCCCGAAAGGATTCTGTTCAGAATCCCGAAAGGATTCTATTCAGGATCAAGAACGGATTCTATTCAGGATCACAAACGGATTCTGTTCAGAATCCCGAAAGGATTCTGTTCAGAATCCCGTACGGATTCTGTTCAGAATCCCGAAAGGATTCTGTTCAGAATCCCCAAAGGACTCTGTTCAGAATCCCCAACGGATTCTGTTCAGAATCCCGAACGGATTCTGTTCAGAATCCCGAACGGATTCTGTTCAGAATCCCGAACGGATTCTGTTCAGAATCCCGAAAGGATTCTTTTTAGAATCTCGAAAGGATTCTATTCAAGATCACGAACGGATTCTTTTCAGGATCACAAACGGATTCTGTTCAGAATCCCGAACGGATTCTGTTCAGAATCCCGAACGGATTCTTTTAAGAATCCCGAAAGGATTCTGTTCAGAGTCCCGAAAGAATTCTGTTCAGAATCCCGAAAGAATTCTGTTCAGAATTCCGAAAGGATTCTGTTCAGAATCCCGAAAGGATTCTGTTCAGAATCCCGAAAGGATTCTGTTCAGAATCCCGAAAGGATTCTGTTCAGAATCCCGAAAGGATTCTGTTCAGAATCCCGAAAGGATTCTGTTCAGAATCCCGAAAGGATTCTGTTCAGAATCCCGAAAGGATTCTGTTCAGAATCCCGAAAGGAATCTGTTCAGAATCCCGAAAGGATTCTGTTCAGAATCCCGAAAGGATTCTGTTCAGAATCCCGAAAGGATTCTGTTCAGAATCCCGAAAGGATTCTGTTCAGAATCCCGAAAGGATTCTGTTCAGAATCCCGAAAGGATTCTGTTCAGAATCCCGAAAGGATTCTGTTCAGATTCTGTTCAGAATCCCGAAAGGATTCTGTTCAGAATCACGAAAGGATTCTGTTCAGAATCCCGAAAGGATTCTGTTCAGAATCCCGAAAGGATTCTGTTCAGAATCCCGAAAGGATTCTGTTCAGAATCCCGAAAGGATTCTGTTCAGAATCCCGAAAGGATTCTGTTCAGAATCCCGAAAGGATTCTGTCTCAGAATCCCGAAAGGATTCTGTCTCAGAATCTTGAAAGGATTCTGTTCAGAATCCCGAAAGGATTCTGTTGAAAATCCCGAAAGGATTCTGCTCAGAATTCTGAAAGGTTTCTGCTAAGAATCCCGAAAGGATTCTGATCAGAATTCCGAAAAGATTTTGCTCAGAATCCCGAAAAGATTCATCTCAGAATCCCGAAAAGATTATTCTCAGAATCTCGAAAGGATTCTGTCCAGAATCCCGAAAGGATTCTGTTCAGAATCCCGAAAGGCTTCTGTTCAGAATCCCGAAAGGATTCTGTTCAGAATCGAAAGGATTCTGTTCAGAATCCCGAAAGGATTCTGTTCAGAATCCCGGAAGAATTCTGTTCAGAATCCCGAAAGGGCTCTGTTAAAAATCCCTAAAGGATTCTGTTCAGAATCCCGAAAAGATTCTGTTCAGAATCCTGAAAGGATTCTGTTCAGAATCCCGAAAGGATTCTGTTCAGAATTCCGAAAGGATTCTGTTCAGAATTCCGAAAGGATTCTGTTCAGAATCCCGAAAGGATTCTGTTCAGAATCCCGAAAGGATTCTGTTCAGATTCTGTTCAGAATCCCGAAAGGATTCTGTTCAGAATCCCGAAAGGATTCTGTTCAGAATCCCGAAAGGATTCTGTTCAGAATCCCGAAAGGATTCTGTTCAGAATCCCGAAAGGATTCTGTTCAGAATCCCGAAAGGATTCTGTTCAGAATCCTGAAAGGATTCTGTTCAGAATCCCGAAAGGATTCTGTTCAGAATCCCGAAAGGATTCTGTTCAGAATCCCGAAAGGATTCTGTTCAGAATCCCGAAAGGATTCTGTTCAGAATCCCGAAAGGATTCTGTTCAGAATCCCGAAAGGATTCTGTTCAGAATCCTGAAAGGATTCTGTTCAGAATCGAAAGGATTCTGTTCAGAATCCCGAAAGGATTCTGTCTAGAATCCTGAAAGGATTCTGTTCAGAATCCCGAAAGGATTCTGTTCAGAATCCCGAAAGGATTCTGTTCAGAATCGAAAGGATTCTGTTCAGAATCCCGAAAGGATTCTGTTCAGAATCCCGGAAAGGATTCTGTTCAGAATCCCGAAAGGATTCTGTTCAGAATCCCGAAAGGATTCTGTTCAGAATCCCGAAAGGATTCTGTTCAGAATCCCGAAAGGATTCTGTTCAGAATCCCGAAAGGATTCTGTTCAGAATCCCGAAAGGATTCTGTTCAGAATCGAAAGGATTCTGTTCAGAATCCGAAAGGATACTGTTCAGAATCCCGAAAGGATTCTGTTCAGAATCCCGAAAGGATTCTGTTCAGAATCCCGAAAGGATTCTGTCTCAGAATCCCGAAAGGATTCTGTCCAGAATCCCGAAAGGATTCTGTTCAGAATCCCGAAAGGATTCTGTTCAGAATCCCGAAAGGATTCTGTTCAGAATCCCGAAAGGATTCTGTTCAGAATCCCGAAAGGATTCTGTTCAGAATCCCGAAAGGATTCTGTTCAGAATCCCGAAAGGATTCTGTTCAGAATCCCGAAAGGATTCTGTTCAGAATCCCGAAAGGATTCTGTTCAGAATCCCGAAAGGATTCTGTTCAGAATCCCGAAAGGATTCTGTTCAGAATCCCGAAAGGATTCTGTTCAGAATCCTGAAAGGATTCTGTTCAGAATCCCGAAAGGATTCTGTTCAGAATCCCGAAAGGATTCTGTTCAGAATCCCGAAAGGATTCTGTTCAGAATCCCGAAAGGATTCTGTTCAGAATCCCGAAAGGATTCTGTTCAGAATCCCGAAAGGATTCTGTTCAGAATTCCGAAAGGATTCTGTTCAGAATTCCGAAAGGATTCTGTTCAGAATCCCGAAAGGATTCTGTTCAGAATCCCGAAAGGATTCTGTTCAGAATTCCGAAAGGATTCTGTTCAGAATCCCGAAAGGATTCTGTTCAGAATCCCGAAAGGATTCTGTTCAGAATCCCGAAAGGATTCTGTTCAGAATCCCGAAAGGATTCTGTTCAGAATCCCGAAAGGATTCTGTTCAGAATCACGAAAGGATTATACTCAGAACCCCGAAAGGGCTCCGCTCGAAATCCTGAAAGGATTCTGTTCAACATCCCGAAAAGATGCTGTTCAGAATCCCGAAAGGATTCTGTTCAGAGTCCTGAAAGGATTCTGTTCAGAATCCCGAAAGGATTCTGTTCAGAATCCCGAAAGGATTCTGTTCAGAATCCTGAAAGGATTCTGTTCAGAATCCCGAAAGGATTCTGTTCAGAATCCCGAAAGGATTCTGTTCAGAATCCTGAAAGGATTCTGTTCAGAATCCCGAAAGGATTCTGTTCAGAATCCCGAAAGGATTCTGTTCAGAATCCCGAAAGGATTCGGTTCAGAATCCCGAAAAGATTCTGTTCAGAATCCTGAAAGGATTCTGTTCAGAAGCCCGAAAGGATTCTGTTCAGAATCCTGAAAGGATTCTGTTCAGAATCCCGAAAGGATTCTGTTCAGAATCCCGAAAGGATTCTGTTCAGAATCCCGAAAGGATTCTGTTCAGAATCCCGAAAGGATTCTGTTCAGAATCCCGAAAGGATTCCGTTCAGAATCCCGAAAGGATTCTGTTCAGAATCCCGAAAAGATTCTGTTCAGAATCCCGAAAGGATTCTGTTCAGAATCCCGAAAGGATTCTGTTCAGAATCCCGAAAGGATTCTGTTCAGAATCCCGAAAGGATTCTGTTCAGAATCCCGAAAGGATTCTGTTCAGAATCCCGAAAGGATTCTGTTCAGAATCCCGAAAGGATTCTGTTCAGAATCCCGAAAGGATTCTGTTCAGAATCCCGAAAGGATTCTGTTCAGAATCCCGAAAGGATTCTGTTCAGAATCCCGAAAGGATTCTGTTCAGAATCCCGAAAGGATTATGTTCAGAATTCCGAAAGAATTCTGTTCGGAATCCCGAACGGATTCTGTTCAGAATCCCGAACGGATTATGTTCAGAATTCCGAAAGAATTCTGTTCGGAATCCCGAACGGATTCTGTTCAGAATCCCGAACGGATTCTGTTCACAGTCCCGAACGGATTCTGTTCACAATCCCGAACGGATTCTGTTCAGAATCCCGAACGGATTCTGTTCAGAATCCCGAACGAATTCTGTTCAGAATCCCGAACGGATTCTGTTCAGAATCCCGAACGGATTCTGTTCAGAATCCTGAACGGATTCTTTTCAGAATTCCGATCGGATTTTGTTCAGAAGTCCAACCGAATTCTGTTCAGAGTTCCGAATGGATTCTGTTCAGAATCCCGAAAGGATACTTTTCAGAATCTCGAATGGATTCTATTCAGGATCACGAACGGATTCTATTCAGGATCACGATCGGATTCTTTACAGAATACCGAGCGGATTCTGTTCAGAATCCCGAAAGGATTCTGTTCAGAATCCCGAAAGGATTCTGTTCAGAATCCCGAAAGGATTCCGTTCAGAATCCCGAAAGGATTCTGTTCAGAATCCCGAAAAGATTCTGTTCAGAATCCCGAAAGGATTCTGTTCAGAATCCCGAAAGGATTCTGTTCAGAATCCCGAAAGGATTCTGTTCAGAATCCCGAAAGGATTCTGTTCAGAATCCCGAAAGGATTCTGTTCAGAATCCCGAAAGGATTCTGTTCGGAATCCCGAACGGATTCTGTTCAGAATCCCGAAAGGATTCTGTTCACAGTCCCGAACGGATTCTGTTCACAATCCCGAACGGATTCTGTTCAGAATCCCGAACGGATTCTGTTCAGAATCCCGAACGGATTCTGTTCAGAATCCCGAACGGATTCTGTTCAGAATCCCGAAAGGATTCTGTTCAGAATCCCGAAAAGATTCTGTTCAGAATCCCGAAAGGATTCTGTTCAGAATCCCGAAAGGATTCTGTTCAGAATCCCGAAAGGATTCTGTTCAGAATCCCGAAAGGATTCTGTTCAGAATCCCGAAAGGATTCTGTTCAGAATCCCGAAAGAATTCTGTTCGGAATCCCGAACGGATTCTGTTCAGAATCCCGAACGGATTCTGTTCACAGTCCCGAACGGATTCTGTTCACAATCCCGAACGGATTCTGTTCAGAATCCCGAACGGATTCTGTTCAGAATCCCGAACGGATTCTGTTCAGAATCCCGAACGGATTCTGTTCAGAATCCCGAAAGGATTCTGTTCAGAATCCCGAACGGATTCTGTTCAGAATCCCGAATGGATTCTGTTCAGAATCCCGAACGGATTCTGTTCAGAGTCCCGAACGGATTCTGTTCAGAATCCCGAAAGGATACTTTTCAGAATCTCGAATGGATTCTATTCAGGATCACGAACGGATTCTATTCAGGATCACGAACGGATTCTGTTCAGAATTCCGAGCGGATTCTGTTCAGAATCCCGAACAAATTTTGTTGGGTATTCTGAACAAATTCTGTTCTGAATTCCGAACAAATTCTGTTTATAATCTTGAACAAATTCTGTTCTGAACACCGAACGAATTCTGTTCAGAATCCCGAGCGGATTCTGTTTAGAATCTCGAACGAATTCTGTCTAGAATTCGGAACGTAATATTTTTCAAAATCCCGAAAGCATTTTGTTCAGATTTTTGTTTAGAATCCTCAATGAATTCCGATCCGGGCCTTGATCGGATTTTGTTCAGAATTGCGAATGGATTCTGTTAAGAATACCAAACGGAATATCTTCAGAATACGAATTCAAAGTAGGAGAGTTCTCAGAACTGAACACTAAACAGAGATTCAGAGTACGGATTGTGTTCAGATGAATTACTCGTGAGAAATCAATTCGGGAATTATTACAAAAACCTTTCATTACCCGTAAAATGTTTTTGCGACAGCGACTTTTGCTTTAGTTTTTCTTAATAGAAAATTATTGAAAGTTTTTTTAAATTACTTTTGGAATTGACTTGAATTATTAGAAATAATATGGATGAACTCGGCCGTTATTGACTCTCTTGAATACCAATCAGGTATCAGGTATCAGAACGTCGGCTCAGGAGGCACGTTCCCCTCAATTTGGGAGATTTGTGCCATCGCCTTCACTGGCCTTTTTCATCATTTACCTGACGGAAAAGGAAGTGAAAAGGGGAAAGGAAGAGGAAGTGAAGTTGGAAAGGAGAATGGGACCATTTATAGGAAAGCCAATTATGTAGACTCACACGCATTCAGCTTAGTAAAACACATATTCATAACCCCATTCTTATTGAACCTCACGTTGAGATTGAACAAGAGTAGCCGAACCCGAGCGTCAAGAACGAAACACAGAGTACACTGTGAAAAACGTATAATGCGAATCCATATAGGTAACATACACAAAGTACATTGTAAAAAAACGCATAATGCGAATCCATATAGGTGACAATTTGTTGAAAACTAAGTAAAACACATATCCATAACCCCACTCTTATTTAACCTGTACACTGAGTACACTGTGAAAAACGCATAATGCGAATCCATATAGGTAACATACATAAAGTACATTGTGAAAAACGCATAATGCGAATCCATATAGGTGACAATTTGTTAAAAACTAAGTAAAATACATATTCATAACCCCACTCTTATTTAACCTCGAATTGAGATTGAACAAGAGTAGCCGAAGCCGAACGTCAAGGACGAGACACAGAGTACACTTTGAAAAACGCATAATACGAATCCATATAGGTGACAAACACAAAGTACATTGTAAAAAAAACATAATGCGAATCCATATAGGTGAAAATTTGTTGAAAAACTAAGTAAAAAACATATTCATAACCCCGCCCTTATTCAACCTCGAGTTGAGATTAAACAAGAGTAGCTGAAGCCGAACGTCAAAGACGAAACACAGAGTACACTGTGAAAAGCGCATAATGCGAATCCATATAGGTGACAAACACAAAGTACATTGTAAAAAAAATGCATAATGCGAATCCATATAGGTGGAAGTTTGTTGAAAAACTAAGTAAAACACATATTCATAACCCCACACTCACGTTGAGATTGAACAAGAGTAGCCAAAGCCGAACGTCAAAGACGAGACACAGAGTACACTGTGAAAAACGCATAATGCGAATCCATATAGGTGACAATTTGTTGAGAACTAAGTAAAACACATATTCATAACCCCACTCTTATTTTAACTCACGTTGAGATTGAACAAGAGTAGCCGCAGCCAAACGTCAAGGATGAGACACAGAGTACACTGTGAAAAACGCATAATACGAATCCATATAGGTAACATACACAAAGCACATTGTAAAAAACGCATAATGCGAATCCATATAGGTGACAATTTGTTGAAAACTAATTAAAACACATATCCATAACCCCACTCTTATTTAACCTCACGATGAGGTTGAATAAGAGTAGCCGATTATCTCGGAGAAGTAAAAAGTCAACTACGCCATAGCTCCGGTTAGCGCAGCGAGGGCTAAAATACTGTGAAGGGGGCCCTGGTGCTTCACAGGCTCCGTTTGCGGTTAGGTTCTTATTAGACCCCCTAACCATTCATTCGTAGGCACGGTAAGCATAAAGCCGCATCACACCGAGAATTAGGGGTCACCTGTATGGTGGACTTTTACCACTGGAACAGACAATCCGTAATGTTATTCTTAGCCAGATAACCAGCTGCCGACACCACACGGCTATCTAGGCTGTTCGTGGAGAGAAGTTGACATTGACTTCACGTCAACTCTCAACACGCAAAAAAAAGCGTTCATGAATTCGTGAACTAACGAGTTCACGGTGTATTTTTTCGAGAACAACAGTCACGGATTCGGGAATATAATCACGTTTTCTGGAACGTTCTGGAAAACGTGACTGGTGTTCCCGAATCCATGATTCAAATCACGGTGTATTTTTGGTGGTTCACGAATTCTTGAACGTTTTTTTGCGTGTGAAAGTGGCCGAACAGCCGTAGAGCTCAAAGCCGTGAGAAATCAATTCGGGAATTATTACAAAAACCTTTCATTACCCGTAAAATGTTTTTGCGACAGCGACCTTTGCTTTAGTTTTTCTTAATAGAAAATTATTGAAATTTTTCTTAAATTACTTTTGGAATTGACTTGAATTATTAGAAATAATATGAATGAACTCGGCCGTTATTGACTTTCTTGAATACCAAGAAAACGAAACCCCATTTAGCCATTGAACTATCTGCGGTATGTGTGGCCGCTCTGGCGAACCCGTCTACGATTTCGCATTGTGGAACAATAATGCCCATAGCGGCCGTGCATCGTCACAAGTCACTAAAATAATAAGCGGGCCCGATAAAATCATTCAATAGCTTCATGAGCACCCGACAATCCGCTCTGATGTCCATAAACAGCAGTAGCCAAAGCGCTGCACAATGTACGTAGACATAATCCTATATAAGTGCTTGATGCCTTTTCTATCACTCAGCTCTATACGTTCAGCCGGAATACCTGGCCAGGTTTAGCCGGGCTGGCCCGACTGTTCTGTACTGTGCCGTTGCGTTGCTGCGGTCTGTTATGGAAACGTAAAATCAACTAAAATTTGACCGCACATTTTCGTGGTACTCCGGCATGCACCGTGCGTGGCGTGCTAAAAGGGGTCAATCACGGTTCACACACGGTGCCGGACCGATGGTGATGGTGGCTTCCCGGAACAAACTTGATGGGCCAAGCGAGAGCCGCCCCGGTACCGAAAGTGACCCGTATGCTGTGCATCGATAAGAGCCTCCATTGAGCGACCGAGGATTGTGTAATGGTAGGAACTGCACCCGTCCATCGTTCGTCGTCGGTACGTTCAGATCGGCCGGCAATAGAAGCCTTGGAGCGCACTTGTGGCAGCTGGCGAATACGATTTGGTGCATTCCTAGTTCCGGAAATATATGCTCCGAACGTGACGATAATGCGATGAATGTGTCATGTGTATGCGAGTAGCTGAATCCGGTGTTCGAATTTGGGTGAGCCGGAATTTGTGTGTGAGCGGGATGTTGCTTGGGGTACGCACCATGAAGGAAGCGAGACCTTTATGTATGAGAGGGGCTCGACGGTCATTGCAATCATCGTGAGCTTGCAGCATTACAATAGGGTTATGGCAGATATCCGAAACAAAAGCTTTGTTCTTTTGCGAATTCTCGGAAATCTAAAAGTGTACTGCTTTAAAAAGATTGTCCGGAACACAAAAGTGGCAAAATGAGTTAATATTTCGACAAAAATGTTTCCAAAATACGCCATAAAAATCGTGAGCCCTTTTACCATAACGCGATTTCAGTGTTGCATTTAATAACAAAAAGTGACAAGCAGAGCTATGATATCAAGAAGCATTCTATTTATGGAAATGAGAATAAATGTATGGTTTTGGATATCTTGACCTTAGTAAATGAAAAAGGCTATTTTCATACATAATATCCATCCTTTAGGTCATCATATCACAAATTGTTGTCATGATATATCATCAATAATTTCGATAATAAAAATGTTGAAAAAGTCAATGCCAGGTCCTTACGGAACATTAATGTCAAAATGATGGGATGGGGTGGGATGGCAATGATCCAACTGGGAACTCCAATGCTGGTTAAAATGTCAAGAAGTCAGTGTATGTGCCAATAAAAAATACAATATTGAATTTAATTACAATATGTGGAATGGAATGTTAGTTGAATAACTTAAACAACTGAGGATTTTTATTTAGTAGGCACGCACCCCACTGGAGCACCCTTCCCTAGCCGCCGCCAGTGGTCTGCACGCACTGGTTGTAATGCCAAAACATCGACAATTGCGGTTCCCCTGCTTCAGGCACGTTTCGGTAGGGCTTTCCGATTTACCGGAGGGAAAATTATGACAAAAATGGTTTCATTCAATCGGCTCGAGAACAATGCTGCGTGACTTGCAGTGAAACACAAATAAGATGTAACAATCGGAGATGGATTGAAAAATGTTTTCAGACGAGAACAATGAGAGCCCAGTGCCCGTTTGTTCGGTGCAAATTAATTCAATAATCTACGATCCTGAATGGCTTCCAACCATGTGGGCATTGTTAAATAAATTCGTACAATAGAATGCTCCCTTAGCATAATTACATCGAAATGATACCTTATGGATTCACTTGTGATTAACATTTAATGCCAGCGGTATCTAAGGGTCGTCAATTTGTAGCGAACAAAGCCCTGGCTTAAATTGGGACCGTTTCCGTTCTGTAACTTTATTGGAACTTCCAAATACCAGAAACCACTTTGTCCGCTCGTAAGTTGTTTACTAAACACTCCCTCTTTCGAAGTAAACCTTCGAAAAGTATCACTCAAAAAACTCAAGAACCTCTTATCAACACATTGTGAAGCCCCTTTCGTTCGCCACCCAGCACGAGTCAGCCAACCATACACCTGCTCCAGCAACCGTTGCACTTTTGAGTCTATAGAAGAGTATGAAAGTCAACAAAGGTCAATCCCGGGTGCTCTTCCGGGGCGGCAGAAAACTGATACCGTGGATCTCCAACTAACTTTATACCCCGGGAAAACGCCTTCTCGTGGGACGTTATGAATATTAAAACCCACTTGAATAAATTATTTTAGCTCGCGACGACGATGATGATGGCGGCTGCTGTGTCTCGCTTATCTTAGTCTTCATTTGAAGCACATGTGGGGTAATGGCCAATACAGCTGGCAAAAAATAAAATCGATCTTTGTAATTTCGCCTCTAGCGAAACGCGGTCTTATCGCGTAAATAAGAAGAGCGCTGCTGAAATAGATGATATAGAGTGTACAAACTGACACTGGCCAGTAAGCATTTCATTCGTATTTATTCAAAATATTTCAACAATATCAAACAAAATATCAAACAAGTCGTGAAAGATGTATCCGCGCATCGAAAAATGTACAATTGAATACATTCATGGCTTCTTCAAGTTACTCTAGACCTTTCTGATTTTCCTAAACGACCTAAAATTCGTTATTTGATTACCCGATCAGCAAAGTCCTGAGTGATGAATTCGTGCAACGATAATCATTCCAGAGTGCGGCAGGAACTATTTCCAAGGGCTTGATCTTCACATGGCCACTGCGAATTTGGGGGCCTGTATAGGATGTGATTCGGTTGGACAGTGGGCTCTGTTAAACCTCGACAGAAAGCTGCATGTATTCGATTGTTTGTCACTCAAAGTTCACTAGCCTAACCCAAAAGCTTCGACAGTGATTCGGCTGGGTTCAAGGGTAGCCCTTTGGAGGACCCAACAATTATGAATAAAGCTAAACCAATCAGCAAAGCAACGGAGGTTTGGAGAGTTCTCAGCAAGGAGAGGTTTGGAGAGTTCTCCACCCAACGCATCGGGAGAGAGATGGATCTAAAGGAGACGACTGGCTAAGCAGTCGTCAAGGAGAGCGATAACGGTGCAGCAGCAGCCGGCATGCAGTAGCACAATACGATAGAGATAGGATCGAGCTGCATCCTACCGAGCTTGACGTTAGTCATTGTGCATCTCAATGCGACATTATCGGCTTCACCAATGAACGGGTATGTTGAAAGACCTGAAGCTGTACCTGCTTAAGCATTGCAATTTGGTTCTAGCTGCAAAACAAAAAAAAAACAGGGGAAGTGCTTGCGGCTAGGCTGGACTGCTGTGGCAAGGTGGAGAAGAGCACACGGACGACACAACCAGGAGCCATTAGATTTCGCAATCAGCAATAGAACGTCAGAAAAGAGGACGGACAAGTGTGGTAGGGAAATTCGCAAGCAAAGAAGAAGGGCGTAAAAAGAGTGCAAGGGCAAACAAGCCGGGGGCGATGAAAGTCTGGTGGTCAGTATGTTCAGTCAGCCTCTACCAACCACTTTTTGTCTGAGGTAGCAGGGGCCCTCCTTAGCGTGCGGTAAGACGCGCGGTTACAAAGCAAGACCATGCTGAGGGTGGCTGGGTTCGATTCCCGGTGCCGGTCTAGGCAATTTTCGGATTGGAAATTGTCTCGACTTCCCTGGGCATTAAAGTATCATCGTGCTAGCCTCATGATATACGAAAGCAAAAATGGTAACTTGGCTTAGAAACCTCGCAGTTAATAACTGTGGAAGTGCTTAATGAACACTAAGCTGCGAGGCGGCCAATCAGAAGAAGAAGAAGCAGGGACTATGTCCAAGGGCTTTACAACCCCTCCAAAAGCCTCTGCAAAAAGGGGGCCCGCCTAGGACGTGGTGAGGTTTGGCAGTGGGCTCTGTTAAATCTCTACAAAAAGCTACATGTGTCCGTAAGCAGGTCTTATCAAAGCTACCGTGTGCCACTTAAAGCGGCCAGGAGCCCAGGGAGCCCAATTAGCACATCAGGATCAATACCAGTGAGGTCCTGATAATGGCATTCTGGCCGCGTGTTAGACCTTTTCTTAGATATCGTCATATTATGAAAGCGAGGGCAGGCAGTGACTGACTCGAAACGGCGAGTGGGTTAATGGCTAGGCTGTCTTCTGTCCCCTAAAACCGTGGCGATCCTTGTAGCACACTGTCCAATCCTGCCTCCAAGCTTTGCCTACTGGGTGGAAGTAGGCTCAGATGCCTTCTCATGACTTGCGCTGATCTGGCTCTGAACACGTAAGTGTCAACCCTTGCATGGTCTCTCTGCATTCCGTAAGACATGCAAAGAAAATCATGGGATCATTTTTTCTCTGTTATTGAGGTTTCCAACCATGGGCTGGTTCACCTCAGATAATAGGATCGTTGAAGACGACTACTCCAGTAGGGAAGGGGTTCGAAGGTAGCCACAAGAGGAACCCAACAATTATGAGTTATTCAAAATTTAACTCTTCTTTTGACGATGCGTTAGCTATGGAGGTGGTAAACCCCCTTTGTCAAAGGGGTTTTGACGAATTCTTCTCCTAGGGAAGAGGCGGAGAGCGAAGACGGAGGCTGCAACTAGCAGCAGCAGAGTCTCCTCAGCAGTGATGAGGTACTGGGCCACTACCCGGGATGCGGGTGGTCACCAAGCAACTCGATAATATCACCGAGTTCGCGAGCGCAAGGTTGAACATCAGTAAGGAACTGAAACGGAGCCTTCGGATGCTCCGGCAGGCTGTTCGAGTCGCAACACAAGGGTCCGTAAATCCCTGGCAGTTGGTTAGTAGGGCAAAGCGGGAGTCGAGCACATCTCGACTCGCAAAGAAAACTTAGGACAGGCGAGTCCCTGTTTGTGAAAACTGACAAGATTACCTGACCGGTTGTAGGACAAAAGGTCAAAGGTCAAAAGGTCGAAGGACAAAAGGTTGAAAGTCAAAAGGTCGAAGGGTCAAAACCCTAGTAGCACACTTCAGACCAATTTGGTTGCAACTCAAATATGACTAAATTCAGTGTCAAATGAGTCACAGAAACCCGTATATGACAAGTGTGTTACTCGGGAAGGTCGAAGGGACAAAAGGTTGAAACAAAAAAAAACTGCGTCAAATGGTCAAAGGACAAAAAGTCAAAAGGACGAAAAGTCTTTCTTTTTTCTTCCTTCTGTCTTATTTCTTCTTCCTTTTTCTTCTATTCTTTTCCTTCTTCCTTTTTCCTTCTTACTTCATATGTTTCCTTCCTTCAGTTCTTTTTCCTCCTTTCTTCTTTCTTTTTTCTTCTTTCCATATTTTATCTTCTTTATTTCTAACCTCTTTCTTTTTTCCTTTTTTCTATCTTCTTTCCTTCATCTTTCTTCCATTTTTCACCTTTCACTTCCTTATTTCTTTTTTATTTCTTCCTTCTCTTCCCTTCTTTCTTCCTACTTGCTTTCTCCTTACTATCTTCTTTTTCTTCTTTCTTACTCTATTCTTTCTACCTTCTTTCTTATTTCTTCTCTCGTCCTTCATCCTTTCTTCTCCATTTTTTCTTCCTTTTTCCCTGTTTTTCTTCCTTCTTTCTTCCTTTTAATACTTCTTTACTCTTTCTTTTTTGCTTCTCCCTTCTTTTTTTTTCTTTTTTTCTTTCCTCTTTCATCCTTCTTTCTTCCTTTCTTCTTTCTTTCTTCCGGTTTTCTTCTTTCTTTTTTACTTCTTTCTTTTTTTCGTCCTTCTTTCTTTTTTTCGTCCTTCTTTCTTTTTTCTTCCTTCCTTGCTTCTTTCTTTTTTTCTTCTGTTTTCTTCTTTCTTACTTCCGTCTTCATTCTTCCTTTCCACCTTCTTTCTTACTTACTTTTTCCTTCTTTTTTTCTTCTTTCTTCCTACTTTCTTTCTTCTTTTTTTCTCCTTTCTTCCTACTTTCTTTTACTTTCTTTTCTTTTCCTTCTCTCTTTCTTCCTTGTTTCTCCCTTCCTTCTTTCTTCTTACTTCTTGTTTCTTGTTTTTCTTCCTACATGCTTTTTTCTTCCTTCCTTCTTTTCTTCTTTCTTCCTCCTTCCTCCTCTTATCCATCTTAAAAAGAAAGATCTAAGAAATTCTTTCTTTTTCTTCTTTCCTTCTTCTTTCTTCCTTATTTCTCTTCTCTTTGTTCCTCATTTTTTTCCATCTTTCTTTTTTCTTCTCTTCTTTGTTCCTTTCTTCCATCTTCCTTCTTCTTTCTTTGTTCTTCTTTCCTCTCCTGTTCTTTCTCTTTCTTCTTTTCTCTTTCTTACTATATATGTTTCCTTCTTTCTTCTTTCTTCCTATTTCCTTCTTTTTTATATCTCACTTCTTACTTCTTCGTTCCTCACTTCTCACATCGCATTTCTCACTTGTCGTTTTTCACTTTTTATTTCTTCCTTTTCACTTCTCGCTTCTCACTTTTCACTTTTCCCTTCTCACTTCTCATTTATATATGCTCACTACTTCTATCTTGCATCTCACTTGTCACTACTCACAATTCCCATCTCATTTCATGTCTTTTTGTTTGTGTTGTTCTTTCGACCTTTTGTCCTTCGATCTTTTGACCTTCGACGTTATGACACGTATTCGACCTTTTCACCCTTCGATCTTTTGTCCATTCGACCTTTTGTCCTTTCGACCTTTTGTCATTCGACCTTTCGACCTTCGACCTTTTGAAATAAGAAATAAGAAAGAAGGAATAAAAAAGAAAGACCTTTCGCCCTTTCGACCTTTTGTCCTTCGACCTTTTCACGCAGTTTTTTTGTTTCGACCTTTTGTCCCTTCGACCTTTTGATCCTTCGACCTGTTGTCCTTTCGACGTTTTGACCTTCGACCTTTTGTCCTTCGACCTTTTGACCTTCGACCTTTTGTCCTACAACCCGATGTGTTATATGAAAAGTGGTGAAAATAGCTTATGCTTTAACAGATTATGTTATTAAAAAGATTATGATTATTCATATTGTTGACAATTAACTTTGTCCATCTGGTTGAACTTTGAATGTAGCTTCAAATTATAGTGAAGGTGATATCGTCGTTTTTTACTAATTCCTATCTACCAAAGATGTAGGCAATTTTTTCGATAAAAATAAACATAATACATTATGTTATAATCATGTTATGACTATCATGAAATTATTTTTTGTCCATCTTTGACAGAGAATTCATAACAAGATTATTGCAACAGTTACCGCTCAGCTTATGAGACGAGCAGACGTGTTTTCGATTGCGCTCTCCGAAAGTCAAGCGAATTAAATCCGGTGGTTTATTTTTCATCTGCTCGTGCCGCATCGCGCGCTTTTAGTGTACTGCGATGAGGCGCGAAAACACTTTTCGTATAGACTACTCGCACTTCCCGGTGAAGCCGTCTTTCGAAAAGGTGCATGGCTTTTGCCGCACTGTTCTTGGGCTGAAAAAAGAAGATGTTGTGAGACTTCAGTGCCACCGCAGTGAACAATGTGCGTTCGTCAAGGTCAATGATCGTGGACGAACACGATGAAAAACATGAAGTGGACATTGCGGGAAGAAGCACAAGTTGCGAATAACCATGGAAGATGGAAGTGTTGAAGTGAAGGTGCACGATTTGCCGGAAAACGTTTCCGAAGAGAAGATCGTTGAGTTCCTCAGTGCGTTCGGGGAAGTGATCTCGCTGCGCGAATTGACGTGGGGTGATGGATTCGAGTTTGGTGGAATTCCGCTCGGGATCTGGTCGGCTCGTATGCTGATCAAACGCAACATCGATTCGTGGGTCACGATCGATAGTCAACAAGCGTATATCCAGTACAAGGGACAGATTTCTTCCTGCAAACACTGCAAAGAGCAGACTCACACAGGCATTTCTTGTGTGCAGAACAAGAAGCTGCTGGTCCAAAAGAGCTACGCAAACGTAGCGAAGCAAACTACGCCACGACAACCACCGAATAAGGCGAACGGTGTGAAACCACCGAACGCCAAACCGGTTGGCCAGCGCTCTGTCGCTCCACCACCAACATCACTAGATGCTTTCCCCGAGCTGCCACAGCCGACGTATCAGACCGAACCGCGTGGCTCACTAAATCAAGCAACAAGCCAACCGACCGTGAGCATCACACGTACGGTGTCCCCCAGCCAGTTGCAAAAACAAAGTGCACGCAGTTCATCGTCACGCACACAACCACAGAGCGCTGAAGTGGTCTTGGTTGACATTTTTAAAAAACCTGCAAATGCGATGCGATCGCAAAGCCGAACCGCCGGCAACGATACGGACGAATCGTCTACATCGACTAGAAGTAGCCGAAGTCATTTGAAGATCTCGTGAAACCTGTTCTTCCAGGCATACGGAAAACTACACGTGTGAAAATACTAAAATATTTTATTAACTACATCCGCTTTGTTACTAGCTGTAACAATAGAATCGATGTTGATGCTTTAGTTTTTCACTTAGAATTAGATTTTTGAATTGCTTCCAAAACGAAATTTTGTAAAATACTAATATCAATCTGACAAATAAACTGAATTTTAAACCACAAAAAAAAAGTATTGTTATTTGTAACACATATTGATATAACCCATATTGATATAACCACCCCGTAAGGGTGGTCCAAAATACATCCTTTACCCTATAGAAATCTATAAGGGCGTCCGAACACCTCTATCCAAATTGTAAATCCTTTCGCAAATAATCAAGTTATTCCGTTTTTAGAAATTTCTTTTTCATGAACTTTTCTTGAACCTCTAGAAACCTGTTTATCAGCGATTTGAAAACTTCGAGAACTAGCAGCCAAATCCGTATACAGTTTTAGGGCATATCTATGAAAGAATTACTTTCGGAATGTCAAGAATCTAAAATATGAATGCTAGGACTTATTTTGTTGATTATGTTAGAAAGCTTGACTGTATGCGGTTTTAACCATTTATATGTGTGATACTATGATTAACACGAGTGGTACAATTTTCAATAAGTCCGTCCAGCTATTTGGTTTCGCCGACGACATAGATATTATGGCACGTAACTTTGAGAAGATGGAGGAAGCCTACATCAGACTGAAGAGGGAAGCCAAGCGGATCGGACTAGTCATCAACACGTCGAAGACGAAGTACATGATAGGAAGAGGTTCAAGAGAAGACAATGTGAGCCACCCACCGCGAGTTTGCATCGGTGGTGACGAAATCGAGGTGGTAGAAGAATTTGTGTACTTGGGCTCACTGGTGACTGCCGAAAATGGCACCAGTAGAGAAATTCGGAGACGCATAGTGGCTGGAAATCGTACGTACTTTGGACTCCGCAAGACGCTTCGATCGAATAGAGTTCGCCGCCGTACCAAACTGACAATCTACAAAACGCTAATTAGACCGGTAGTCCTCTACGGACACGAGACCTGGACGATGCTCGTGGAGGACCAACGCGCACTTGGAGTTTTCGAAAGGAAAGTGCTGCGTACCATCTATGGTGGGGTGCAGATGGCGGACGGTACGTGGAGGAGGCGAATGAACCACGAATTGCATCAGCTGTTGGGAGAACCATCCATCGTTCACACCGCGAAAATCGGACGACTGCGATGGGCCGGGCACGTAGCCAGAATGTCGGACAGTAACCCGGTGAAAATGGTTCTCGACAACGATCCGACGGGCACAAGAAGGCGAGGTGCGCAGCGGGCAAGGTGGATCGATCAGGTGGAAGATGACTTGCGGACCCTCCGTAGACTGCGTGGTTGGCGACGTGTAGCCATGGACCGAGCCGAATGGAGAAGACTCTTATATACCGCACAGGCCACTTCGGCCTTAGTCTGAATAAATAAATAATAATGTGTGATACTAGGGATTCTAAAATAAAAGATATGCAAATAATTTCCCAGATGGTTTAGCAACGCTGTTACTTCTGTTAGCAAAGGCTTCCAGCACTTGCCGCAGGGCAAAATGTTAAGCTTGTATAGGGCTTTGCATTTGATAGCAATTTGGAATATGTTTGTCTGTCCACAAACAGAAAATATTTTTGACCATTTTCGTTTTAGGATTTCATTTTCCAATTAAATAATGTATTATTTACCAATATAATATATATCTGGAGATGTTCAATCTTAGATAAATTGCTTATAATAACCATTTTTGTTCTGTAAAATTTGGCTAATTTTGGTAAACGTTTCCATATTAAGGGTATGCGATAACACATTTTTTCCTGACGAAACGAAACGAAACGAAATTAGAAATGCTACTGTTGGATCGGAACGAAACGAAACGAAATTCAAATTTTCTTCCGAAACTTCGAAACGAAATGAAATCAGGGTCCATTTGATTCGAAATTTTTCGAAACGAAACGAAATTTAATTTTTTTTTTCCGCGGAATTTTTATTAAATAGTAATATAGATAATGCAAAAACGAATAAAAAAAGCCGCGTTGAACATGATTTTGTTTAATATTTTTAAAGTCAAATAAGGTCGATACAAATATATAAAAAAGTTTGCCCTCCCTAGAATTTTTTTTTTTCTCTAAAATAAAATTTGGATGCGACAACAAAAAAAATCGGGAAATTATAAGGATTTTCAAAATATTCTTTAACAAATCCGAGGAGGTTTTTGATTTTATTTTTCATTTTAATATTTATTTTTTATTACCCCCTCCCCCTTGACCTTTCTGGCATCAGTAGGGCATAATTTTTATTACATGTAACGGGCTTTGAGCAAAACCACCAATGCTCATTGTGAATATGAATCTGAAACATTTATTTGCCCAGCAGCTATTTTAGATTCAGACACCAGTCAACTGTCAAAAACTTAAAACTGGCAAAACGCTCAGTTATATTTTCTGCAGATTTGAATCACCAATGAATCACGAGTTTCAAATATTTTGGCTTATGAATGCGTCGTTTTATCTACGGATCAACCCACTTTGCAATTACGGTGCCTTTCTTAGCAGCAACATAATGATTTTATTTAATTGAAATTTTTTTTTCAATTAACATCTTAAATAAAGTCTCCAGGTAATTTTTCGACCAAACTCATGAAGATTTATTGAATCTGTAAAACTTTCCAAAATGGTCTTTTCAACAGATCTAAGCAGTATGAAAGCTGTTGATTGCAATACAAAACTGGACTTTTTAAAAAAAAATTGCTAAGGTCTGTTGGAAATATTACTTTTTTAAGTAATTTTTTTACGTTGTTATGGTGAGGGGCATTTTTCATCCTTCACTTTTTTTATGGAGTTAGCCGTGGAAGATACACGAAAATCGTGACTGCTAGATTAAAACCTTTTTTCGTTTCATCACTTTTTCACAAATTCTTTGGTGCGCTGCGGTGGGAGTTGAATCTTAACAATAATATCCCTGGGATGCGCTGACTCTAGCAACATTTTCACGCTATCTGCATGTAGGTAGGCATTACGTAGGCTTACAGTGGCCAAACGTCTCGGATTATGTGGAACAGTGGCACAGTCTACTTGCCTCGCATTTCCTGGTGCCCCGGAAAACGTTCCGTATTCCATGATGAATGTATAAAGCCGTTCTTTCTGCAGCTCAGCAAAATAAAGAACAAATTTCCGTTAAAAATATGGTTATTTGCTGATTTTAGCAATAAAATGAAAGCTAGGACATGATATAACAATTCAATCGAGACTGCCTTGTTACTATTCAGTCGGTAGCTCTGAAAAGGTGATCGCCAGTGTAAACTAATTAATCTGGCACAGAATCTTCCAAATAGGGGTCACGTGGCTTAGTTGGTTACACGTCTGCTTTATAAGCGGATGGTCATGGGTTTGATTCCCAGCACCCCCCTTAAACTTCTCGTCAATCGCCAGAAGTGCAGCAATAGTAGTGCTGTCCAATGAGGGCTTGAAGTAGCTCGAAGTTTCTCCCTGTCCTGCTCATGCCCATTTGTTGACAAAAAAGAACGAGCAGGACGGGAACAACTTCGAGCTACTTCGAGCTGCTCATTGGACAGCACTAGTACGGCGTAATGGGGAACGCGTCTGACCAACACAGCTACCAGACGACGACTGACATTCTGACCCTCTTTTCGGAGGCATACCCCCAACAGACTCGATACATGGAAAACGTAACAAAGCAACTACATGGACTCACAATATGGACGAATGAACGGACGATGATATGGACAATAGGTGGTCATCTAAAAATAGATTCTGTGTGGATTCTAAGAGACGAGAATACCACAGTAGATCTCGGCACAGTAGCGGTCGTCGAACACAGAGTGCCTACTAAATAAATAAAGTAATAAATAAAGAATCTTCCAAATACAGGTTGGACTCGATTATCCGGAGTATCGAGTAATATTTTCACTCCGGATAATCGAATCACCATAACAAATTAAATCTGCAATTAAAAAACCTATGTTTTATTTTACTTGCAGTGGTGTAGTCAGATATTATTAAAAAAAAAACTCTGAATAATGCACCTGCGGCTTTCTGGTGTATTATGGAAAATAGTATTTTTGCCATATGTTTTGAGACCATAGTCCGATCCAGCTAATTTTCAATATGAAATGATAAGACAGGATTTCCATTTGAATGCAACTTGTTGGTTGAGAATACGTTCAAGAAAAAAAATGGCTGGACTATTTATACGCTTTTTGTACATTACTTACATGTACTTTGGCCATTACTTATTTTATGCCAACAACTCGAACGCAGACATTTACGATTATTGCTAAATATTAACTGTTAAAAGCAGCAGCACGTACAAACCAACAACAAACTGCCCTACGGAAAACGCACCGCACCGGCACGAAAATGACAGAAAATCGGTACGATTTTGAAGCATTTGAATAATCTGGATCTGAAGGATCTAGAAAATGTGAGAAAATTATAGATTTCCATGACATACGGAATAAAAATATTACAAATTATTTTTACTTCACTGAAAAATATTATTATTATATTATTTAAATTAACAAATATGCATTACGTTTTATACTTGAATACTTTCAACAAAACATCGAAAAAATTTTCAAGCGGAAAGCTAAATGCGTTTCTGTTGAAGATACAGAATTGTATTACGTAGTGAGATTTAAAGAAAGAATTTATATGTATAAAATATTGAGTGGTATTTGATTGGCTTCATTGTGCGGCGCAGCCGAATTTTTTTTATGATGTAGAAATTGGAATTATTGAAAATAAATTTCGAAATTCCGCGAAATTCCGTTAAATTTCGTTAAAAGAATGATTTTTCTGTCGAAATTTTTGAAATTTAACGATACGAAACGAAATCAGTAAATCAGATTTCGCCATACAAAAATTCCGCGGAATTCCGCGGAATTTCGTTTCGAATGCCCTAAAACGAAATTTTTCGAAATACCGCATATGCTTATTCCATATACATCTCAATGCAATCGATGTTTCTCTTCTCGAAAGAAACAAATAGAGTACCAATTTCAGCGCTCCGTTTTGCAAACATGTGCTCTCGTCACTAAAAAAGGAATAACAGAAGTAGGAAATACAATAAGTTGTCTTTCATTTCTATGTTCTTCACAGTATAAAAAACATTTTAATATGTAGTTCTGTATTTCTGAAAGCTTGTAACCTGCTCCTTTGCTTGATGTATGTGGCAGATGACTATTGCTCCGTGGATTGAGCATCTTGTTGAGCTCTCAGCCTTACCAATCAACAAAGGGGTTGTAGTTAAATGTTACCATGTCAAATCACCACACCTAAAAACAACGATACAACAGAACACTTTTAACTAATCGAATGTAATCAAGCGACATTCGATTGCGCCACATGCCCTATGAGTGCTCCGCTGGGCGCAAGCTGCTAAGATATGCATATGCGAAGTCAATATCACCCAACCATTACCGCACACTTCCAACAGGGAGGACTCGTCTGATCATTTGCCATAAGATTACGCACTTGCATACAAGAACCCGATCATATAACTCACTCTCTGATAAGAGATATCATCTCCCGTAATTACGAAGAACGATCCTGTCGGAGTAAATCCGATCGCATATCACACACGGCTCAGGTACATATGGTCAATCTGCAGATAGGGAGCGACGATCAGATATAACTCGACTCCTGAGTAGATCACGCGCGCGCGGAACAAATATAAAACAAAATTTAAAAGTGTTGCCTTTGCCCAGTGTGAGGATTTTGATGTAGTTTCTGTAAGTTGTGCTGACCTTGTTTTGACCTCTGACCCACTAAAGTGAAGTGTCTTTCTCAGCAGGAGAAGATTAAGTGGGAAATACGTCAGTAGCTCCGATGTGGCAGGAGTAGATTATAGTTCTTGAGATCGGTAAGAGACTGATTAGATGAGTTTCACCATAATCCGAAAAATGTAGTGCAATTATCGTCTTGCTAATGTTTTATTTCGATGCCTATCATAGGCCTTTCTTCGACACCATGGTGCAATAGCATGCAGAAGGTGATGTTGTGGTGCGAGTTCGACAATGGCATGTCAAGCAGCCGGGTGGCCGGCATGGCGCCGGTAGTCTTTCTCCCTCTCATGTGTCCGGACACGATCATGTGCCTAGCTGTCGCCGTGGGATAGACGAAAACACACGCACTACACTACAACAAAACCCTAGGATAAGTCAAACATAGGCTAAGTTCATTAATAAATGTAAGTTCACTCTATATAATCACCCCCATTTTTCTGTGAAACTAGAATCTCTCTTGAGTTGGAATGGCTCGATCATTCGTAGGATGGTTCTGCTTTTCTCGAACCTAGTTGGTGCTGCGAATCAGGTATTTGGATCGTGGGGTCAATACCAGTGGCATCCATTCTAAATTACATAATCTTTTGTCTCCGAGTCTTATGCGCCCCCTTGGACTAGGGTCCGAGGGGAGGATGACAAGCTATAAACATTATTTAAGACATCATTGAAAATCAGCTCTAGCATCTACTAACATGTATCACTTTAGAAACCTACATACCTATTAAGGCAACAAACTAATTAATATATCTAGAAATGGTGATAGTTTTATTAACAAAATATGTCTGACTGTGCATTCTTGTTTAACTTCAAATTGGGATAAAATAAGAGTTGCTTATTGATATGTATTAGCTTTCCCCGATTACAATCAATGTGGTTGAACAGCCGTGGATCTCGCTTCTTTTTTCTACTTTCCTTCATTAAATAAATAATGACGCCGGCACTTAATCCCAAATTCAAATGAACAACCGTTCACTTTAAGCGATTGATTGTTTATCCTCACGAAGGATGAATAATTGAACAAGATATGGAAAAGCTAATACTTTTGAATAGAAGTTGCATAGGTCACATCTCTTTCCATGGTGAATCCCGATTCATGTTACTGATTTTCCCACAACACAGCTTTCTTCCGGTGGTAATTGTGGAGATGCAGAGGTATTCTCGGTTTCTAGTAGCAACAATTGCCACACACAAACATTCCTTCCCTTTCCCAACTGACTGTAAGTACTTGGCCGGCGCCGTTATTGGTCAACTTTTGCGAGCTGCTGAAACGTACACTTCGAGAATAGGGACACGGCAGGTATTTCCGTCTGTTCGTCATAGTCTCGAAAACCAATAAAAGAGACGCTTTTTTGTAAAACTCATGCCTACCAAATCGTAAACTCAGGAGAAACGTTCTGCTATAGTCGAGTTCTAGCAAATGTACGTTGCTTTCGTTGGTTTTAGCCCCTATGACGATGGACGGAAATACCTGTCGTGTCCCTACATGGTAAATCCCAAGCACTATTCATTTGGATCGCAGTGCAATTTGCACCATTTCTAATCAATCACAGAGTAGCAACAATTGATATGTACAGTCAGTCTAAGCTAAGCTAAGCATATTTATATAATTGTGAAGAAATTTTGTTATAAACAACTGGTCGGGTAAGTATGCCGAAGTATTTATTCGTTCGGCGCTGGGTCAGTGCGAAGCGTCAGGCGCACCAAGATCGGTGAAATGATCTTGTTTCTGAAACGCGGAGTGCAAGCTAGCGGAAAGACTACAGGAAGCTGAGTTCTTTTTTTACCAGTTCGTTTATTTATTTGGCTCAATTATTTAATTAAAAACTCTACGGGGCCGAAAACATGACAAATAATTTGAACAAATTATTCTGAAGAAGTTTTAGATGCATTTCTGCAGAATTCTTCTTTGGTGGGGATCGGTCTGTCGATTCTACCGTAACTAAACGATCCCGGCGCTGACTCGTCGACTGCGCTTGCTGCTTTTTCAGCTCCTCTTCCCTTTTCATTTTGTTGTAGTAATCCGTGTAGCCCATTATTCCCTTCTTCACAAACCAGACTCGAAGTCTATTGTTTTTAAATTCCATTGTTTCCGCGAGCTTCTCAAGCTCCACCATCGAATTGGGAATTTCAAATGTTTGCGTTCGTTCAGTTGGATCGGTGTCCAGTTCAACCACATCTTCCTCGGCCACTTCAACTACGTTGTTCCGCATTGCTTCCGCTGTTGTTTTTCCGAATCCAATAACGACACCGGAGTATGTTTTCCGTTGTCCGTCTTGCACATTCATTGCCTTCTTTCCAACTTTCCTTTGTGGACACGTATCCTTCCGATGACCTTCCGTTCGTCACAAAAAAACATTTGTCTTCTGTAAATCTTGATAGAACACGTTTCCTTTCCAATTTGATATTTCCAACGATGATGGAATTTCACTTTTCACATCGATGTACACGCCTCTTACGCCTGTGTACATGTGGTCCAGTCCTAAGTTTGGCGGGAATTTCTCCCGAACCACACGATCCACTTCCCCATACTCCGCAAGACACTGTTTCAGTTCATAATCTGGCAACTCCGGTGGCAAGTCAAACACTCGGACGTATCGAACATTACTGCCGGCAATCGTCATCTTCACTTCCACTGACATCCCGCTGGTGTAATGGAATTTTCGAGGTTTCATATTCTTCTTCAGTGACTCTTGCATTGCTTGCAACGAAACAAATTTCACAAACAGCGAACGATCCATAGCTGTTTTATACATCGGAAGATACATCGGAGTCCAATTGTCTCACAAACCCGGCAATCTCTACCCATGTTGGTCGGGGAGCGGTATGTGGAAAACGAAATTGGACGGTATTGACGATCATTTCGCACATTCTGATTGCCCACGGTGAAGAGAAGCGTACGAGCGAGGACCTATAGATAATGCGAAAGGCAACGCTGCCTGGTACCTACAGTGCCTGTATTTAACACAACCCAACAGCAAACTGGTAGACGTCCGCGCGCGACGAGAGCAAAACAGCAACTGAAACTGAGTTCTTGGGTGACGGTGCCAAGGTTAGGTCGACGCGGACGACGTCGTCTCTGCCATCAGAGAGCAGTGCGGTGCAGAGGTAGAGAAGACCTCTAGCGGTAGAGAAGACCGCTAGCACGTTCAGAATGAACGAGATCGAGTCATAGATTGACTTACCGTTTGGAAGTCCTGGTCTGGCACCAGACTTGGACTGGAGAGTGGATGAGGGTTACACCCATAGTGATCATCTAGCAATTCGCTTTAAGATCAACTCCGGCATGCAACATCGGAGGTCCGGGGATCCTTGTCAGGTCCGTGGGTGGATGACCAATCTCTTCGACAGCAAAGTTTTCACCGCGGCCTTGGGACTGGAACCCAACACTGAAGATCTAAGCGGGGATTCGTTGCTAGTTGTCCTATCGCGCGCGTACGACGCCACCATGGCGAGAAATGACACATGCCCGGTGTACTGATGGATTGCCGAGATTGCGGCCCTTGGACCAACCTGCGAAGCCGTGGGGTGACGCCTACAGGCTAGTGATGGCCAAGACCAAAGGGAGCTCTTCACCCCCCGAACGGTCCACGGATATGTTGGTGAGGATTATCGAGGTACTCTTTCCGTCCCGAGCCACAAGTCCCTGGCCTCCTGCACCGCAAGGCAATATGAGTGCGGCCAAAATGGTGGCTTCGGTGACGAACCAAGAGTTACTCGCGATGGCCAAATCCCTGGTAACGAATAAAGATCCAGGGCCAGATAAAGTTCCGAACAGCGCTCTCAAGACTGCAATCATAGCGAACCCGAACATGATCAGACTTGCCATGCAGAGGTGCTTTGATGAGTGTAGATTCCCCGAAAGATGGAAAAGGCAGAAAATGATGTTGTTGCCGAAGGGCAGGAAGTCGCCGGGCGACCCATCGGCGCATAGACCAACCTGTCTTATAGACACGATAGGAAGGTTGCTAAAGAGGATAATCCTCAACAGGCTGACGCCGTACTCAGAGGGTACGGACGGCCTGTGAAGCAATCAGTTTGGTTTTCGTAAGAATAAATCCACGTTGGACGCCATTTGCTCAGTGGTAAAGACCGTCAAAGTAGCGACCCAGCAGAAAAGATATTGTGATATTATTGTGCGTTAGTGACAGTTGATATGAAGATCGCATTCAACAGCGCAAGCTGGGATGCCATCGCACCCTCGTTACACCGGCCTGTACCATATTTTGGAAAGCCATTTCCAGAAACTTGCATTATTATACGAGACCAATGCCGGATTGTATAACATTTCACCGAAAACTATTTCGCGGAATTCATTTTCGCGGCTTAACATTTCGCGGAATAACATTTGGCGGTTTGTGACTTTTCGCGGTACGACATTTGGCGGATTGTACCTTTTCGCCGAATGACTTTTGGCGGAATGTACCATTTCGTGGAATGCACCATTTCGCGGAATATTCATAATAATAGCTTAGTGTTCATTCAGCACTTCCACAATTATAACCTAAGAGGATTCTAAGCCTAGTTACATTTTTTTGCATTCGTAAAACACGAGATTAAGACGTTGAGACTTTTATGCCTAAAAAAGTCGACAAGTTTTTTTTACCGATAAATTTCCTAAACCGTTGAACCCAGAAGTTGATTTCAGCCACCTAGTGTATGCTGTTTCTTGCATGGCAGTCGCGCATCTTCCCGCACGGCTAAAGAAGGCCTCCCAGAACATTTTCAATTTCCCATTACAAATCCTTCATTATAACTGGCAGACGGGCTCCTCTCTTTACTTTGTTATGAATAGGCGTTTTTATGAATAATCCTTTATTTCTTCCTTTCGCCTCATACCGAAAACGTATTCATTTGAACATGGAATTATATCCTCCCCTCGCTTTGTACCGGGCAGAGCAATTATTTAAAGAAGGCACTACCCCTTCCTTCGCTTTATACCAGGCAGACGCATTCATTCAAAGAAGGTATTATCCCTCCCTTCGCCTTATGTAGAGCAGACGCGTTATTTTAAAGAACGTTTTATCTCCCTCTTTCACCTTCTACTGGGCAGACGCTTCCATTTGAAGAAGGCATTACCCCTTCCTTCGCATTATGCCGGGCAGACGCATCAATTTAAAGACAGCATTACCTTCCCTTTACCTTATACCGGGCAGACGCGTTCTTTTAAAAAAGGTATTATCAACTCCTTTCGACTTATACCGTGCAGATGCATCCATTTAAAGAAGGCGTTACTCCTCCCTTCGCCTTATACCGGGCAGACGCGTTCTTTTAAAGAAGACATTATCAACTCCTTTCGTCTTATACCGGTCAGACGCATTCATTCAAAGTAGGCATTATCTTTTCCTTTTGCTTTTTTCCTGGCAGACGCGTTAATTCATAGAAGGGTCTACCACGGACTACCTTCTTTCTTTTCTTAATACCGAGCAAACGTGTCCATTTTAAAAAGACATTGTTCCCTGACTTTGCGGTATAACGATCGCATGCGGTCATTCAAAGAAATTATTACCTTCTTTCATTGCTATAAATCACAATCCAAAAGAGTTTAGCCCGGATTGCATGTAATTAAGCAAACATCGGTAAATATTTCAATAATTATTATTCAAACTGAATTCCGCTAAATGGCATTCCGCGATATGACTTTCAGTAAAAAGGTACATTCCGCGAAATGTCTTTCGGAAAAAAGGTGCATTCCGCAAAATGTGTTTCAGAGATTTGGTACATTCCGCGGAATGTAGTACCGCGAAAAAAAATTCCGCGTTATGTTTTTCGGGGAAATAGTATACAACCCCAATGCCGGTCAAAGAAGCGTTCTTAGGGAAAGGGTCATTTGGCCAAAACCCATTCGGCCGAAAGCCATTTGGCCGAATGCCACTAAGCCGAAAGTTGTTTGGCCGAATATACCATTTGGCCGAACAGACCATTCGGCCGAAAGTCATTTGGCTCAATGGGTCATTTGGCCGAAAGGGTCATTAGGCCGAAAGTCATTTGGCCGAATGGGTCAATTGGCTGAAAGAGTAATTTGGGCTAAAGGGTCGTTTGGCCGAATGGGTCATTTGGCCGAATTGGACGTTTGGCCGAATGGGTCTTTTAGCCGAAAGGGTCGTTTGGCCGAATGGGTCGTTTGGCCGAATGGGTCGTTTGGCTGAATGGGTCATTTAGCCGAAAGGGTCGTTTGGTCGAATAGGCCATTTGACCACAAAGGGTCATTAAGCCGAATGGGTCATTTGGCCGAATTTTTCTCTTCACACTGTAAAAGTGAGAAGCGCGAAATGAGTAGTGGGACGTCTCACTACCAACTTCGCAGACGTCTCACTTCTAACTCCCCATTTATCACTTCTCGCTGTCAAAGGTGAGAAACGCAAAGTGAGTAGTGAGACGTCTCACTGTTCAGGTCGCGCTTTTCACTTTTTACAGTGAGAAGAGAAAAATGAAGAAAGAGAAGTAAGACGTCTCACTTCTCACTTCTCTTTTCTTATTTCTCACTGTGTGTTACTGTGAAAAATGAGTTGCACGAAGTGAGTAGTGAGACATCTCACTACTCACTTTTTTCAGCGAGAAGTGAGAAATGAGGAGTGAGAAGTGAGGCGAAGTGAGTAGTGAGACATCTCACTACTCACTTTGCGCTTCTTACTTTTTACAATGAGAAGTGATAAATTAGGAGTGAGAAGTGAGACGTCTCACTTCTCACTTCTCATTTCTCACTTTTCAAATGAACTATTCGGCCAAATGACCCATTCGGCCAAACGACCCATTCGGCCAAATGACCATTTCGGCCAAACGACCCTTTCGGCCAAACGACCCTTTCGGCCAAACGACCCTTTTGGCCAAACGACCCATTCGGTCAAACGACCCATTCGGTCAAACGACCCTTTCGGCCAAATGACCCATTCGGCCAAATGACCCTATCGGCCAAATGACTTTCGGTCAGATGGGTTTCGGCCTAATGGTCTGTTCGGCCTAGTGGCATTCGGCCAAATGGCTTTCGGCCGAATGGGTTTCGGTCAAATGACCCTTCCCCGCGTTCTTATTACCGCAGGAGTTCCGCAAGGCTCAATACTGGGCCCGGTACTATGGAACCTTATGTACGACGGGTTTCTGAAACAAAATTTCCCTCCTGGTGTTAAGATCGTCGGCTTCGCCGATGACGTAACCTTGGAGGTGTACGGGTAGTCAATTCCCGAGGTAGAACAGACCGCAGCACGATGAAGGATTGGAAGAGCGCATAAGACGGAGGTGGTTATCGTCAACGACCGCAAGTCAGTTCAACATGCAGTGATTCATGTGGGTGAAGTCGCGATCACATCAAAGCGGAGTTTGAAGCTCCTTGGGGTCGTAATAGACGACAAGCTGACCTTCGCCAGCCATGTCGACTATCGGCATTATCGAGGATGATGTCCAACAGTTCCAAGGTGTGTACCAGTAGACGTAGGCTCGTCCTGGGCGAGATCTCTGGGTAACCAGTTACCTCCGGAAGCTGGAGAGCACGTACCGCTTGGTGTGTCTCAAAGTGATATCTGCCTACCGCCTACTGCAGAGCACATACTGTTCGTATGTCCTCGTTTCGACGTCGACAAAAGAGCTATGCTAGACGTTTGCGGATACCTTTAACCAGAGGATGTACCAAGCGGTGGAGAAGTGTAACGCAGTTTGAACTGCAGCCACTCAGATTGCCTGTAGTTTGCAGAGAATCTGGTGCGCCGAGCAAGAGTCAACAAGCATAACTAACTTGTGATTGATTAGTTAGGGCGAAAACACCCTCAGCGTGACATGGCAGAAGAGCGAGCGCATAGGTGTGAGTATAGACTGCACATGTCGAGGTAGGAGTGTCTTAGCGTTCTCCAGAAGTAATTCTGGGAGGCAGCTCCTGGGAGAAATGATTGGCGGAGCCCAAGGGAGTTTGGTCGGTGTTACCTTCACTGGTTGATTCCGACACTCCAGTACACTTCCGTGTGGTAGCTTGGCAACTACTAAAGCAGTAAGCACGTATGCTGGGTCATACGTCAATCCATTCTTCCTTATAAATATTGGTCTTAGCGTAGAACTTTTGATGCCTATCGCTATCGACACCTCAAGGCATGGCAGAGGAGAGTAGAGTGAACTGAGCATCCAAGTCAGCCTCGCATGGCATGTCAGAAGTGGAAACCTAAGTAAGTCCCACATGGTACGTCAGAGCGTGTTTCAGGAAGAGTGGCAGGGTGTGCTAAAGTGGGCACCCAAATAAGTGTCAAATAGGTGTGCTAGAGCGTGAATCAGGTGCAGGGTGAGCATCCAGCACGGCCACCCAAGTAAGCTTCATACGGTATGAGTGCCTGTCTGAGCGTGAATGAGCGAGTACACTGTACAGTAAGTACTGCCTATCCTCAGAAGTAATGTGAAGATACGTGGATTTGTTCATTTTGATACATGTGCTGTCAAGCTGGGGCCCTCCTTAGCCGTGCGGTAAGACGCGCGGCTACAAAGTAAGACCATGCTGAGGGTGGCTGGGTTCGATTCCCGGTGCCGGTCTAGGCAATTTTCGGATTGGAAATTGTCTCGACTTCCCTGGGCCTAAAAGTATCGTCGTGCTAGCCTCATGATATACGAATGCAAAAATGGAAACCTGGCTTAGAAACCTAGCAGTTAATAACTGTGGAAGTGCTTAATGAACACTAAGCAGCGAGGCGGCTCTGTCCCAGTGTGGGGATGTAATGCCAATAAGAAGAAGAAGAAGAAGCTGTCAAGATATGTAACAAAAAACATAAATATACCGAACGTGTTGCCAAAATCGAATGGGGTCTGTATTGATTTACATTTTTCACATACCCTGACATTTCCGGTCATATTATCAGTTATGCAGACGGCATTTCAGGTCACAAGACATAATCGGTCACGACGTTTTTGGACGTTCCACTCGTTCGACCAAATGACAATTGTAGAACAGATATGGGAAACAGAAAAACATAAGCTCTGATATGATATGAAGTCCATGAGCAGTAACCCTAATCGTTGTAGACGAATTCATCACCAGTCGAACTTTTGTTGCCTCACGTTTCAGTCGAGTGTACAGATCTACCACATTTTCCAATGTTTGGTCAACAATGTTCATGTCATCCGCGAAACAAACAAATTGACTGGATCTGTTGAAAACAGTACCCCAGATTTCAGCATTACACCTTCAAATGCGATTGCATCAATTCAAATGCAAATGTATTATACAACAGGCACGAACTTCCACCATCTTGTCGTAGTCATTAGCGGGATTCGTAAGAACTGGAGTATTCGCCCAAAATTTTCACACAATTTTACATCCGTCGTTGCTTTTATAAGTATTGTATGCTTCCCAAGAAAGCTGTTTTTATCTATGTTCTTCCTTAGCTCAACATCGAAAGCCGCCTTGAAATCGATCAACAGATCATGCATTGGGATCTGATATTCATAGTATTTTTAAAATATTTTCCATACAGTTCTGGTATGGAATCGAGCGGCCGTCAACACAGCCGGCTTGACAACTTCCCCGAACTTATTGATTGGTGACAGACGGCGGAATATGATCTGGGATATTAAAGATTAGCCAGCCTAGGGCTGTAAGTCTCTATATATAAACAATCTGAGACACTGTGTAGGCGACATTTAGGATGGTGATCACTCGAAAGTTCTCACAGAGGCTTTAGTTCGTTATAATGGAGCTATTGAACCAAATCGCGTTGCAACTTCTGTCAATTTGATTTTTGACACAGGCTAAATTAAAATTGTTTCAAATTTAAAATTTCAATTATAAAATCACCAGCTAGATTGATAAAACGTCCCGATGTGCCGATAAAAGCATCTCACTAGGGCCGTGTTTCACGGAGAACCGTGAGTCAACAGTAGGACGCTGTACTCGCACTCGTACACGGTGAGCACACCTGTTGTAGCAGGATTTTCATATCGCAGATGAAGCACTGTCTATCCATCGTCGCCGTCAAAGCAGTTTTCCATCACATTCGACGAACTGTGTTCGGCTGAGGCGAGGGCCATACCGACAAAGTTCATTAGCATAAGCTTAAGTATGCATGAACCGAGCTGCACAAATAAGTGGGTAAATAAAAGTACCATCACTTACGGTGTACGGAATTGTCATTTGACTTTATTGATAGCCATTCAAATTTACTTCCAGCTTATGTCAGTTTATGCAGATTTTAATAGGAGGTTTTTAAGCACATGATATAATTTGGATATTTTAACAGTAATTTTAATGTGAACGTAGGCTACTTCAGCTTGGTGCCATGCCTCCAATAGATTAATCACGAAAATCTCAAAGCCTTTAGGATGTTAGTATTTTCAAAGAGATCCCAGGATTTCATCCAACGGAAACTTTTCCATATCCCTGAACTTATTTTGGCAAGCATGAGTTTGTGGCTTGAAAGTTTACATACATCAACATAATCGTAAACTTCCAGTTGTACCCGACGAAACCACGTATCGGCGTAAATTACCTCACAGGGTGTTTGTGTAACTTTTTCCAACTCTGATGTCTATGGACTCCACACAGTTTGGAACAGAATAAACCAAGCCGCACAGCATAACCACCTTTATGCTAGTGTTGGCGTTTTTCGAGCCGATATCAACAATTATATACGACACTTATCTGCAACACAAAAATGCGAATAAAAAACTGAATTCTAAGACTTGTGCTACACGAAAATATATGTCTAACTTTCTTCTCGATCCCTCTTTTATTCACAATTCAACTCAAAAGAAGTGGAACAAACTTTAGTCAAGTTGGACTGATTTTCCATTTTTTTTCCTGAGCTTTTTTGCCCACAGGAATGAAGTGGCAACTTTCTACTTCTGGCATACTTCTACCAATGGCTGACTGACTGGCAGGGAACTTATGTAGCGGGAAAACACGGTTCCTATCGTTGAACTCCAAAGCCATCCACCATAGCTTACTGGGCGAAATACTACACGAGAGCATCATCGTCACTACCACCACCAGCAACACACCATCGTGACCGAGGTAAATGCGGGGACGAAATGAAAATGTAATGAGCATATAACAAGGTCGAGTGGGTCGGGTTTGCTTCCATCGCATCCGCCGTTTGGCTTGGTCCTTTCTCTAGCGAAGGTTTTGAATTTCAGCAGGTTGCTGCAAGTTTGGGTTCGGATGGACGACTAGAATGGAAGGTGAAAAGTCACGAGAAAAATCAATAATCTTCCTTTGGTGTTTTGATGGGGGATGGTGGGTGTAGGTGAGTGGAAAACTTGAGAGAAAGAAAAAAGAAAAAACAACGCCGAAGCTTATGCATAGATTTTTAGAAATAGACCATGCTGAAAAATCGGGGAGACGAATGATTCAATCTGCAAAAAATTCGAAAGAAAAGTTGTACTCTGTTTGTGAAGTTCAATTGTAGTGATGTTAACTTTTCCGAACAATGATGATGAAAAATTTTGAATTATGTTACACATTTTGATGTCTATACTTTCTTTCGTTTAAGATAAAATTGACAGCTAAAAATTCGACACAACTTGTTGCATTACATGGAGCTTCAAGTTAGCCAGCTCGATTTGGAAATAGAGATACTGTATGGATAATAATCGAATGATAATACGATAATTACAAGTTTCCATTTCAATCTATGAAAGGAGGATCAACGATGAAGTCATAAAAAATAAAAAGAAGAAGGTATCAAACTATACGGTACGGATTCGACTTTTTTTTGCTTTGTACCAGATTACCGTGTCCATCGCGTTATACTTTAAAATCAAAACCGTCCAGAATAGTGCTGGATTATTATGCTTTCGGATAATGGACAGTAACCGCCGCTACAAGAATTCCTAAACGTACACATGAACTGTTATTGTATCGATCGCTGCAAATGGATTTGAGAAAATTACACACTTACAAATTGCTTACAAAATCATTGCATTTTTACAGAATTTTTCTAAATAAACTTGGTTATCAACATCGTCAATACTTTACCAGTACGGATCATGTTGGTTGGATCACTCATGGTTTATCATCATCATCACCTTGCATAACGATCTTCCACACACAAGTTTATCGTGTAACTTATGGGCCCATATTCGGACATATGCAGCATGTTATTCACTTCTTTTTCTTCTTTTGATCCCTGAAAGTCCGTAGTTCATTTTGTATCTTGTTTGGTCGACTTTATTCTTCGATGTTTTCATATTTTTCCAAATCTTGAACAGAAGTACAATTTTTACCGGAAAAGATTGAAAAAATTTCCGATCGAACATATGGCTCATAGGGACCGATTTACGTTCCGATTTTTTGATGCCCTGAAATGTAAAATCCACACCATAGTTCCGAATGGCATTGCAAATTGCTCCGATGCTCTAATTTTCTATTTACGCCATCTGACTCAGCGAACGTTGGGAATAGTCCATCATTCGTGCAAAGTCTGTTTGCGCTTTTCAAGGAAAAAGCTTCGCAATCCCATAAAAACGTAAACAAATGGCACTTATGAATCGCAGAGCGACAGATTAAAACAAAACAATGAAGCTCAGCAATTACCTGTCATTTAAAATTTATCTGAAAACAATAGGAGTGCATCAAAATCGTGCTTATGCTCTATGATAAAAGGTTTTATTAGAAAAATTTAACTGAATAGAGTTTGTTAAATTGAAAATCTATTGCATTGGATTGGACGATGAAGTTTGATATACAAAATCATAAATATGTCAAACTTAACTTAATTCAATTTTTCGTCTCCTTATTTACGAAATACGTTTACAAATAACGCGACTTTGTCGGCAGTTGGACGACGGGTCAACTAACAAAGATGAACAAAGTGAAGAACTGCATTTTTTGAACTGTCATTAAGATCGCCTCCATCGCCTCTAGCGAAAATAATTTGGGTAAACGACGCACCCAGAGAAAACAAATGAACAATTAATGATATTTTATGAAGCCGGAATTGTTACTGGTCAGTTTTGAAAATCTCGGCTGAAATCCGATTGGATCACTATGGTATTGACGGAGCTTCGGTATTGCCGCGTGTAGGGTACACATCGAGGTCCGATCGAATATCAGCTGAGGTGAACAAAGCTAACTTCATGTCATCCGCATAGTCTATTTCACAAAAGTTGGTACACTGGGTATTTGAGTGAAGTTACCATAAAAGAATAACTTAACTAAATGTGATAGCTGGGAATACATTACGTTGCTGCGCAATGCTTTTAAAGCTCTAAACACAATTCCCTAACAAAGTTTCAGTAAGAGACATTATTGTGCAGAATAATGTACAACGGGATCTAAACCGATCCCATCAGGGTTTTGTACCGTAATGATAAATTCTGTTCGGATTCTAACCATAATCGACAAGTTTGGTTGACCGTAATTACAAAGACTGCATTTGCGAGTAAAAGCAGAGCAGAGCACCAGAATCCAAATGTTTAATTCAAACGTCAAATATGTGCTGGTATACGCCACCTCCACTTTAGGAGGTCCAAGGGGGAAGGGTCATTTGACCGAAACTCATTCGGCCGAAAGCCATCTAGCCGAATGCCACTAGGCCACACAAACCAATCATAGGCTGAAACCCATCTGGCCGAAAGTCCATTGGTCGAACGGTCATTTGATCGAATAGGTCATTTGGCCGAACAAATCATTAGGTCGAATAAATCACTTGTCCGAACAGGTCTTTTGACCGAAAAGATCATTTGGCCGAATGGGTGCCGAATAAGTCATTTGTCCAAAAAGGTCATTTGACGTTTCACTTCTCACTTCTCAATCATCATTTCTCACATCAGAGACGTCCCCCTTCTCACTTCGCTCTTTTCACTTTTCACAGTGGGAAGTGACAAATGAGTGAGATGTCTCACTTCTCACTTCTCACCGTGAAAAGTGAGTAGTGCGAAGTGAGAAGTGAGAAGCGAGACGCCTCACTTGAGAAGTTAGAAAAGATGAGTGAGAAGTGAGACCGTGTCTCACTTCGCACCACTCACTTTTCACATGATCTATTTGACCAATTGACGCGTTCTGCAAACTGAACTGTTAGGTCAAATGACTTATTCGGCCAAATGATGTTTTTGGCCACACCGAGTCAAACCTCCATGAGTCGATGTTCTGTGGCTCGATATCGACCCATGCACAATAGGAAAAAAGGTGCTATTTTTGGCCAAAATTATGAATCCTGCAATAAATGGTGGTATTCATCATAAAGAAAAATATTTTTTCAAAGCCTTCAATGGGGTATGGGACCAATTTTCGGCATAGTATCGATTTTTGTCATATTCTACAATACCAACGGAATTTTGTCACTTTTTTTGCTTGCAATAAGCCCGTTTGATGCTGGATAAAATACTAATGGTCATATAAAGGGTTTAACTGTATATTCGTGTCACAGACAAATGGACGCAAAACAGTTTTGTTAAAATGATCAAAAAAGCACTATTAGCTGCTGGTGTTGAGAATTCACTGAGTAGAACTTATTAAACCAGCATAGGAGGGTAGAACAGATTCAATTAGCGTCACAAAGTGGAATTTAATTTATTTGATATTTCATTAAGATTTCTTTCATAAATATAAAAACGTATTGTGACAAGAAGTTATTTAACACACTACTTATCCACCACGTTATGACACGTTATGGTTAAATCTATAATTCGCTTCTATAATGTAGTAATGTAAAAATTGTAAATTTTGAACCCCTTCCCTTCTCACTGAGTGACGCTTTTCATATGATAGTTGATTTTTTCATGAATTAGGCGCAACGTTAAGACATAACCCTCCCCTTTAAAATGTTATGTAAGTTGTGTTCGTCATCAATTTCAATTAAAGTGGCATTATTGAGTAACTCAGATGAAAATTAAAAAATAAGAAGTTTACCAAAACACTTGATTCCCCCTAGCGGTAATGTTATCTTTCTCGTACATTATAAGAAAATGTATTTTGGCCATAACTATTGAGCCCATAGTCCGATCCAGCCTATTTTTATTAGGGAGCAATGGAACAACGTTCTCTGAGGAATGAAACTCGTTGCGAGTAAATCGGTTAAGAGTAAGTGCCTAAAAAATAGTTAAGATAATTTTTGCTCACACACATACAGACATCACCTCAATTCGTCGAACTGAGTCGATTGGTATACAAAACTATGAGTGTTTAGGCTTTCTTTTAAATGCTTTTGGAGCGGTCATATAGCTTCTACATATATTTAGTACACGAGAAAGGCAAAAATAGGATTTTTTTAAAATTCATGTATCTTACAAAATGGTGAATTTGAGCAGAATTTTATTCATGGTCCTCAAAGCTTAAGAGTTCAATAGTGTAGTGCATGATGTTTTACTGCGGGTATTGCGGGGCACCAAACTGTTTTGCTCGTTAAATACTGCGTAAAATATGCTTTTACAAAACTACCAAAAACTAAATTCTGGACGGAGCTATTATTACATTATCAAGCTTATTACATAGATCTGTTTAAGAGCTTTGTAACGAGATATAAATATGTTACTTTTGAGACGCAAATATGGCAAGCTGCCCGTTTTTCCAAGAAACGTAAAAATATCATTTCTAGGAGGGGCTAGTTTGAACGCCCTCCACCCCTCCCTTAAAAATCTAAAAAATAAAAACCGTCCTGATTATAAAAATATAGGTTATAAGCTGTGTATTCATCACATTTTACTCGCTCAAATCAAAAATTGTCCTTTTGGTAGTTTTGGCCACTCCTTTATATGGGGCTGTCCTATTGTGCCATGTAGGGTGGTGATGATGATGATGATGATGGTCCCGCCACATACTCCTACAAAGGTTTGAGCTAGACGATTTATCTTTAAGATAATTAATAATGATCAATTTTAATCAGATTTGGCAAACAATAAACGATCCGATTATTTCCACAGATATAAATAACATTAACATATAACATCGCTATACAGCAAAACACATAAGTTAGTAAAAAGAAACAGTTGAATTCCACAACAGAGTTTTGCAAGCATCATCAGTGGTACAACGAGTCCGATTAAGATACAAAACTTGTGATACCTCTCGCATGATGCCAAAAGTTTCGTCAAGAAGCGCGTACTCAAACTATTCTCGCTAGTACCAATCAATTTAATTTACTCGAAAAAATTCAAAACTTGTGTTACCTCTCCGTAGATACCAAAAGTCTCGATAAAATCGCGTTCTATCTGAGAGCTCACTACTTTCCATAGTATCCTTCAAACAGTTCCAAATGTTTCAAGTATTGATTATAAAATCGTAAAAAGTCATTTATACCTGTATTTCGCGCGCGATTCTCAAACATTTGTAGACTACACAAAAGAATGTAAAAATACAACTCAATAAATAAAATACCATCATCATCATCGAGGCGAACAAAAATAGTCTATAAGCGCCCTAATGAAATAACAAATCATTTACATTTTTCAAGAAAAGATATCCGTTATCACAAACTTCGTCAAGATACACAATTAGTCAATACCAAAAACTTAAATATATGACTGTTTAAAAAACAGCTTTTACGTGTGAAATACAAAGTCTCTTGAACTGTGATAGTGTCCTTGCACGCTTGATGTGTATAGGCATCGAATTGAATACGTTTATTCCTTTATAAAACAATGAATTTTGTGAAGCTCCATACAAAAAATAAGGTGTTCTTATTTCATCCGCGTTTCTAGTATTATATCTATGAATGTCACTTCCTCTTTCAATTCGATTACACAAATATCGGGGTAGCAATCCATTTATTATTTTGAAAATGAACACCATAGTCAAATAAACAATTCTCTGCTTCACTGATAACCATTGTAAAGCGTCCAAAAAAAGGAAGAGGAAGTGAATCTATTACATCTCAAAATCAAACGCATAACTTTATTTTGCAAACGCTGTAACCTCGATATTTGTGTTTCATTGGCCAGAAATAAAATGGAGGCGCAAAAGTCCAGGTGAGGAGAGATGATTGATTTGTACAACTGTATTTTACTCGCAACAGTTAATTCGTTTTTAATCGACATAAAATTCCATACTTCTTGGCTATTTTCTTGATGACATTGTTGATATGAGAATCAAATTTCAATTTATCATCAATAATCACGCCAAGATATTTAATTTCCCGAACGCGATCAAGTGTTTCATCATCAATTCTAACAGAAACATTATCAATGAATCGATTTCGCGAAATTACCATGTATTTAGTTTTACTTATATTCAACTTCAACTGTTTGTACTTCAACCATCTACTTAGAGAATGCAAATCTGTATTCAAGCGTGAAACAATATCATCGATATTTCTAGCTGCAATGAATAATACTGTGTCATCCGCGAAAAGATTAATGTTACAAAAACGTAAGACCCGTCCCATGTCATTAATATACATAATAAATAAAACGGGCCCTAATACACTTCCCTGTGGAACACCAAGATTACTTTCCATGGGATTTGAAACACAATCATTAAAAACAGTCCTTTGGATTCTGTCAGATAAATAGCTTCTGAACCATTCATACGCAGAACCCGAAATTCCAAAGCGCTTGATTTTTTCCAACAATAAGGGCCTAGATATTGTTTCAAAGGCGCGTTTAAGATCCAAAAATACAGCAATGATAGTATCTTTACACTCCATGTTTTCTTTCCATTTGGCTAACACTAAGTTCAATGCGGTTTCACAAGAATGTCCTTCTCGATATCCCGATTGCTCTTGTATTAACAAGTTATTATTATTCAAATATGTTACTAACTGGCCTTTCACAACAAGTTCTAATATTTTATCTAATGTGTGCAACATGTTGATGGGACGAAACTCTTCGGCTTTAATCGTTCCAGCAACTTTTTGAATAGGAATTATAAGAGATTCCTTCCAAACCTGCGGCACGTGCCCGGTTCTCAAAGATTCATTAATAAGGTCCAGCAGTTTGTGTCCAATGACATGAAAACAATCTTGTATAACTCTAGCGTTAACGTTATCAACTCCAGCCGTTTTGCCCAAAGAAAAGCATATTTTTAAGTTCATCAAAAGTAATTGGGTGAAAACAATCAAATCTACATGTACTATTAACCGGCTGTTTTATTTCATCAGGCTCATCAACCAAATCGATAGACCGATTAATCGATGAAACACTATCGATGAAATAATCGTTAAAATTGCAAGCAATTACTTGTTCTGAATTTTCTAATGTGCCATTAAAAGTTATGGACCGCGGATTGGAACTATTAGGTTTCAACAAAGATTTCAAAATTTTCCATAACTCCCTGCTGTTATTCTGATGCTGATCAATTTTCCTCTGAATATAATCACAACGCGTTTTTTCAACGATTGTGAATACGTGTTCCGCGCATTCTTGTACCTGTTCCAATTGTTACAACTATGTCTTCTTAAAAATCTATTGTACAATTTATCTCTTTTACGTTTTAGACGCAGAAGATCTAAATTGTACCAGCTGTTCGAGTTATTTAATGTTACAAATTTATGTTCAATTAACTTATTGGTACTTGTTTTCAGAACGTTCGTTAGAACAGCTGATTTCTGATCTAAGTTTCCGGAAATATCCTGAAAATCCACGTTTCTCGCAACAAGATCCGAAACAGCTTGTTTCGAATATTTCCTCCAACACTTCAATTTAACAAAATCATTTTCGGTTATATCATTATTTTCTATATTTATCACTAATGTTTCATGATCGGTTACTTTTAAACAAATATCTGTAACTGAGTTTACAGAATCAAAGTTAGAATAAACATGATCAATTATAGTTCTACTGTGTCGGGAAATACGCGTGTAATCAACAACTTTTTGTTTCAAATTGTAAAACTCAGTCAGACGCTTTAAATGATTCGAATTTTCGTCACACCAATTAATATTAAAATCACCAGCAAGTACATTTAGTTTACTAAAATCGATAAAAATTTCTAGCCAGTTCTCTAAAATTTCAATAAAACGCTGGTCACTCGAACTGGGAGAATGATATAAAACACCATAATTACCCTTCTTCATGCCATGTGCAACTGTAATGCCTAAGAACCAATTTCCTTCACAGGCTTCGTTTAATTGAAGCTTGAATTGAACCGATTCTTTGGCATAAATAGCAACTCCGCCAGTATGTCTTGAATGTGATAAGCAAGCAGCGACTTTGTAACCCGGTATACTGTACTGATCAAATGATTCATACTCTACAATATGCGTTTCTGCTAAAAATACCAAAAATGGACGTTTTTCTTCTACAATCGTACGTAGAGCTACGTAGTTTGTAGACAAACCAGCAATATTAAAATACAAAACATCTAATTTGTTCACATTACTATTGGAACTTGGTTGCTATTCATTGAAACGCAAGGGTGGTCTAACCGGTAATACCGAAACCGGTAATACCGGTATTACCGGCCAATTTTGAGTACCGAAAATACCGGTTTTAGAGACGGAAAATACCGGTATTTCCGGTATTTCAAATTTCGCTGTTGGTATAAAAATCTCGAATAATAGTTTTCAGTTAAGCTAAAAATTCACCGCTAAAAATGCCGTAATAGTTCTCTTCCGGAGATAACATGTGAAAAATGATTTGCTGCAAAAATATGTCCGTTCTCAATTCGGAAAAAAAACTTGTATTGGTGACTGACACCAAGTCACGCTAGAATAGCATGTTATCCATGCTCGAACGGTTCTACGAGTTTCAGGGGGCCCTTCAAAAGACTTTTGAAGCTGCAATCCAATTCAAGCTGCAATCCAAACTTATCTTCCGTGGTTATGTTTTTTGTTTTCGGTAGGTGAAATAATTCAAGCCTTCGAAAATGTTCAAGCTGCTGTGGAACTACTCTGCCGACGTGGCATTTATCAAGTAAAGCCACAGAAATTGCCGCCGTTGCGATGATATCAAAGAACGAATTCAAGAGACGATCAGAAATAATTGATTTTGACATTTTCTTCAAGACATCCATCTTTTATTAAGCAAGTGGACAAGCTCTTGAAGCGTTTAATGATTCATGCATCAGAGCAGAATGCATAGGCAATGACCACCCCTGACAATTGATGCATAGAAGATACCTCTGTGGACGATTTTTCTGGTTTATCGGTAAAAGAACAACTCGTTAAGAGACCGTAGCAGAGCAAAATACTTTGCTGGTGGCAATCACCTTGACGCCAGGATCCTTGCAAGCAATTCATAAAGATTTCTCCTACTATGAATCTAAAGCGATTAAAGGCAAGTACTTGAGACTGATTTTCGACGCTCTTGGAAACATTCCTCCAATTTCGATTGAACCAGAGAAAGCATTCTCAGCAGCTGGAATGATTGTCAACAAAATCCGACGCGGATTGAGAAATGAATTGCTCAGTATGTTATGTCTACTTAAATTTCACTTTGCCCAGCTCAACCAGCAATGGTTTTTACCTTGGGTTTTTACACTTGAAGTTTATTAATAAATATTGTTTTTCGCCCAAAAGTTTTAATATCTGAAATTTTCACAAATACCGGTTTTTACCGGTATTGACTCCACCAAATACCGAATACCGGTATTTGTCAAAAATGGCCAATACCGACCACCCTAGTGCCATGTAAGCAATTTATTCCATATTAAAAAAGGTTTTCTGGGTTACTGTGATGGTCCCTCGAGAGAGCTTTTCAAGGATTTTCTATTCCTTATTTTAATATTTCCATGAGTCAATGGTCCCTTCGATATCTCATGGAGTGGTGTGAAGACTCATGGAGGTTTGACTGTATGACCCTATCGGCCCAATAATCTGTTCGGCCGAATGGTATATTCTGTCTGAATGCCAAATGGCGTTCGGCCAAATGAACAGGAGAACGGTAATTCCGCGCAGTGGACCCAAATACAGGTAAATCATTCAAGTATCATATCTAGTACAACTACAATGAGACGAACAGGTGGAGAATTGAGTTGGATTTGTGATGCTTGATAGGCAGCAGCTTCGAATCATTAGATGGAGACCGGAAAGTGATCGCATCTGCGTGTTGAGAATTAAGGGCAAGTTCCTCAATTACAGCTTGATCATTGCATACGCCCAACCAACAACAAACTCAATGATATGAGCCTCAAGGCAAGACCTACGGAGAATGTCTAAAAACACGACGTAAAATTTATAATAGACGACGAAAATGCACAGGTCGGAAGAAAAGCGTTTTTTCGCCCAGTCATTGGAATAGAGAGCTTTCTCGCAACTACCAATGATAAAGGCCTGAGGCTAGTTGGTTTTGCTGCAGTCAGACGAATGACTATTTGTGGCACACCCAAATGGCGATACGTGTTTGTTTTCAACTCGATCATGTTTTGGTGAACGGTCGGCATTTCTCAGATGTGATGACCTTCCAAGACTCAAATATCGACCACGGACCACTATCTGGTGGTATGTAAGATTCTCGCAAGACTGTCAAGCATCACCGGTTCTATACCCAACCAGTGTCTGCTAGATTTTCCAACAATTCTGTATAAAAAATTCACTCATAAGCTCGATAAACGATCCGAATGACGCATAAATTGACAATTTGAACACATTATGGAAACAAGTTCACGATCACACAAGGAAATCAACGAAAAGACTGATTTAATGTGAAGTGCCAAAGAGCGACAGATGAGAGAAACCAGGCCAGGAGCGACATGCTCGTAGCGGCTACACGTCAAAATAGAGAACGACATGAATAAATAAAGGCAGCTGAGAAAAAAATTCACCGGCGTAAGAAACGGTAGCACGACGTAAAAGTGCTTTCGGGGGCAGAGGAAAACTTTACCAGAAACGAGGCGCACAAGTTCAACCGAACAATCAATAGCGTGCGCAAGAACAGCGCACCGTCGTCAGTTATTATCGACAGCTTCGGAAATCTCGGAAATTGACAGACCGAGCGAGCAGGGTTGGCTGCTAGGTGGAGGGAGCACTTGCAGTGTTGTTGAAAGGACAATCGGCCAGAGAGGGCACGAACAGATTTAGTACTGAGGATGATGAACAATCAGTGGAGTCACAACGCTAGACGAAATGAGAGAGAATGTTCGAGAGCTAAAGAACGATAAGGTCGCTGGGAAGGATGGAATCTTGGACAAGCTTCTAAAAGTTGGGAGTGAGCTGGCTTGATGGCCTTGTGTGTCATGTCTACAAGAAAGGGCACAAACTCGATTGCGCTAATTATCGAGCTATTCCACGTCTCAACACCGCACCCACAAGGTAATCTCCCGAATTGTTTTTTACAGACTGTGCTCGATAGCGAAGAGCTTTGTCGGCGAATATCACAACAGATCAGATGTTTACTGTGCGACAAATCCTTAATTAATTCTGGTAATAAAACTCAATCTGTTTGTGGACTTGAAGGCAGCATTCAAGTCAGTGAAACGGAAC